>NC_137125.1:3997772-4212772 GCF_949319135.1 Squalius cephalus
TTCACGCCGTACTTCATAAGCTTGGACCTCGGCACCAAATAACATTTAAGAGGCATGTTGAACAACATCAGCGAATTCCAGCTGATCATCTGAGACATGCTGATATAAATGTCACGGCACATTTGATGATAGAGCATCATGGTCCCGAGGAAGCTGTGAAGATCACACTTCACGCCCTGAGACAGATGAAAACGAGGCGGCTGATTAGACACTTGAAGGAATTGATCAGGCAAGGTAATAAATGTGGTTGCTCCTCCATAAAGAAATGAATAAGTGGAGCTTCTTGTACCTTTGTTTATTATTCATGAGTCATATACAAAGGCGTATGCAACACCATCCAAGCAGGAAATTACCTAAACATTAATGCAGGTTAACAGTTGTAGAAATACAAAAGTTGTAGCCAATAGTACAGTCTGCCTGTGCTGACTTCTTTAGAACTGAAATATGCAACACAAAATAAATTAAAGAAGTTTTAAAAGAAATTGTATTCATTGTTCATTTATTATTAACCAAAAAAAGCTGAGGACATCTTAGATGAGGTGCTGCATCAGATTAGAGAAGGTAATAAATAAAGGAAATACACATGTCAGAAGTAGTAGTGTAAGCAAATATATAAATAATATATATAAGTGTACCATGCAAGCCAAGGGCATAAGAGCATGCTTTCTGAACATTTATTCTTATCATTTAAAGATGATGATAATCATCATTCTTCTGAAGAAGAAGATGAAGAAGAAGAAGAAGAAGAAGAAGATGAAGACGAAGAAGAAGATGAAGAAGAAGAAGATGATGATGATGGATGTGGATATGAAGAATAATAAAAAATAACAGCCGTATTAATGTGCCGTATTGAGTCGAGGCTTTGAAACACTCCGACACATCTTCACGGTGACCCCTAGTGGACAGAAAAGTGTAATTGCAACAAAAAACTGGGCCAATCCTGAGATGTCGTGAGTTCTGGATATAAAGCCTTTCGCCTCTTCATCCTCCTTTTCTTTTTTTGTTTCCAACTGTTTCTCGTCACCAACTCATCTGAAGGTAATGCTTCTTCTTTTCTTCTTTACCAGCACGCTCTTAATAAACCAGTTACAATAACTATTGTGGTGTTTTTCTTTATAAACCACTTTATTAATAAACCAGTTACAATAACTATTGTGGTGTTTTTCTTTATAAACCACTTTATTAATAAACCAGTTACAATAACTATTGTGGTGTTTTTCTTTATAACCCACTTTATTAATAAACCAGTTACAATAACTATTGTGGTGTTTTTCTTTATAACCCACTTTATTAATAAACCAGTTACAATAACTATTGTGGTGTTTTACTTTATAAACCACTTTATTAATAAACCACTTTACTGAGCCTAAGATCACCAAAACAACCAACCAACAATCGATGCAAGTTCAACTGGGAAAGACTAGCAGAACTGGAAATCAAAGAGTCTTTCAATTGCGAGCTTAAGAATCGGTTCAGCTTGCTAATGGACGAAGATGGAAGCCCTACCAAGTAAAACTGCCAAGATCCAGCAACACGCTGACGCACTGGATGCTGCTCTACGCAATACAAGCGAAAAAGTACTTGGAAAGAGGCGCAAAGCAAAGTTTGCGAGCTGGGTCACTGCTGAAACTCTCACACTACTCGACATCTGCAACAAGGTCAGGGCAAAGTACAAGCGAACACGATTGCCCTTGCACAAAATGACGTGGCAAAGCCTGCAGAACCAAGTGTCTGACGCATTCACACGACAAAGAAGCGCATCTCGGCCACCTGCTTGAAGCGCTTGAGAACACAGACAAGAGAGAACACGGCAAAACCTGGAAGATCGTCAATCAGATCTCAGGTGACGACAACAAGGCAAAGTAAAGAAACTCAATGGATCAATGCCCAAAGATAAAAACGATCTACTCAAAGGCTGGTGCGAGTACTTCGATTCACTGCTAAACAACAAAAACAAAAACGCAGATCAAACAGTCCACCCAGTTCCATGGACATCGAATCTCATCATACCTCTGCCGAAGAAAGGAAACCGGCATCTAATGACAAACTGGCGCGGAATTACCCTGACATCAATTGCAGCAAAAGTGTACAATCGCATGATCTTAAATCGAATTTGTCTGCCCATCGACATTATGCTCAGAAAGAACCAAGCAGGCTTCAGAACAGGCCGCAGTTGCATTCAGCAAATTCATATTCTGTGACGAATAATGGATGGAGCATATGCACAAGATATCCCACTTTACATCACATTCATCGACTTCAAGAAGGCCTTCGATTCAATCGACAGGGAAATGATGTTCGCCATTCTACGACACTACGGCATTCCAGCAAAGATCGTTGATGCAATTCGGGTGTTGTACGATGACTCGAAAAGCCAAGTATACCTGCAAGGCCAGTGCTCCGAGCCGTGTACTTCAAGGTGATGTCTTAGCACCATTTCTATTCATCATAGTCATCGAATATGTCTCAAAACTATCAGTTAATGAATTTGGATATCTTACACACAAAGGCAAGGAAACAGACGGAAGTTACAGAACTTTACGTGCATCAACTCGCGTGCTAAGTCACAAAGTGAATGACTTAGCTTTTGCCGACGACATCGCCCTACTTGAAGGAAACGCAGAGCAACAACAAAAACAAGTCACCGCACTCAAAATACAAGCACGCCAAGTAGGCTTAGAGATAAATATCAACAAAACCGAGCAAATGCGCCTGAACATACAGAAAGATGCAACTCCTGCTCCCGCACTCAAGATAGATGACCAAGAGGTAGCCATCGTAAATGACTTCAAATACCTAGGCGCCTACGTAGGATCAACAAACAAAGACGTCAATGTTCGAATCGGTTTAGCTTGGGTAGCGTTTCACAAACTCAAATCCATCCTAAAAGCACCCAAGACCAAGATCAACTTCAAGATTCGACTCTTCAAAGCCGCTTGCATCTCCATCTTGCTTTATGGCTGCGAAACATGGATCCTCACTAAACATCTAGCGAAACGACTCGACGCATACAAATGCAACAAACTGTTACCGCATCATGCTTGGTATAGACCAGAAGAACGATCATATCACAAATGAACATTTATACGAGACGGTTCAACAGGTGCCAATAAGCACAACTATATGCGATCGCCAGCTTAAGTTCACAGGCCACTGCATTAGCATGGCAGAAGACGAACCGGTCAAACGTTTCATCTTATATGAGTCACAGATCAAACCAACAAACACGCGCGGGGCACCATGAACATCGTACCGTGAACAAATATCTCGCCACATCACCGACAAAAGCATGATCACTCTCAGCGAAAAGGAAATCAGCGAGTTGGCAAAGAACCGGAAACAATGGAACTGTCTTTTTGCCGCGCCTAGGCAAAAGAAACCGAAAGGAGGGAAACCTCTCGTCGACCTCTAGCCCAGCTCGACTGATGATGATGATGATGATGATTATTAATAAATCTATGTAACGTTGGGATTAACTGGAGGCATGTTTGTAGAACCCAAGTGCAGTTTATTCAAAATATCCAAAACAAAAAACTAAATACAAAACAAAGACTTGGCAAATCAAGAAACATAAAACTCACCGACAACTAGGGATGGCAGTCTGACACTGAAGCTTTGAAACGTGCTTCAAACCATTAACTACAATTCCATTTGAACCACTACTATGGAGCTAGAATTGTGTCTTTATTACATGCGAGAAAATAAATTATCTGAGTGAGACGGCTCGCGGTGACTGGTCGGAAAGCAACGTGTAGTCTGACATATTTCTTGTCCATCCACGACATGACAAGATTTTTAGGAGTCAAAATCGTGCAATCTGACACCGTGACTATCGTAACAGACACAAAAATCTTGTAATCTGAACCAGGCATATGATCACCGTGAGTCATCTTACCCAAACATTGGAGTGTCCGTGCTCAACTAAGGCAGAGGCGGCATCTATGCCGGTGAACCGAACAATGGTATAATGATTCAGTTCGACTCCCAAGACAAGACGATGCTCCCCCGACTGGCCAATAGGAACGTGGCCCCGCCCATGACACAATTTTCACAGTGAAAGCAGAATCCTGACACGAGAGCAAGAAATTGCATCGAGAGCAAAGAAAAGCGTTTTGAGAGAAACACTTTTTTTGAGAAAATGTTTTCACACTGATAGCAAAATATATATATCTGAAAGTTTTTTCAAAGTATTTTGAGAGAGTTTTTTTTTTCAGAAATAATTTAAAAAAATTCAAATTTATATTTTTTTATGTTCTATGAGAAAATACTTTCTCACAAAACTTTTTTTAGTCTCAAATATTATTATTTTTTGCTATTGGTATGAAAACTTTTTCTCTCAAATATGCTTTTTCTCTCATGAAATGCTTTTTTGCTATCAGTGTGACAACTTTTTCTCTCAAACTTTGACATATGTGATGCGATCTGGGAAAACCCGTCGGATGTCGCGCTGGGCTGTTTTCAGTAAATTCCAAAATAGTTTGAATGTCAGTTTTTTTTGTCAAAATGTTTTTTCCATTAAATTATTATTCTATAACATCTTTTCTCTTATCTCTGAAAATATCTTGGCAAAATTCCCTTGTTTAGTGCAGAAAAACAGCGATTTATAGTGTCAAGCTGAAAATACTCTCTTTCTCTAATGCATTCTATGCGACCATTTTCTCTAACGCCCGGCAGAGGTGAAAAAAAAAACAATCGCCGTATATCCCATACACCTGTCCATCTCTTAACACTACAAAGATAGTTTAACCACATAACATGTACAGTGAATGTGTATTAGTGCGCATTTCGCGCCAATCCTGTTTAAACTATAACGTCACGCAGTTTTGTAACAATCGCGAGATGGAGGACAAGCGTCCCGACGGTGAGTTAATTAAACCTGTTTTTCTCAAAATTCCGTTCCAGAAAATCATAGCGATCAGCCGAATTCAGATAAACATAACTTTTGCTACCAACAAGCTATGATAAAAATAAAAACAGATTTGGAAAGGGCTTGATACCAGCTTCCATATGATATCAAAACCTGTAATAGGTAAAATTTCACCATGTGGTGGGTTTTCCCAGATCGCATCAGATATGACGTCGGAAGCAACAACTGCTTCATTCTCTGAATGAATCACCCGAGTGGTTTGCAGGACCACCGCCACACGTTGATTCCCTCTGAATGAATTTTCTCTATATGTGGAGAGGTTGTGTGTAAAAAAAGAAACCGGCTCAGTCCAAAAAGTTTGGAAAAAATATTTTTCCTTAATAAAAATCTTTTAGTGTTCCCCATCCCACATACTCACTGTCCATAGTTACACAAGCACACCAAGCATGTGCCATATTTTCCCAGCGCATCCTCTGTTTCCCCAAGCACTCTCTCCCCAATACCCATTAAACACAATACACAAATTCATCAAATTCATTCATCTTTATTTGTAAAAAGAATGATATTCCATTCTTAGTATACATGTGCACTGTGTGTGTGTGTGTGTACTGAGGGCTCATTTCAGGTGGCCAGGGTGGACAAGACAGATGTGTACTTTAAAAACAATGATTCCTTTACTCTTTCCTCGCCAGCGTTTCTGATCATTACAAGAATACAAGAATATTTTGTTGTATGAATATCTGAAAATGCAATATGTCAAAAGAAAGAACAGACTCTTTCTGAAAAAAAAAAAAACAGTTTTTTATCAACACTTGATGTGTGTAAGTTTAATAAAAAAGCTGAGAAAATCACGTTTTTGTGAAAGACTAGAATCCCGATGGGATTCAGAACAATTGATCAGGAGACTCGGTACTCTTTTAGAAGATGTGTAAAAGCGCCCCCTACCATATATCAGTGAAAATACGGAAAGCCGGAAAATTCTGTCAATTTTTCTGAAAGAGTTTTAAAAAATTCACTAACCATGCATAAACGCTGTTTGCTCAAAACTACAAACTTTTACATACATGCTGTTCACATATTATTGTAGCAGAGTTTGTGCTGAACACAGTGTAATCAGACTTTAGCCATGAAAATGTTAAAAGTAACAGAAATAAGCACAAATGTCAGAGCATGTCAGAACACCTCAAACCCCAGAGGTTTAACATCTATTTAGACACACAAGAGAAGAAGGTTTGGGTGGCAGGAACACAAAATTGAGTTCAAGAGGAGGAGGCTGTAAACAAGGAAACCTGAGAAAAATATTCTAAATGCAATGGTAAATGCTTCTCTGGAAAAAGTAAAGGCATATCATATTTTACATTTTGAACTGACATGAGAAATGAAAGACATACAGTTGAGAGAATGGCAAAATCCAGCAAAACAGGTTCACTTCAGCTGTACTTCTGACATTCAGTTTGTTGCTATTAAGTCAGATTTAGTTTCTGTCTCAAAGAAAACAAATATAACAGGTTTAACCCTTAGGGGTCCAACGTGTTTTGGGGCCCTTGAGATGTTTTGACATGCCCTGACATTTGTGCTGTTTTCAGTTGCTCATAATAGTGGAGCGGCTAAGTGATATAATCGTTCAGTTTATGATACAAGCGTGAAAATTGGCGTAAGCAGTCTCCATGGGTCACTTGACAAGAAAATTGTCCGAGCCACTTGAAATTTCAAGATTTATCATTTTTCAAGATGGCCGACACCTTAGTGGAGCAGTTAAGTGATATAGTGGTTTATTTGGTGATACAAGCATGAAAATTGGCATGAGCAGTCTCTGTGGGTCACTTGACAATACGCCACCCACAGCTACTTGAAATTTCAAGATGGCGGCCATTTTTCAAGATGGCCACCACCTTAGTGGAGCAATTACAAGCATGAAAATTGCCATGAGCCTATCACCAACTAAATGATTTCTTAAGCCTAATTGCTCCACCAAGGTGTCGGCCATCTTGGAAAATGGCCGCCATCTTGAAATTTCAAGTGGCTCGGACAATTTTCTTGTCAAGTGACCCAGGGGCGAACTGGGACCAAAAAGTGGCCCTGGACTTTCTGGCCCACAGCAGCCCACCACATCCCACATCATAACACATTGGCACAATAATGTGCAGAATAATTTTTAACACCACTTATAGCATAAAAATTTAACACAATACAAAAATAAATGCAATTTAAACATTAATTTTAAAGAAACACTCCGACTTTTTGGGACTTTAGCTTATTCACAGTATCCCCCGGAGTTAGATAAGTCCATACATACCTTTTTCATTTCTGTGCGTTCTGTAAGTGTTATTTGACGCACCCACCGCTAGCCTAGCTTAGCACAAAGACTGGATGTAAATGGATAATGGTAGCATACTAATCTCCCAATAAGTGACAAAATAATGCAAACATTTTCCTATTTACATGTTGTGATCTGTATAGTCACAGCGTGTACAAATAACAAGGCTATATGAGACATAGTTCCCAGTATTTATACGGTTAAAAATGGTCTCTATTCCCACTAGGCGTAGGAGCACAGCTAACGTTACTTGGGCGGAGTGGCTACTTGGGTGGAGTGATTAGCGCAGCACACGAGGCGCCCTGTGGTGAGGAGCAGAGAGTTGGAGTAGTAGAGTCAGCAATTACTAGATAGTAAATTTATAGTTTACAATCATGGGTGTTCGCTGTATTGTAAAGAGCGGCGGCAATAAACAGGGGAGACCAGGTAATACTATGATGTTTCATAGAATTCCAACCAAAACGCTGACCTGATGAATCGATGGCTACAAACACACCTGTAAACAGCATCACAAAGTATTTTGTTTGCTCTGAACGTTTTACTATAGACGACTATTTTGAAAAAATGCAAGTTGCCACACGGACCATGAAACGTGAAGGATACAGCCATCTCATCGATAATAAAGACAGGACAAATTGGATCACCTGTTGCTGCGGTAAGTGTTCCGTTATTTTTGAGATGATTAACATTAGCCATACTGTAACAGTGCCATGCTGATGTAATGTGACCTTAGTAGTGACACTATAACGTGAATAGGGGCTCCGTGTATCCCCTTTATTGTTATTATTGTGTTGTCATGAACACACTGTATCGCTCAATAACAAATGAGCGGCGCTAAATGTAACTCTCAGGACTGTAACATTCAACTTGCTAATGAACAGCTTCCAAAGTTTGTAACTCCTCGTCTGTGTATTCTGGCTCAAAACTGTATGGTTCGGGATCTTGGTTTGATACACAGTAAAATTCCTCTGACAATTCCTCAAAGTCAGCCATGATCACGAGTTGCGTCTAGCTAGTTAGTCACGTTTGTTTTGTTTACGGAACCATCAACAGGGCGCCTCGTGTGCTGCGCTAATCACTCCGCCCAAGTAGCCACTCCGCCCAAGTAACGTTAGCTGTGCTCCTACGCCTAGTGAGAATATAGTTCCCAGTATTTATACGAGTAAAAATGGTCTCTGTCTCATATAGCCTTGTTATTTGTACACGCTGTGACTATACAGATCACAACATGTCAATAGGAAAATGTTTGCATTATTTTGTCACTTATTGGGATTAGTATGCTACCATTATCCATTTACATCCAGTCTTTGTGCTAAGCTAGGCTAGCGGTGGGTGCATCAAATAACACTTACAGAACGCACAGAAATAAAAAAGGTATGTATGGACTTATCTAACTTTGGGGGATACTGTGAATAAGCTAAAGTCCCAAAAAGTCGGAGTGTTCCTTTAAGGAAACACATGCACGCTGCTCTTAAAGAAGCACGCTTGAGCACATGGCTCAACATCTCCGTTTTTCTTTCCTTTACTAAGTTTTATTTTCATATTCGCATCTCCCTCCACAAGGGAGATGAACTCTGAATTATTTCGGTGAACCTTTAAATCTTTGCGCGCTCGCCCGGAAGACACGAGAGAACTAGCTCCAAGAAAACAACACACTCGCCTTCTTTCCTCAAGCAAATACAAAGAGAACCATACGCAAGTATTGATTTGATTTGATTGATGTGATTCCTTGTTGTCTCTCTCAAAAGGTTGCATATGTGAGTTTTGCCATTCCGTGATCTCTCTCGGATTGCAGATTCTCATTCTCATCCTCACTCACTCTTTCATCCTCTCTCTCTCTCTCATCTGTTATCCGTTTGTCTTGTATTGTTTTATTGTTTGTTTTGTTATGCGCATATTTACTCTGTGTGAATCGTAGTTAGGTATTCATTAGTTCCACTATTAAATTCCATATATTCCTGACTGTCTCTGTTTTAAATGCTCATATAACTAAGTCAATGAGATGTTTTGATCTTAAGCTACACGCTTTATCTTGTTACGGTTTCAGTAACCTAAATTTTATAAGGACAGGAGAGTTGTTTCAATGGCCAGAAACTATTCTTCCTGAAATTATAAGAAGTGATAACTTTATTGAGTAGTTGATAAGTTAATCTTACGGCCGTTTTGCGGGACAAACAACTGTTTGATAATTATATTAATTTCCATTTAGGGTTGTCTCGCATAAATCGATCTGAAATAAGACTATTGATATATGAATGAGGAATTATAATTTGTTGTAAATGATTATTCATATATACAATCGGATCTGTTTTCAAATTCGATAATTTAATGTAACTGTAATATGCAATATATTAATCATATTCATGATTAATTATTAAAATTCCCTACAGATCATTTGAGCTAATGTTTACGTACTACCCAGTGCGGTTACAGTTTTTCAAAGAAACGTTTGTAAAAAAAAAAAAAATCGCTGAAGTTTGCAAACGATAGTCCCGCAATATATTTTCGATATAAACAATATAACGTTAAATGAACAGTGCTTACAGTTTCGTGCTTGCAACATGATCAGATTAACCAGTCTTGTATGGTCTTTATCAAACAGATTTCGCGCTGAAAATGAGCAACGTTTCCTCAAGTCCAAATACAAGGCAAAACAACTTTGGGAGTGAGTAATCTGTTAAACGTTACTGTGCTTGCTTCTGTTAGATATGTGCACTTAATTTGCACCACACACTATTTATAGGCTACATTTGATTTAACACACATCCTTCTTATTGCATTTCCTTGCGTTTGTACATAACACACCTGTATACTATATATACCGTCTATTGTCAATGTTTGTATATTGTGTATTTTTTTTAAACATTTTTACTTATATTTTTATTCTTTTCATTATCTATGCCTTGTCACTCATTCTGTTTGTGCTGTGGAAGCTTCTGAAAACAAATTCATTCTATGTGTCAATAAAGCTCTTTCTGATTCTAATTCATTACTGTTTATATTGGTTAAATGTTACAGGGCCCTAGTAAAAGAAATGGGGTTGGAAGGAAAGCTGAACGGCCAACAAGCATCCAAGAAGTGGGAGAATCTAAAGAGAAAATATAAGGTAATCAATGTAGTGTTATGAAAATCAAATCTTTAACAATCTCAATACTAGTCATTTATTTTCACAACATGTTTTATATTTAACCTTGTTAAATGAACACACACGTTTTAGCAGGAGAAGCTGTCATTTCTTACAAGATGTATTTGTCACTTTCATTTAATTATTAATGTAAAACATGTTAAATGAAAGGAATAATTATGAGGATTATATAATTATGAGTAATGGGCTTGTCTTTCCTCCAGGACCTAAAAACACCTAAAACTGGTTCAGGAACAGATGCTGGAGAGGCAGTACTACGAGGATATGCACGAGGTGCTGGGTGCCAGGCCTTCGGTGGCCCCTCCTGTGGTTGTTGCATCATTCAATGATGAGGATCCAGTAACAATCCTCATGGTAAGGTTTTAATTGTTGATATAAACTGATATACTAGTCAAGATATATTACCCATTTCTGTATTGTGATTACTTCTGTATTGTCTTGTTGTCCTAGGAGATTGTTGAGCCCAGTACTGCATCCAACACCATAGGAGCCTCCTCACCTTTGCCAAATACAGGAGCCACAGCCTCTCCCAATGCAGCATCCCCCATGGCCACACCAAGCCCCTTAACTCCTTCACCCAGGAAAAGAAAGCGGCAAACTAATCCAATTTTGGAATTTTTAATTGAGGAGTCCCGTGAGGAGCAGAAACGCCACAAGGAGAGTGAGGCCAAGACTGAGAGGTTCTTGTGTCTCGTTAAAAAATTGATAGACAAAATGTAGTTGTCTTTCATGTGCTGCTCAATTTTGCACAAATTGTTTTTGTTTTATATTGTTGGATTACATATTTGATTAAATGTTTAATTTAGTTTGCAACAGTAAAAGTTGAGTATATTGAAGTTAGTATTTTAAGGTTAGGTTAGGATAATGGGATCAACAGTTCCTGCCAGCCCTGTTTTCTCTATTGTGTTTTAAATGGAGCTACTGGCTAGAGCCATTAAAGACTCAAGACGCACCTTTTGTCTTTAATGGCTCTGGGATGGCCCGTGGAACCAGAGTTCCTGGCCAGTATCAGCATTTGAATAGGTATGCTGATTAAATTGATACTGCTAACACGCTGTGTCTGGGGCTGGTTCCTTAACCTGTAAACCTAATTTGCATGCTTTGTTCAACCTCAATGTAAATCCCTCCCCCTAAATGTCTATAAATTTGCAAGGCAACTCTCTTGAGTTAGTCTTGATGATGATGATGAACTACAGACTACTTGGAAGAATAAATCTCTTCTGCTTATAAGATCCATCTCAAGTCTCCTGGTCACTGCTTTGAAGAAAGAAAAACTTTACAACAATATGCTGTTCTATTTTGAACAAATTGTTTTTGTTTTATATGCTGTTCTATTTTGCACATTGTTTTTGTTTTATATGCTGTTCTGTATTTATCTGTATTATCTATCTAAAATAAACATTGTTGTTTCTTAAAAAAGGTTCTTAAAAAAGGCGTTTCTGGGCATCAATAACAGTACCAAAACAGTAAAATACCTGTAAACAGATACACAATTCACCATGCAATATGTTTGAAAACATTTTATTATTTATTATTGCAAATAACATATATACACAGATAAAGTAAGAACATAGATAAAGTTAGAACTAATATATATATATATATATATATATATATATATATATATATATATATATATATATATATATATTGTATGTTATTTGCAATAATATGTGTGTGTGTATATATATACACACTAGGGGTGGGCAGTATGACCAAAATTCTATTTCACGGTATGAGTGATTTTATTTCACGGTAACGATATATATCACAATATAGTTATTTATTTGTTGTTTTTCTGGAAATTCGACAAATAGAGCTTTATATATTAAGTAAACTTAAATGAAAAATACTTCACCTTGTTTGATTACTTTCTTTTATTTGGAACTTGATAAATATAGTAAATGAAAAACTCAACATTTAGATGAACCATAATATAACAAATTTCACAGTTTGATGTGGACAGATCTTATTACTATAACTTTCCTCAAGTAATCTTCTCACAGCTATAAAATAAATAAAACTTAAGTAACGGGGAAAAAATACTGCAGAAAATATAAATATGTAAAGGTATTTTTAAGAAAACGATATTTTCCTCAAAAAAAATACCAAACATAAACACGTCTTGTATAAAATATTAAAACAAAGTAATCACTTCTTGCTGAAAGTATAAAAATGTAAAATCTTTTTGCAGCAAAAATAAATAAATAAATAAATAAACACTTCAATAAATAAATAAGGAAAAAATAAATATAATAATTTTTACTTGGTCATGATTTGTAATTTGTAATGTGCTTTGAGAATCTCAATCAAAACAATTATAAATTGTGAGCGAGGAATACAAGCTGGTCAACGGTCTCAGGTTTCAATGCTGATCTGCGGCATGTGATAATATTCCCACTTGTGCTGAAAGCCCGCTCGGATGGAGCACTTGTGGCAGGAATACAGAGATATTTTTTTGCCAGGCTGGCCACTTGTGGAAAATTGGCCTCGTGCTGCCTCCACCATTCCAGGGGGTTTGTCTCACCATCAACTTCAACTGTCTGTAAATAGCTGTTAAGCTCCATTTCAATGGACTCTCTTTCTGACTGAGGGTCAGCTTGGCATTTACGGGATTTTATTTTGAAGAAGCTGCCCAAACTCTTCTTATTTTTCTTAGCACGAATTTCTTCAGCAGCTTCGACTGGTGGCAATGACGCTCCCTCTGCAGACTTACTTTGATCAGCTCCAAGACTCTCCATCTCTGCTGCAGCTTTGACCTTCATGTAGTCCACTCTCTCTGCTTCTATGTATGTGGTTTTAAAGCGAGGGTCGAGAAGGGAAGCCATGTCAAGCAGCTCCTGGGTGGATTGGTTGGCATATTTCTCATTCAGATAGTCAAGAATCCTCACCTTGATGTCCTTGGTGAGCTGGGTATCGTCATCCTGTGGCTTCAGAACCTGCTCATTGCAAAGATGAAGCACAGGTTTCAAGTATGAAACACTCACCTACTGTTCCCCAGACAAGGCATCTGTGAACTCAACAAGAGGGCTTAATACTTTATTCACAGATTCAAGTACATCCATGTCCTGCCATGTTAGAGCTAGATGTCTGGTCTTTTTGTCAGCTTGCAGGACTTGTGTTAGAGCTTTTTCCTGCTCTATGACCCTTTCGATCATTTGTTGCCTGGAGGCCCATCTGGTTGGAGTCTCAGTGATGAGTTTATGAGCAGGCAAGCCTAGTTGTGCCTGAGCAATGGCCAGTTCACGCTGTCTTTTCCAAGTATTTGAGAAGGTACTCACGATTCTCTTGTAGACCCCAACTGCACGATCAACCTGGGGCACTTTCACACCTCTCTCTATTTAGATAGAAACATTGGAAAAGATGTATGTAAGCTAAGCTGTAGTATTATTAGCTGACAATCACACTTTACAAGTAGCATACATTTAAAGGGGTCATATAATATCATTTTTGTACAAGCTAATATGATTCTATAGGGTCTAAATTAAAAGTTTGTAATATACTTTAATTAAAAATTCTCATTAGTATTGTAAGAAAACACTCATTTTACCTGGTCAAAAACAGCTCTGTTTTCAGCACGCCGTTTCAGTGCATGTGTCTTTAAATGATAATGAGCTTTGCTCACCCCACCCTTCTGCTCTGTGCGTACACCGTTTCTAACACAATAAACCTAACGCGTCGTTCATTATAAACGTGGGATTATGAATTATATTGAGAACGTCGAACATAGAAAACATGCCCTAATGTACCCTGAGTGTAAAAATAGCCGCATTCATTGTGAAGCTGCTAGCGATTTGCAAAGATCAATATAAAGATTAATATAAAGGTCAATAAAACGTTACACTCACTTGTTCTTCTGGAGGTGCAGCAGGAACACGAATAGTTGGTACTAATCCTCTTTTCAGGAGCAGCTTCTTAGCAAATAACCAGCTTTTTACTGATCCTCGTTTGTAAAGCAGTCTGGTGAAATGATTTGCGCAAACATGAAAGCATTGACGTTGATCGTGGGGAATATTCCTTTCGAAAACAAACTCAGCCACTGCGTCTTCAGCTGTACAGATTTAGAAACATCAATATGACTGCTGTGTTCGTTATTACACCCAAGAACAGAACACCACAATCTCTTAGACCGACGCCATTCTACTCTGCTATGCTATGATTGACAGCTCGCTCACGAGGGCGCGAGGGCAGGTCTGTGTTGAAACGCTAACTGTCAATCAACCATCGTGGGAGGGGCATGTCTCACATGTCTTATACAGATATGATGTAGTGAATGATTGTGTGTCACTTTCGAACTTATGCACAATGCATTTAGCTGATGAACACCGTGACGTTAAGCCAGTGATCCAGGGGCTGAAGAGAGTTGAACCAGGAGGCAGTACCTATTGTCTGTGTCATGTCTGTTCAGCCATGTATATTTTAAGTTCAATGATATATTGTCAATAAGAGAATGTATTGTTTGTGTTTAATAGTATTCTTGTAGTCTCTCATCCTCCTAGCATAGAGTCCAATGAATCTAATGCTCAAGTTATTCAACAGATGAGATGTACATTCCACATGTACGTGACAAAGAACCTTTCAAAAGGCTAAAAGGGTAACCTAATTATTTCTATGGTCCTGGCTGAAGCTATTGACCCAAGTGATTTGATGCTTTCTAAGGGTAACATATAGCCTAGATTCAGGCCTTTCACTGGTGTTTTGTTTTGCAAGAAAATCAAAAATCATATTAAAGGCATGTATAAATTATTTATTTTTATTTACAAAAAAAAACATCCAGCCACTCCAGCTCCAGGACATAGATGTAGTCAATCATTTCAATGTTCACACTGATGCTCCATTTACATGAACTACCAATGTTATGACACATCGATACTCCATACGCAAGCTCCCAGTATTGTGACATAAAACAAAATCTACTGGTGAATGAATGGCCTGATGTGTTCAGTCATTCAGCCAGTCGAGGATTATTGCTTCTCCTCGAAAAGACTTAGTAGTCAAACAGCAGCTCCTCGCACAAACGAATGTCTCTCTTTGCCTGGAACAGGATGACATCCCTATGTCCTTCAGGGAAGTTCATCATGCAGTGGACTGGCCTCAGGTTTGCTCTCTTGGAGGAATGGTTGATCATCCGACCCATGGTGTTTTCTGTTGGGTGACACTCACAGGGGAAAGTCTCAGCGTCCACACAGAGGTCCCGACCACCAGCGTGGAAAAAGAAAAGGTGGGCCGTGTCACCCTTGATGGACTCGACCATCTTCTGGCCCTCTGCTCCTGTGATTACCTTGCCATGGTAATCACAAACGATGGAGCCCATGGCAAAGGCTTTGGTGGCAACAACTCCTGTGGTCAAAAGAAGGTGCAATTAGTCTTCACTCCAGGAGTATAAATATCTGCTCACAAGACATGTTTACATACCTTGTCCTTTTGTGCCAAAGTCCTTGAGGGCCAGGCCTGTCCACTTTTGGCTCCGGACTGTAGTGATGATCCATGGATCCGACTCCACCTGCACCCTCGTGACGGGTCTCCACTTTGCCACTACGTCCTCGGGGTGAGGACAGTTGCCAGTCCAACCCTCTTTTTGGATCAGCAGTGACACCTTGCTGACAGTCGGGGGCCGTCTTGAACACTGGGCTGTCAAAGACAAATGTTAAATTAACATTCTTGTCCAAAATGTGAATTATGTTACTTTGATTATAGAAATATGTATACATTTTTTTATAATAAAGCACATGAACTTACACAAGAGGCGCTCCTCTCGCTTGGCAAACTGCACAGCCCTCCACCTGTCATAGAACACTCTGTCAGGTGGAAACCCCGCAGCGGTCCGCTTCTTTTTCGTGGGCGGGCTGCTACTCGCCGTCGCTGGAAACTGCAGGAGAAACGCTCCAAAGTCCTTGTCATCCTGGTCAGCTGCGCCTCTGCCTCTCTTCTGTTTCCGACCTCTCCTCTCATCGGCCGGCTCATCAGAAGAAGAGCTGAAAATATGAGAAGATTTCATGTTCAAACTCTGACAAAAAGCTAGACAGACCTTGGAAGCAGCTGACAAACAGAAAATATATGAATGTTGTGTGTTTTGGATGATGACATACCATGTCATAGTACTTTGGGCTCTTCTGGCTTGCTGGCTTGAAAAGCTTGGCAAATCGTACCTGCAATGAAGAACAAATCTCAGATTAATCCTCAATTCTTTCAACTTTATGTAGTACATAAGCCAGACTATCAACTTAATCATTTTATATTTCTCTGTACAGTGCGTATAAATGCATACACTATTATACATGATTTTGCTAAAACTTACTGTTCATGAAGACGCCTGAGGTCGCTCGTGACGTTGCCAACTGGTATCCCTTGTTTGGACAGGAAAAATCTGCCCTGGTCGTCCACACTGTCCTGCAGACATCCTGGACGAATCTTCTGGAAGTATGCATCCAGCATCTGTGGAGATCAGATATGAAGTTAAAGGTCCCGTTTTATGCCCCTTTTCACAAGATGTAAAATAAGTCTCTGATGTCCCCAGAGTGTGTATGTGAAGTTTCAGCTCAAAATACCCAACAGATCATTTTTTACAGCATGTTTAAATTGTCAATTTTTGGGGCTCAGAAAAACACGCTGTTTTAGTGTGTGCCCTTTAAATGCAAATGAGCTGCTGCTGGACGACCCAGGGGCGGAGCCTCACGAGCTTGCGCTCAGTCTCTCAGGACAATTTCATCTCACGGAATGATGATAATATCAGAAATGTTCATTTCGAGTCGGACAATAATGCCTACAGAGTCAGAGTGCTGTATAGAGATGGAACAGGTATAGTTCAGTAGTTTAATTACGGTTATTATAACGTGTTTGTCATCTGCTTGTAGGCTATGTATCCATTATTTATTAATAGCCTACAAGTCTGCTGTTTCGGACCAGGTCCGAATGATGATCAAACATATACTGATGAGTTTAATAAAGTTTATTCTACATCACACAAAAGATGAAGCGTCAGTTTTACTTCAGAAAATCACCGTAAGAGCTGAGTAAACACAGTAAGTTATTAGAAGTGCGCAAGTACATAAACGAATTTCGGTAGAGTTGAGGGAGCATTCCTGTGGGCGGAGGTTAGTCAAAAAACGGTTCTAGTGACGTCATTAAAGAAGGAAGTAGAGGGGTGTAGTCCAAACGAGCCGTTCACTGTAGGCGACTTCTGTTTAATAAAATATCTTGCTTGGCATTGAACTTTGAGCTTTTTAATTTTACAGATATTGTTTATACTCTAACAACATTACACACTAACTAAAGTTTGAACCATGGGATCACGAAGAACGGGACCTTTAATGCATACAGAAAACTTTAAGAGATCTGACCTCTGACCCTGATAAGATTCTCCCCAGGTGCTGCATCCTTATCATGCTCTCACCAAATTTGACCCAGTTTATTTTAAAGTATAAATTGCATACCACCTAACTGCACATTCTTTTTATTCTTTATTTTAAAAGGGACAATGCACATTTTCTTTATTAGTCTTCAAATGAATTAACTAGTATAGTTTATTAGTATAATTTATTTGTTAAGCTTTAAATGTGTGTATCATTAACCATATATTTGAAAATGCTGGGCAGAAATCCTGTTAGAGAACTTACAGCAGAGTCCTCCTCTGTGAGGGAAAATGTTGCACTCTGCTTTGTGGATTGCACCTTCATGTGGATTCGTCCATCAACATTTCTCTTGTTGATCCAGTCTGAAGCCTGGAAAACAAATAAAGAACACAGTGAGTGACTTACTTTACAGTGTTTCTTCAGTGTGTATAAAATCAAAGTACTTACTGTAAATGCCATCACTGCTTCTGGTCGCTGGAAGTATCTCAGCACCAGGATGGCTTCGCAGAAGTACCGGAACAGCGTCCTTTGGTCTTCTTCCACATGCTGCTGGTCCAGGAGCTTCCTGTGGATGCCCAGCATGTCCGTCTGTGACACTCTGAGGACTCTCTGGCAGTCTTGGAGAGTCGGCTGAGCAGACCTAGAATGATTAGATGAAACAAAAAACAAATAAGGAGGCGAGTTAGAGATGTTTCTGTATGTGTGCCTGGCAGCGTTCCAATATTAAATTTAAATGCATTTCTGCATTAAATGAAAAGTAATACTAGTGAATAACAACTCACTTTGCAGCGCCTGGTGGTCTGTGACTGGATTCAGCCTGTGCGTCCATGGGGTCATTCAGGATCAAAAAATGCCTTTCACGAAGGTCTTCCAGAAGAGCCTGTCTGGATGCCTCATCAGGGTACCGCTTGACCATGGCGTTGTAGTCCCAGGTTCTGCCTACGAGGGTCCAGGCCTTCATGGACTTTTTGGCTCTCTCCACCTCTGCTTTCCTCTCCTCATCAGTCTGGTCCTTCATGCAGACCCTCAACAGGTGGTTAGGCAGCATCTCCTGTGGCTTGAAACACTGCAGACAGGAAATGATGCGACGATCCTTGTCACTGTGAGAGAAAGAAAAAGAATCCAGAGAGTTGACTTGTGAAAGCTATTCTTGATATTTGGTGACTTTGGTCCCACTTTATATTAAGTGGCCCAAATACCTGTGAACTTGCATAGTAACTACATGTGTTCATAGTATGTAAGAACAAATGTGTAACAGGACATTGTTAACAACACTTTTTCACTTCAGTAAGTACACACATGTGTAACAGGAATTAAGTAACTACATTTTGTAACATAAATATTTTACACAAGTTGTTTCACTTCCACATGGAATCTTAAATACTGTATATTTTTGATTGTTGTAACAAAATATAGTTACATAATTCCTGTTACATGTATACTTACTGAAGTGAAAAAAAAAAAATGTTAATAATAATGTTCTGTTACACATTTGTACTACATGTGTACATAGTGTATATGTAAGTTCACGGGTATTAGAGCCACAATATAAAGTGGAACCGTTTTCTCATTTATCATCATGAACATGCATGCAAAGTTTCAACATGCTGTTGTGTTTTGTCATATACAAACAAAATTCATATTAAATTCGTAGAATAAATTCAAATGTTTACAGTTTATCATGTCAGGTATATCAAATGATTTGAACTTACCACTTGGGAGCCATTCTTCACAGATGAAAAAGCTGGTTTCAACAAGCAGAAAGTGCAGGAGGAATCTGTTGTCTTCACCCTGTTCTTGAAGAACTGAGTAACTGGTGCCTCTGAGCCTCACCTTTATTGACCACTTGGAGTACCACCCCTTTTTCTGCAGCAGGTGATACAATTTTTTAAACCTTTACCTGAATAGGCCCAATCACAGGATGAAAATGGGCCAATTTTAAACCACTTAGTGGGCCATCTACACAAATTATGGACCATTTTCAAACAAAACTGGGCCATCATGGTTGTGATCATTGGGCCATCATGGTTGTGATCATTGGGCCATCAATGGTTGTTTACAGGGCAATAAAATACCTTATCAGCCCATTTCTAAAACTTCTCCAAATAATTTCAAATCTCAAGATGAAAATTATGCATTTATACAAAATTATAAAATCATGCATTTGATGAAGCCGTTGTGGTTTAAAGTTGATATCCCTGTGTGGTGTGGTGGAGAGCCCAACTCAAGCAGTGCCCATTCATTTATCAATTCAAATCAAAGTATAAACAAGTCATACTGTCTAAGTACAGGATGGAAGAATGTTCTTAAGTGTGGAAATTAGTTGTGGAGCAATCTATTTGTGTTGGGTTTTTTTGTGACCGGCAAACTAAAAAGATAATATAAGATAATAAAGATAATATAATTAAACTATTTATAATTATAAATAATTGTGGCCATTAAATGCATTGAATTAATAACAACAAGGAACAAAAGATCAAATTAAAAGATTGGTGACTAGTTGTTACTGGCAATGATGGGTTTTTGTACTTATTGAGGAGTCTTCTTCACTTGTCTTGGAATCAGCAGTATGGTTGTCAGTTAATATTGTTGATTGTATAGTTACTGGAATAGGACAACATAATTGTGTGTCAATTGTCTTCTTGATTATAGTAAATGTATCTATTGCTTAAAGGGGTCACCAAACTTTTTTCTCTGGGGGCCACATTATCGTTCCTGACTGTGATGGGGGGCCGGGGCCGGGTCAGCTATATAACATAGAATTGTATGACCCAGACCAAAATGACCACCAGCAGGCCTTATTGTGTTGTAGAGATTACTAGCCTGGCACAGCCATCCCCACTACTATATCCACACTACTATATCAACACTTGATTCCTGGCACATATTTCTTTATCTTTACTAGTGGTTTGCAAAAGTTGTAATCGAGTCTTCAAACTTTGTTTTAATTAAAGTTATTCTTCACAAATAATCGTTGGTCCACTGTTCTTTGAAAACTCTGCACTCTCTTTTAGGGGTGGAACGGTACACAGAAGTCACGGTTCGGTTCATACCTCGGTTCAGAAATCACGGTTCGGTACGAGTTCGGTACAATGGAGGGAAAATCAAAACAGAAATGCAGAAGGCTTGTGCATGTCTCAGGCTGGACCACCAAAAGAAAAATAAATGTCTTAAGCCTTGTATTTAAAAAAAAAAAAGTTTTATTAATAAAGTAAAGGCATAGAACCAGTTTATTTTGTAATGCACTGACAATAGTTTTATATAATTAGTTCATTAATTCAATTAATAAAAATACCTTGATATGTTTGGTAATTAATTGTACCTGAATTAATTGAAAATTAATCTGCTACATTTCAGATTAATATATTTGTTTTCCTTAAAAATGTAAATAACAGTAACTTAAGCACTTTGCAGTTTAAATGTTGTCCTGCATAAACTAAATGACGGAGTATGTTATGTTTCCACTGTTCGATCGCAGCCGCGCCTCACACACTCACTCACTCACTCACTCACTCACTCACACACACACACACACACACACACACACACACACACACACACACACACACACACACACACACACACACACACACACACACACACACACACACACACAAATATAAGTAAACACTTTACGACTTTTCGATCGCGCCCACACCTCTCTCTCAACATATTCCAGCATTGCAATCTTTTCACCGCAGCCTGCTTCAGAGCTAAGGCGGAGCTACAGATTAGGTGTCCCTAAGAACCCGCGTATCTAACAGTAGTTACGCATTACATTAATTAAATTTTTTATACCGTGTATTCTCCGTGTAAATGTATGCACCAAACTGTGACTACCGTACCATGACGTACCGTCCATGACGACTTTTGGGGATTGCCTCATAGGGCTGGTTCAAGTAGTGGGGGGCAGAGGGGCTGGGGGGCCAGTCAAAGGGGGGTGGCGGGTCTGAGTCGGCCCGCAGGCCTTAGTTTGGTGACCCATGGCTTAAATGTATAAAAGGGGGTAGGCTTCAATAAGCTTAAGCTTCTGCCTACTCCTTTTGAGCATCATATCCACATTTTTTTTATTTATTTTTTTATTTACTTACTTATTCATTTGCGTATGTATCTTTCTTTTGTTCTGCCTATTGTGCTGAACCTTGTTAATGTGTAGAACCTTGTGGAACTCAGATGCTCAAATAAATAATGATGATGATGATGATATCCTACATTCAAAAAATATTTGATACATTTAATAAATATATTATTATTATTTTTATATTTATAACAGTCTGATTAATTCTGAGTCTTGAACTGTAAACTGGGGTTAAAAAAAATCAATACAAGTATAAAATTTTTAATTATATAAGTTAATAAAGTTGTAATGTAACCTTTGATTAATATTGTAATTAATAAAATAGTATAAAGTACTTTATGAAGCCTATTTTAAGACCCTATCAGGGAAGGAAGCATGATCACACATTTAATAAATATATTCTTATTTTATTTTATTTTATTTTTATTTTTTTTATGTTTGACTCTCTCAATATTTATAACAGTCTGATTAAACTTGTTTCTCAAAGCAAAGTGAACAGATGGGGTTGAAAGATCAATACAAGTATAAAATGGTATAGCTAATAGTTTGCAATAAAAAGAATGGGCAGTTATGTATAAACTTGCATTTAATGTGTTAATAGTTTGACTTTATACTATTTTATCAATTACAATATTAATCAAAAGTTACATTACAACTTTATTAACCTGAATATTTATTAACCAGAGCATTTTCCAGATGCTGGCTCCTCCCATCTAATAAACAATAGCAATCAACCTGATTGGTCTGTTTGACAGTGACATCACACAACTGGTGCTGTATACATACTGCAGCTGGTGAACCACACATCCACTGTGTTTTCAAATCAGAAATCTCAGTAATGACGCCACCAGCCTCGCGCCGTTCTCCCGCGGCCTTCAGCCTTATAGACAGTAAAGAAATAAAAGTTTGTGTTTTTTTCTGAAGTGTATGTAAATATCTGGTTTCAACTGTAGATATATATATATATATATATATATATATAACAGGTGATGCAGCTATCATTATACATAATGATAATGTGTGTGTGATGTGTATGATTGTGTTTTGTATTTTTAGTGGAGGAGTGTAGAAAAAAGTGGAAGAACCTCTGTGACGCATATAGGAGGGAGGTTAATAAAACAAAAGACCAAAAGAGAAGTGGGTCAGCAGCGGAGGGTCACAAACCGTGGAAGTACAGTGCCATCATGGGCTTTCTCAACCCTTTCATGGAGGCTAATTCCAGCAGTGGGAACATGCTGGAAAGGGTTAGGGAGCCCATGATGGCAACTGAACAGAGAGACACATCAACGAAGACAAAGCAAGTCAGCCAGTCAGTACTGAGCATCCAGGAAGGTCCAACGTTCAGCCAGTACCGATACACTACTCCTATTTTGTATATATATATATATATACACACACACACAAAATAATTTTAATAAAGACTGTGTTTTGTGGACTAACATTTGTGAAATACTTTATTCATGGCATACTGTAAGTTAAAACCATGTAGTTTTGTTATGCCTTGTTGGAAAGTTTTCTTTCTTCGAAGCAGAGACCAGGAGACAGTTGGGATCGTGTTCAACGGAAGTTATTCTTTATTGAGAACTCCGCTGTACGTTGCTGTAGTACTTCCAACATGATTTAACTCAAACATTATACATTGTAAGTTATATACCTTCCAAGAGAGAGGGACTTTTGGAGGGGGAGACAAATTCAAGCAAAGCATGTAAATGAGTATACAGGTTAAGGTAACACCCTAGACTGTGAGTGTCTGGCCAATCCTAATTCAATCAGCATAAGGCTCCAAGAGCCATTTGGGTCCGAAATCCATTTGCAGAACAAAAGGTGAGATTCTCAGTGAATCATTCGTGTGCTAATCCCATCAGTCTGAGTGAAACTGGGACTCGAAGAGCCATTAAAGACATGCAACTTTGCTGAGATCTTAACCTTAAAAGCTAAAATCAGTATTCCTCACCGTGATGTTATGTAATGAAGCATATCTGAAATAGATTCTTAAATTTGTAACCCTTCAGCCTCTTTACAAACATTTAGCAGATTCTG
This sequence comes from Squalius cephalus, assembly GCF_949319135.1. NCBI lineage: Eukaryota > Metazoa > Chordata > Actinopteri > Cypriniformes > Leuciscidae > Squalius > Squalius cephalus. Next base: position 4,021,572 of record NC_137125.1, read on the forward strand.
TAAAATATATGTAAGCATTTGTAACAATTTTTATTTCAATTTAAAGCAGTACAGTTATGATGGTTAAATATTATGGTTTGGTTTAAAAGATAGGGTTAAAACTAAGCCAGGATTAGGCTTTAGTTCAAATAGGAGTTTCAAGTAGCTTTTATAATTGTACCTTTTTAAAAATGTACTGGTGTGCATCTTGAGACAAAACAATGGCACTGACCTATTTTAATGTCCTATTTGATGTCAAAACAAAGGCATAATCCTGGCTTAATATAAGCCCTGTTTGTGAAACTGGGTTTGAAAGTTTTAGTTTATAAACATTACATAATAATAATAATAATAATAATAATAATAAAATCATACTATAATACATTTATTGTATCTAGGCTACAGCTTTATAATATATTAGTTAAATGGATCATTTAATAAGCTGTATTTTTATTTCTACATTACTATATCAGAACTTTATATTATTCACTTACCAATTGGCGACTTGGCATTTTGGATATGTCAGCTATGCTCAGCTGAGTCTCTTGCGGTGGTCTGTAGGTGAAGTCCAGTCCACTTGTCACGTCTACAGTTGTTTCTTGTGTGCATTGTATGTCGAAATCTTCGTTGTGAGCTAAAAAGTAGAGTACGTAGATGTATTGTGAGATCATTTATATGGGAACAATAAGAAAACAGGTAGTCCATTTTGTAATTGTATTCATTATAAATGTAGCAATTATATTGGGTACAGAAATGTAAATGTAACAACTGATCAGTATGAATTTAATATAGAAAAAGCTTTGCAGTTTTGTTTGATTAACATGAATTACAGTAAGACAGTAGGTATTTATAATGTGAAGGCAATTAAGACAATGAATGCACAGATTGATACACCTGATTTATTTTTCAACTCTTCGCGATCACTTGAGACACAATAGTTGCAGATATGGGTATTTTGACATGTTGTGTGTCCATCAATGTACATGGATACTCAAAAGATAATCAATTCGGAGTTCGCGCTCTATCTGAATGTAATCCACTCTGTGAGTGTGCGCGCTTTGGGTGCGGTTGTGAGCGAGTAATTAAACACCACTGTCTTTTCCAGACGTAGTCTCGTTTAAAATCATTAAATAGGTAAAAGTTAAACGACTAAGAAAAAAAAAATGCAAATGATAACGTTTCTCGAATCACATGCTGGTTCACGGATCAAGTACGATCCGTTTAACCCCTTACTGAAAATGGTACAGTTTGCAGGAACTATTCAAAAAAAGCCCGCTGTGTAATAACGAAGAGATGATGTATTTCTTGTAATTTAACCTAATTGTGTATTCAGTAGGGATGAGCGAGTACAGCATTATCTGTATCTGTTAATCATATGAATTATCTGTATCTGTACTCGGACTGGGCGGGGCCTAACCCAGAAGTGGGCGGGATTTAACCCGGAAGTGGGACCGGTTGTCTTGAAATTGGCGGGGCTTTAACCGGTATGTTATTTTAAGCATGCAATTGATATGGGTTGATCAGAAATTGTTATATTTATTGCTGATTAGAAAACTATTTACATGACAGCATCAGCATTGTTATCGTGATCAAAACCATTGATCTGAAGCTCAAACAAACTACAGAACAAGTTTTGCAACAATGAATAGGCTACAACACATGCGGTTGCAATTATGAAGTAAAATGTAATGAACAAGAGTTTTCATCTCTACTAGGGCTGGGTGATATGGACCCAAAGTCATATCCCGATACATTTAGGCTGAATTTCGATATATATATCCCAATATTTTTTATTTTTCATGTTTTATTTTTTTCAAAATTTGTTAACACACACACTAGTACTGTCCCCCTTTACTTAACATAAATTGTAAGAATATGTCTAAAGACTAGTTTGCAGTAGTAATAAACATTAGGCCTATGCTAAAGGTATTAAATAGCAGTCCCAAACTAGTTTTTGTTAATACAATGTTGGTATGAGCCACCACAGTAATTAAAAAATATTTAAAAAAAACACAAAGAAAAATATGGCATTTTGGGGTTAATATGGAAACGACAGTTACCATGGTGAATACTAGCAAGAACTGTTAATAAAACATGGAAGAGGGAGCAGTGCAGAGAGCTCCGGGTCAGCTTGCTTGGAGACAGCGCAGATTTGAACTATAGGCTATTGATATATGCGATATGGTCTAATTCCATTTTGAAGATATGTAATAATCATATTGAAGATAAAAATAATATATATATATTCTTTACATCGATATATCGCCCACATAACTTTTTTTTTTTTTTTTAAATCCGAGCACAGATATTGACTCGTATTACTCGTATAATACTCATACTCGACAAAAGTGCTTGTTTCAGCTGAGTATCCGGCTCAACTCTAGTATTCAGTTAACAAACAAAATGTGTACTGTTTTGGTACTAATTAATACATTTGTAATAGTTTGCATAGAATAAAATATTGTGTAATGTTGATAAATGGGATAATAATTTTAAATTTTTTTATTGTAAAGTTACAATACACATACTTACCAATTGTTTTTCTTGCATTTCTGAGTTTGACCGGGGTCTTGTTTCTCTCTGCCGTGATGACGCTGTTATGTTTTTTCTGGCGTGAAGAATACAGCCTGATGGTATTCTTGTCTCGATGTTTGTATTGTACAATTAAAATACTGGTTATTTTTTTTAGATGTTTTTATCGGCGAAACTGAATGAAAACATCCAGTTATTGGGTCGTCCTCTTTGTTTGCGTTTTTCTCAATTTCTAAATGTTTCTTTAGAAGTGTTGCCAATTTGGCGGGCTGGTGTCTTCTTGAGCGCAAGTGAAGCTGTTTTTTAATATTGCGGGTTTTATATCCGTATTTTTCAAATTGAGATGTCGTATACGTCTGCTTGTTTCTGATTCGCTGAAATCCAGTTAATGTTTTTTGTAAACAAAAGGCAGCCTATCAGATTAAAACTACGTTAGTTTTAATATAGCATAATAAGATTTACCATCGAAATGAAGTTTATAAAATGGATACAGTTTAAAGGGATACTTCACCTCTGGGAAGATGAATGTGTATTTAAAATAGGTCATTTATGTAGAAGAAATGTGAAGAAATTTTTGAATTTGAAGCTTTCTAGACTGAGAAAATCCAGAAAATGTATTTTTGGCTTATGAGGATGAAAGAGAACAACTCCCAGAATGCACTTGCTTCGCTGCCCTAGGAGGCCACGCCTACCGGTTAGAGAGCGCAGTTGAAAACAACAAGGCTAGGCTACTATTAAGACTCCGTAATGAGTTTGCCCGTGATTTCGAGATAGCCCAAAATGTCCGGGATTCGGCTTTTGCGTTCTACAGTCGCCATTCATCATGTTTACTGTGGCAAACAGGACGAGGCTGACGGCCGCGGGAGAACGGCGCGAGGCCGGTGGTGTGATTACTGAGACGCGCCGGTCTCTTATCTCTCACAGAGGAGCGGGAATTTTCTTAGCAATGGTAAAACGCACATCAACCGATCACTTGTTTAGCGTTCATGTAAACACTACATTCAGATTCACCAATCGGAATGAATTCAGAATTCAGATTGAAACAAAATGTGTGCATGTAAACAATGAATGGCGACCGCAGAATGCAAAAGCCGAATCCCGGACATTTTGAACGATCTCTCCCGCCGGACAAGTCCGGGAAAAGGAGGATGGTAACCCCTACTATTCAGCTTTCTCCTACTACTCAGTTTTCTCCACAGAACAAGAGCCTGCTAGCTTAGCTTCCAAAGAAAGACGGCTAACACTGTGTGTACATTCTGTGAGTGAGATCCCACCCTCGGGATGGGCGGGTTGAACCGGCATTTGCCAGTTCGCTGCAGTTAAATAGCCGCGATGGCAAAGAGCACTCGCTGTTTCTCGTTCAGCTTTAATATTATGCATTCTATGTACTAATTTCATTTATATTTAGACTTTTCCTTACAAAACGTTTGTTTGTAGCAGCAAGAAAACGGATTTGTTGTCTACAACATGGAGTAACATCCGTGAATGCATCAAGTTATCAATTTTGTGGACACACAAGGAATAATCTAACACAACAAAACAGGCCATAGATAATGTTCACATGTGACTCTTATGAACAATTACCAAAAAAACTAAATTATCAGATAAAAAAAAAAAATCTATATATATATATATATATACAGTATATACACACACATACATACACATATATACATATACATATGTGTATATATATGTATATGTATATGTGTATGTATGTATGTATGTATATATATATATATATATATATATATATATGTATATATATATATATATATATGTATATTTATTTATTTATTTTATCTGGAAAAAAATTCTCTTTCATTTTTTTTGTTTTTGTTTGTTATTCCTTGTGTTTCCACAATGTTGGTAACTTGATGCACTTGACGGTGCTGATGATTTGAGGAATGAGGTTCACCTGTGATGTTTTTAAAAAACAATCTTTTCGGTGTTTCACAGTACACACTGATGATGGCTTATGGCGAAACGCGTCTGTGTGGACATGGTAACAATAAATCTATGAAATTATACTTTGAGAGTGCAGTTTTTCATCTTTATTACTGTAACGTATTGCACAATATCATCTATATTTAATGCAGCAATTCTGAACAAAAAGTATACATATTTAATAATAAGACACAGTTCTTTGGAACTTTTATTGCACACGAGACTTAAATTATTATCAGCGAGTTATTGTGGTGTTTTGGCCCCAGTCTAAAAGGGCTGTTTTAAGTTTTACATGGCAACAGATACCACTGTGTTTGCCGAGTTTGAAGCCCCCCGAGCTTCCACTCTTTTTCGGCACGAATAGAAAAAAAAGCCCCAAAGCTTCATAATGCTTCATCCACCCATCACTACTCGCTAGCTAATGTTTTCTGATTTTACAGTGTTTGAGGGACTATTTTGTCACACAGATGAGTCAGCTAGGGAAGAGGAAGGACAGGCATCACAGCAAGGGACAGCAGGTGGATTAACTGCAGTTAGTGATCTATGGACTTATTTTGTAACCAGAAACTGCACATTTTGTTTTTCATGTTGCCTGTACGGAAGGCAAAATATTTAGGCTAATAAAGATGCACTCAGTTGCTCTGGGTTTTCAGATTGGAAGAGGGCTTAGGAATCCTTCCGGGAGCATGAAAGAAGTGCCCTCCACATTCCCACCATGACATGCTGGCAGAGTTTTAAAAGCAAAAAAACTCATGGGGATGTAATTGAGCAGCTGAAAACTGCTAGTGCAGCAGAAATCTCAGAGAGGCGCCAGTACCTTCACCGTATTGTGGCAGCAACCACCTTTTTAGGAAAACAAGGCAGCCCATTCCGGGGGCATGATGAGCAGGAATCTAGCCAGAATCAAGGCAACTTTATTGAATGTATGAAGCTCATTAAAGGTCCCGTTATATGCCCCTTTTCACAAGATGTAAAATAAGTCTCTGATGTCCCCAGAGTGTGTATGTGAAGTTTGAGCTCAAAATACCCAACAGATCATTTTTTACAGCATGTTTAAATTGACATTTTTTGGGGCTCAGAAAAACGAGCTGTTTCAGTGTGTGCCCTTTAAATGCAAATGAGGTGCTGCTGGACGACACAGGGGGCGGAGCTTCAAGAGCTCGCGCACAGTCTGTCAGGAAAAATTCATCTCACGGAATGATGATAATATCAGAAACTCTCAGTAACGGCGTTCATTTCGAGTCGGACAATAATGCCTACAGAGTCAGAGTGCTGTATAGAGATGAAACAGGTATGGTTTAGTAGTTTAATTACGGTTATTATAACGTATTTGTCATCTGCTTGTAGGCTATGTATCCATTATTTATTAATAGCCTACAAGTCTGCTGTCTGAATGATGATCAAACATGTACTGATGAGTTTAATAAAGTTTATTGTACATCACACAAAAGATGAAGCGTCAGTTTTACTTCAGAAAATCACCGTAAGAGCTGAGTAAACACAGTAGGCTAAGTTATAAGAAGTGCGCAAGTAGCCAGTAGAGTTGAGGGAGCATTCCTGTGGGCGGAGGTTAGTCAAGAAACGGTTCTGGTGACATCACTAAAGAAGGAAGTAGAGGTGTGTAGTCCAATCGAGCCGTTTTTTGTAGTCAACTTCTGTTAAATAAAATATCTCGCTTGGCATTGAACTTTGAGCTTTATAATTTTACAGATATTATTTATGCTCTAACAGCAACATTACACACTAACTAAAGTTTGAAACATGGGATCACGCAGAACGGGACCTTTAAGAGAGTGAATTTTACATAAGATCACATGCAAAAAGTGCTCCAAGTTGGAGAATCACCCATTAATGTATATTATTGATTTATGAATGATTGTTTAACTGTTTAGTAATGCCTAACTAATGATGAATAATGTAAATATAGTAATATGATTAATGATGCCTGTCCTTCCTCTTCCCTAAAATTATTATAAAGTGTTACTAAAAAAGTGTGAAACCTACAGTACATCATACAGTTTTGTCAGATAAGCTTACCTGGGTTACCTCACCACATAAGTTACCTGGGATTTATGTCAAAGACCTAGATAAGTGACTATGATGCATTTAACCAACAATAATTGAAGGAAAAAAATGACAGACAAAATTTTTACACAGCAAACAAGTTTTATTATAAAGCCAAATCACACACAATAATTACTTTTATTTATTTATTAAGACCTTAATAATATTACTTTAATATTAAGATTATTAAACAAACTAATCAAATATTATATAGATAGTATATAAATAAAATAAAGATTTTAGAAAAAATGAAAAATTTTTATTAAACACTGGTCAATCAGGGGCAGGGAAGGGAAAGGGGGAGCAAAAATTCTTTATTTTTTCCCCCGTCTTTTGTATGGCCCTCTTCACCTTCTCTGCGACTTTCTTCTGCTTGGCCATTTTTTTAACCTGTTCGGTCTTTATGGGGGAAATGCGACGCGGTCTTAATTTCCGTCTTATTGACTGTGTAGCCACACTGACTTGGCATCCGGCCAGATGGTCTGAATTAGTAGGGAGTTGTTCTTGAAAATCAGGATTCGCCTGTGTCTAACTTTTGTTCTTTGTGAACTGAAGGCAAATTACAAAGACTGGCTTCATTCAGTGTCCAGGACTAATTGCTTCCCTCATCAATTTTTTACAACTCCTCAGGCTGATAAGTGAAGGTGCATACAATACTACCTTTGTCTCTGAGACTGCCATTTTCAAATTAAACCCCCAACCCCTCACGTGGTACGCGTACCACGGGACACACACACACACACACACACACACACACACACACACACACACACACACACACACACACACACACACACAATCATGCACAAACACGCAGAAACCTACTACAGAAAAGGACTTTTTACCCATGAAGTCACTCTTAAATGTACTAAATATATCCCTTTTGTGTTAAGATGTTTCTAAACCATAGGAAAGCATATATATATATGTCCTATTGTAACATTAATCGAACTGCAAATGCCTATACTAATGCATAATAATGTATCTTTGCATTGCTACAACATCTATATTCTATTTTTGATAGCTGTGCGATCCTTTTGACCTGATGGAGTTGAATTTCGATAACCAATTGCAGTAATTTGTTTCATTTGACACATTTCATATGTCTTGAGCAAATCTTCTCAAATTCGATCTCACTCATGACTCATTCGAGTGGGCGTGTCTAACAGGACAGAGGAAAACCTTACGCTCGAAATGCTCTAAGATGATTCGTCCTCCACGCAAAATGGGGCGGGGACAGGTTTCCCTCGAAAGACGGAACTTCCCCGTTTCTCTCTCTCTTCTCCTCTCTTCTTCCTCCTTCGACGACTCCGAAAACTTTAGAAACCCAAGTCCGGACCGGCTTCGGCCTGCTTCTCTTCTCTTTTATTTCTTTGGATGTTTTCTGTAGTCTAGTTTCGTTTTCCTATTCGCCTCTGTTCATTCACGAGCTGAATGAACTTAGCCTGAATCCTTCTCGGTAACGTTACGTTCAAGTGAACCTTCAAATCTTCCCGCTACACAACTCCGGAAGAAACCATGACACGCAGCTCAGCTCTAAAAGGGACACACCGATCCCCGATCGATATTTTGAAGCTGAATCTAGGTGTCTCTCAAAAGGGTTATTTGTTTGTAATAAGTTGCCAGGCTCTTCTTCAATTCTCTCTCTCCGATCTCTCTCTCTCTCTTACTCTGATCGTTCATTTTGCTTTCACATTCCCTCGCTCATCCTCACTCTCTCATCCTATCGTTACTCGTTATTCATCTTCTTGTAATGTGTTTTGTCAACAATGTGTGTTGTTTTAATGTTTCTGTATATAGGCTACATATATTCCGTGTATAACTGTAGTATGTATTATTAGTTTAATGATTAAAAATCCATTATATCCTAGATTGATTCTGTCTATATTCCTCACATTATGGGTCCCTGAAATGTTTTGATCTTAATTAGTTTGTTAATTAGATAGTTGTTTGTCCAGCAAAGACCGTAAGATTAACTGTTCGATAATTACATTAATTTCCAGTAAAAGATCTCAGGATAACTGATCTGAAGAATAGTATATTGATATATTCAATTTATCTATTTTTCATCATTTTAACCTGTTAAGCTGCAAGCCCACTTTTGAAAAATCCCCAGAAATGACATACCCAAACTTAAACAGATACAGTTCATGAACCCTTTGTACTAAAAGCACAAGTATGATCTCATTTGAAAGCTGACACCTGGCAGTTTATTGTAAATGTAGAATTATTTTCATAATGACAAAAATTGTTAAAATAGCTTCAAAGTTATGTAAAGTTATTAGAAATTAATTTTTATTAAACATCCTCATGAAAATAAAATTGAAGTTGGCACTGTAGCAATCTAGAAATGCACTACAGCTAATGCCACATGTCTAAACATTTTATGTTTAAAATCTGAAGATAATAAGTCCAAAACTCTGTATTTAGTTACATGTTTTTCAAGACCATGTCAATGACTTTGATTTGACGCTAAAATGCTTCTGATGTTTATTGCCATCTTCTAAGCATCTATCCAGTATATTGTCTCTATTGTTTTGTGGTGCAAATGAGCCCCATTCAGTCTGTCTCCCTCTGCACACATTCACACCTCTCCAGCCTGGTTATGGCTCTAAATATGCATTTCTTTTGTCTGCATTATTGTTACTAACGACTGGCTATTCACACGCTATTCATAGGGTTTCAGTCCCTAATTTCTTTTCTCAAAGTTCACCTCACATTTTAAACTGTATCAAATGCATTTCTTGAATAAAGAAACATTTCAGAAAGCATTCAAAACATCATAAAAGTATAACTTCTAGGCTGCAGGTGCACCTAAGGCTAGCTAGCATGTTAGCTTAGCACACCATCAATACACGACAATTTATGAGAATAAAACCATGTTTGTGCTTCAAACTTACTTTATAACGCAAGACGAGTATTTTAAATAATCTTCTGTGATCTAATTTGGCTTCAGATAAAAAAATCTGAAAGAAAATATACTATTGTATGGTATTCTGCACAATGACAGTCTATATAGATTAGCATTACATTATAAATATAATCTATTATTATGAAAATATCTGGCATAGCTTGAAAAACACAGGTAACTCAAATATCATTGCAATCATGTTTATTGTCTTCAACACATCTTTATCTGCATTTAACAGCGCGATATCTGTAGCTTTGTGTGTATCAGTGACGTCCTGGAATGTCACATGATTATGGCTCTTCTTCATGTTCCATATATGGACTATTATTGTGCATAATAGCGCCCTCAGGCTATTGGTATGAATTGAAAACATAGTATCAGAGTATCCAATCGCTCATAATGATTACATCGACGCATTTGGGTATAAATTCAATAAATATTATTCCTGTCTATAGAAATCTGATGTAAACCTATAAGAATATATCAATATTTCTCCAAATATGCACATTTTTAGATAAAGCCCTGAGGGACGTTGTTTTGTGTATCGCTGTCATGACGACAGCACGGGAGTTTTTTTATGAATGAAAGCGGCTAACGGGCATAATTCATATCAAAGGTATCGACTCAATTTTTCATTTCATAACTCCTGACACAAATTAAGAAATAACTGTCGCTATAAGTTTCTCAGAATACAATATTGGTCAAATACTGAAACTTGAGTATTATATCTTTTTAATGATGTATAGTTTGTCAAGGTATAACATTAAATCTGATAGTAACTTTGAACTATATATATATAAAAAACCGCTTCAGTGCGCCCGCGCACTGGCAACGGTTAACAGGTTAATGTAACTGTAAAATGCAATATATATGAATCATATTCCTGATTAATTATTAAAATTCCCTGTATATCATTTGAGCTAATGCGTTTACGTTACAACTGTAAAGGTGTAACCAAAACAATTGGGGTTTTCTTTGGAGAGGGGGACTGGTCTTCCTCCGCTGAGCCTTCTCCACTCTGCCCTGGTGCGTCACCTTTTGATAGGTCCTCTTCACCCTTCCAAAGAAAATACATGGTGAAGGATTGATCATCATTGTGCCAATAAATACAGTATTATAGACTCAGTATGTTTACAGGATATATATTTACCTGGCTGGTCTCGGGACTCTCAGGAGTGGCTGATGTGTCCCCCGAGGCTTCTTCTGAGGCTTCTTCTGATGCCTTCTTCACCCTCTTCCTAGGTTCGTCCGTTACGCCACGGCGTACTTGCTTTAACCCCGCAGCACTGTTGTCCTTGCCTTCCAAAGCAGCCTCAAAAAGTCTTCTGTGTTCAACTGCCTGCTTGGCGGACAGGTTAGTTACATAAAACCTGTCCGCCGTCTGAACATCATGCCACATAAATTTCGATATCTTCAGTCTTTCTGACTCAGAATGAGTGAATTTGGCCTAGAAATAAAGAGAAAGGAGGAGATAACAAAAACAGTTTGAGGATACAACACCTAACTAAATGTCTCTGAAATGATGTCTCTGGGCTGCCAGGTAGGCCCATCGCCTTCCAAGAGCTGCGAAAGTATGTAATCAGCTTTTTACATATGTTTGATGTGGAGGTGAAAAAGAAATATTTTGCAGTGCTGCCACCCGGAAGCCTTCTCCTGATTTTTAGGAATCGCTGCATCCATCCATACTCTCAGTCATTACAGCAATCTGTGCAGGTCCGAACATCTGGTTTGTTTTGTGAAACTTTATCTGTTGACACAAAAAAAAACTAAAAAAAACAGGGCAAATCAGAACAGAGATCAAATAAATTAAGGTCTCCTGGTGCATAAAAAGGAAGTAATCCGCTCACGTTGATACAGAAAACATTGTCCGATGGGGATTCCTGGGCCTCTTCGAACTCCTTGATTGTCATGTTCTGAAATACACCGCCTCTGTGCCCGTAGAGGACTGCCAGGTATGCAGACATGTGGCCATAAAATTCACACTGAAGGGCTGTGGTGGCCACATCACTTTCCAGGAGGGCTATAAACAACACAGAGCACAATCAGGGTTTTTCCTACATTGAAAATTTTTTGGCGGCTGCCAAAACGATTTTTCGTCCCGCCAAAGCCTTATTTGATCTGTGATTGGGTTTTGTGAGTGAAGCAGGCTACTGACGGAGTGACGGAGAGAACGATCACAGCGCCCCACCCCCGCGCGCGCACTCTCCGTCTTCAGTTCTGTATTTGCTCTCTCCCTCGCATCAAAATCAACTGATCCTAAAGGTCGGAAAACCGAATCCATGTTTCACGTGGTCCATTCGGAGAATAATTTTGCTGAATTAGCGCTGGGTGTGAATTGCAGTCAAAAAAAAGTTGCCTTATCTTCTCTTACAACTTGTGACAAGCATTCCGCACATGCAGCTGACATAACTTAAAAAAAAACGCAAAAAAAAAATCTATCCAGTTTGAAGTGTTTTTTTGTGTGTGTGTTGACAAATCTTTCGTGATGTCCTAACAGCCAGGATTCCCACACAACACGTCCGCTAAAGTCCGATTCGCGACCTAATGACTCCTTTGAGCCGATTCATTATAATGAATGGTTAAAGCAATTGGTCTGCCCGTCAGTGTCTGAAACGGTGTATAACAAATCATTACTTAGAAGAACATACACATCTGAAATGAGAAAGTAAGTGTGCTTACCTCATTTAGCAAGAGTATTTAGTAAAATTTAGCCTTAATAATCCACAGTATGTATAGGCCTATGACAATGTGTAGTAAATTACCTATAAAATCATTTAGTTTAAAGTTAGACTGGAGTGAGATGAAACTAGATCAAAGCACAAATCAAGCTGTTGCTAGCTAGCTGCTAATTTTATATGGTAAAAAATTGCACTATTACACATCTTAACGCTACGTTTTTAATGTTACTTTTTAATTTATATGATTATACTAAAATAATTATCAGGTCTATCAAAAAAGGATTTTATCTTTCAAAACAATGAAAGCCAGTCATGCAAAAATCACAGCTTTTTTTGCAAAGAGGGCAAGAAAGGATGACAGTGAGAGTGACAGGTAATATCTGTGTCTAATAATTGCATATATAAATATCTATAATTTGGAAGAGGTTTAAAATTGAATAATTCTCAGCCACAGTCTGGAAGAAAATGATGGCCCCCCAAAAAAATAAAATAAAAAGAATGAACAACCAAATATTAACAACGAAGAACAAAAGAAACAAACATCAAGGTAAGAGATCATACATAATATGAAATCTCATGAAAGCCTTTGATTGTAGGTTTTGCTGTAAGTGAAATTTAAACTTTTTTTTTTAATTTTTTTATTTTAAACTATAGTAAACATCGTACCAGTGGTTTTGACACATCCTTTGACACAGTGGTTTTGACACATCCTTTGACACAAACACAACAAGACAGGTGTATGGGTAAAACAACCCAGTACTTGCTACAGACTAGATACACTGACCAGCCACACTGCATCAGGAATTCACATGGAAGCAACAAAGAAAGAAGAGCTCCTAAAAAAAGGTATTGTTTGGCTTTTAATGTAAATGAAATTTTCATTAATTTTATTAAAATATTGCAACAAGTTATTTTACAACTACATTGCCTTTCTATCTCTGTCTTTTAGATCTTATCTATATATATATTTTTCTTTTAAAGGTGCCATGTGTCATGTCTGGCAAAAAAAAATCAAGTCATACTCCACATTCCATACCAGATGGGGGCAGTATACCTCCAGAAAGTGAATTGGTCTATGCTCCGCCCCTACCTTCTTAGCTGCACATATACAAGTTAAAATAGGGACAACATCTATTTAGAGTGTTACGCTGCCCGCCTGAAGCTAATTTAGCAGCATATATCAAGTTTGATTTTCATTAGCAATACCACTTCTAGCTAAGTTATCATTAGTCACCAAAAAACATTCGGTCTCATTACACCTTGCAATGTTTTCCGTTACGTTTCGTGCGTCCAGGGTGTGTAAAGCAGAAGCAGCCTGGCCAGCGGCGGAGTATGCGCGATACGTGAGTGCTGAAGACGTTCTGCACGGCTTTGATGGGTGCGCAGGAGGACACAAATGGGCGGCGACAGCTTCTTCCAGTGGCGGGAGCTTTTTCCTCAGCGCGGTCAACAGATAGAGCGTTACTAAAACTGTATACACCGCCGCCGACTTGAGCTGCAAAGAAGCTCTGGCCGCCCTGTCAAGGACGCTTGTCAAAAAGTACGGGGAAACTTGACCGCTCTGAATATAGTGAGTGAGTGCGCGCGCGCGCGGCCGGGGCTCGCTCTCTCTCTCTGCTAGTTCTTAGAGGCAGAAGAGCGCGTGCGCGCTTAAAATGTCATATTTTGGTATGATCGTTCACCCGCCAGTGTGGCGGATAGCCTTTTGAGATTTTATTTGTGCTTCAGAGCGCGGTTTTTTCCCTGCAGCGGGTGGTGGTAGGGGTCTTTTGCCAAGGGCTTCAGCCATCCTTCCGCTCTCTTCCCTGAACTGAAATGTAGTAGTGGGCTGTACTTTCCACATCAGGTTCAAGTACGCCCACAAGCCGTGCGAGTTATTCGTGTATTGCATGTTTGGCTGGTGGTTATGTTGCCCGTATACCGCTTCCCATGGCCGAAACTGGTATTACGACACCTGTCGGGCCGTGGCTAGTAATGCTAATGCTAATTAAGGTTGATATCTCTGCAGCACTATAACTTGACATTTTTTTAATGACATCATCGCCCTTATTTCTTCTCATTCTTTTGATGTGTGTAGCTCATTTTTGGGATATTTTTACCTCAATTTTTACATATGGCACCTTTAAAAGGGAAAACTTTAGAAAAGGCCTTTGCACCACAAGTGGACATGGAACACAAAGCACTTGAAGGGTGCTTTAATATATTGTATGAGTGTTTGAAACGTAAATGGCCCCATCATGCCAGTTACGAACCATTACTACAACTGAGCAAGAGACTTGGATGCACTTACTTTCAGGGACTGCAGGTATTTTTCTTTTGTTTTTACTAAACAAAACTGTATGATTTAATAGGAATCTAATGCACTTCTTTTAGCATAGCTCAAACACAACATATACTAGCAGCCACATTATCGATGAGCAGTTACAAATAATAGGGAAGTGGATGGATGAACAGCTACTGAAAGAAGTTTCGAAGTCACCTGCCTGGGGCCTCATGGTGGATGAGACCACAGACATCGCCGTTGAAAAACAACTTATCAAGTAGGATTTATTTTAGCCAAAACTTCCAAAGAAAATGCAACATTTTCATTACTTTTAATCTATGCACTAATTAATAAGCATATAATCTTTTCAGCTTTCTTGGTTTAGATGATGTTGGTCAGATAGTGCCAAAATCAAAAGTTTTACAGGTGGCAAAGGTTAAGGCTGGAGATGCTGCCACCATAACAGAAACCATACTGAACATAACAGTAGAAAAATGCCTTCCAACAGCCACTCTTGCATCATTTGCCAGTGATGGTGCTTCTGTTATGATTGGTAAGCTTTGAAAATGATAGTTCTAACTTCTCTTAGAATATAATATTTAATGTTGTAAATTTTAACTTTTGAATTTACTTTGAAGGCAAGAAAACTGGAGTGAGTAAGAGGCTTAAGGACCATTTCCCTGGACTTATCACTGTCCATTGTGTTGCCCATCGTCTCAATCTTGCAGTGTCAGATTGCATGAACAAAAAGGGGGTGTCTTACCTAACCAAATACTGCAGAACCATGTCGACAATGTTTTGGTTCTATCAAGCAAGCAGTACAAGAACTAGCAGTCTCAGAGAGATGGAGAAATTATTTGAGCTTCCACAACTAAAACTGCAGGTAGGAATAGGAATTATGGAATAATCACATCACTTTCCAGGAGGGCTATAAACAACACAGAGCACAATCTCAGTTAAAATGTCAGTTCATGTCACACATATCTTCTGCATTTTACAATATGTCAGTACAATGAGTTAAAATGGGGGGAAAAACTTACTCAGAATATTGGGTATGGCCTGCTTGGCCTGGCTCAGGCACTTCAGGATAGTGCCTTTGCTCAATACCCTATTTTGTTTTTCGGTCTTCACCGATGTCCTGTGCATTGCCACTCTCCTCTTCATAGACTTCTTGACCGTCTGCATCTCCCGCTGAAGCCCATTCAGGACAGTTTTGGAAAGCCGACAGAAAGGTGGTGGAGTTTGTGAGATGAAGGTAATAAAATCGGAAACATTCTGAACATAGTAATCATTGGTGGTTTCCTTCATATGTTCATGACGCAAGGACTTGACCCACCTGCACACAAACAAACAAATTATAAAAAACAAACAAACTGAATATTTTTTTTAAACATTATTAAAAGAGGTACATATAATAAGAAAATTACTTACGCATGAATCTTGCTTGTTTCGTTTAAAAACAGCAGGGTGCTCAGTTTAGCTTTTCCCTGAGCCATGTAGGTGAGAAACTTTTTTATCCGAAACATTTTTGCATTGACGTTGTCTCTGTGTTTTGAAGATGGGTCAGGACCTAGCTGGTTCATTTTGTACTCCTCCATGATGTTTTCTGTGCAGAATAAAGAATAATGAGGAGAGCCAATTGTCAGTCAACACACTATACATGGCCATTGCGCATGCATTACATAGTGACTTAGTATAAATTCACGTCTCAGTATATTTTTAAGTCTGTTATTACATGTAAAATTACTATTTAATAATAAATAATATTTATTAATAATAAATTACTATTAAATGTCCTAGCAGAGGTGTGCTAATAATTTAAAGTAAGTCAATGCAACTACATGTATATTACTTCAAAATTTACCAGTGGAGGTCTGCAGGTACAATTTCAAGTAATACACTGTTATAGCATGTACAATTACTTAAAAATTTACTAGAAGAGGTGTGCTGATAATTTAAAGTAAGTCAATGCAACTACATGTATATTATTTCAAAATTTGCTAGTGAGGAGAGCCAATTGTCAGTCAAAACTCTGTACACACTCATTGTGCATGCATTACAGTGACTATACATTTGCGTATCTAGTATATTTTGAAGTCACTGTTTAATGCACACCGACAATGACATTTAAGAAAACATCAAGTTAAAACAATGCAAGTGTTCTCACTCAATGTCGACCCATGATCACTTTCATCAGGCTCCTCAAAGCTGGGTGGCTGCTGGCTTGTGGAGGGCTCCAAATCGCTAGACGGCTGCACGGTGAACATATCTGCAGAAGGGTCACCTCCAGGTCCAGACCCGAGTGAAGAGATCAGTCTCCTGGTCGATTTGCTCAAACGGCCCGCACCCCTGGATTCTGACCTCCTCTGTAAACGGCGGTACTTTTGGGTCACGTTGCGCAGGGCATCGGTCATTGTGTCATTGCTTTGATTAAGATTGCTAATTTGCCCTGGAGGCTGACGGGGGAGACAAGGCAAGGGAGACAAGGCAGGAAGCCTCCAGGGCGGAGCAGGTTGCGGGCGTGGCCACGGCGGAGCAGACTGTGGGCATGGACACGGCTGACCAGGCTGTGGGTGTGGCCATGGCGGAGACGACCCTTCGGGCGGCCATGGCGGAGACGACCCCTCGGGTGGCCATGGCGGTGCGGTCCCTTCAGGTGGCCATGGCGGAGAAGACCCCTCGGGCGGCCATGGCGGTGCGGACCCTTCGGGTGGCCATGGCGGAACAGGCTGTGGGTGTGGCCACGGCGGAGACGGCAGATCCGGGGCTTCAAGGATACCCCATCCAGCCGGAAGGACCCGGAGCCGAGGCGACACCACAGGTCCACAGGGCCAAGGCGGATCTGAAGGCACATGTGACCGAGGCGGAGAAGGGGCTCTGGAAGGCCACAGTGAGGCCAGTGCGAATGAGGACGACAGTGGAGCAGGAGGGAAGACGGAGCCCGGTGGAGCTGAAGGGACGAAGGGCAGAGGCGCAGCCGGTAGCTCGGAGTCCCGTGGTGGAGCCAGGGTGACGGCTGACCAATGCGACGATGGAAGGACGAGAGAGCCTAGCGGAGCTAGAGGGCTGACAGGACACGGCGGAGAGGAGTGCACTATGGGCTGAGGAGAAGCTGAAGGGTCAGAGGAGCAAGGTGGAGTCTGAGGTTCAAGGGACAGAGGCGAGGACAGGGGATCCACTGACCAGGGCGATGCTGAGGCCTGGAGTCTCGGAGGCGGCTCCACAGCAACACTGGCGGGTAGCTGTGGATGGGCAGCAGGGTCGACAGGGCTCAGCAGAGGCAGGGCAGGAGAACAGGATGACTCAAACAGAGGAGGTGGGAGAGGGAGGCTGGGTGGGAGAGGGAGGCTGGGTGGGAGAGGGAGGCTGGGTGGGAGAGGGAGGCTGGGTGGGAACAGCCACTTGGAGAATACTGGGCTGGGGAGCGATGAGGGCTCTGTGCTGGGCAGATCCAGCGATGAGGGCTCGGTGCTGGGCAGATCCAGCGATGAAGGCTTTGTGCTGGGCAGGACCAGCGGTGAAGGCTTTGTGCTGGGC
This sequence comes from Squalius cephalus, assembly GCF_949319135.1. NCBI lineage: Eukaryota > Metazoa > Chordata > Actinopteri > Cypriniformes > Leuciscidae > Squalius > Squalius cephalus. The sequence goes on from NC_137125.1 coordinate 4,039,483, forward strand.
AGGACCAGCAGTGAAGAAGGCTCTGTGCTGGACGGGACCAGCGGTGAAGAAGGCTCTGTGATGGACGGGACCAGCGGAGAAGAAGTCTCTGTGCTGGACGGGACCAGCGGAGAAGAAGTCTCTGTGCTGGACGGGACCAGCGGAGAAGAAGTCTCTGTGCTGGACGGGACCAGCGGAGAAGAAGGCTCTGTGCTTGACGGGACCAGCGGAGAAGAAGGCTCTGTGCTGGACGGGACCAGCGGGGAGAAAGGCTCTGTGCTGGATGGGACCAGCGGAGAAGAAGGCTCTGTGCTGGACGGGACCAGCGGGGAGAAAGGCTCTGTGCTGGATGGGACCAGCGGAGAAGAAGTCTCTGTGCTGGACGGGACCAGCTGTGAAGACTCTGTGCTGGACGGGACCAGCGGAGAAGAAGGCTCTGTGCTGGACGGAACCAGCGGAGATGAAGGCACTATCTCGACGTTCACAGACTCTAGCAGGCGGGCAACTGGCTCTAGTTCTGGCGGGCAGGCGACTGGCTCTGGCTCTGGCTCTGGCGGGCAGGCGACTGGCTCTGGCTCTGGCGGGCAGGCGACTGGCTCTGGCGGGCCCACGGTGAAGGAACACCCATTATGCCACAGCACCCAATCCACAAACTCAACGAAGTTCCCCCGAGGCCCATCACCGGGCAGGCGTGCTTTGGTCTCAGCGTTGAGACCTGCCCGGAAGAACACACAGAGGCTGATGTCATCATAATGAACATAAGGTCGTAAGTCCAAATACCTCTGTGTGTGGGCCTCGAGGGACTGATCTTCCTGGGAGAAAAGGAGGATCTGTACCGCTGGATCCATGATCGACGGTCTTTTGGGTCGGTTCTTCTGTTACGGGTGTTGTGCAGGTGGAAGGAAACTCAAAGTCAAAAGGCTTCAATGCAAACAATTTACTTCAAAAAACTCTCAGTTACAGACAGGCAGGAACACTCACACAAAACACCTTACTTAAACGTAGAACCGACACTGAAGACTGAAACACTCAGCTGTCAGCTGTGTCTTGTTTTCCTGATCTGTTCTCCCTTGTATTTAAGCCCTAACGAGGAACCAGGTGTGACAGATGAACTAAATGACAGTTGCTGTGGAAACCAAGGAGTGGTGGGAAAACAGAACAAAGGAAGACATGTGATCAGTAACAAAAAAACACTCAGACAGATTCAAAAACAGAACTCAGAAACACAAAACTGTAACACCCCCAAGTCCAGTTCTAAATCCAGGGTACTCACCAGTGTCAGCTCCGGGTTAGTTGCCCTAAGTGCTGCAAGCTGTCCAATCACCTTCTTCCTCTTGCACGTCCAGACTGCGGTCTCTTTTTCAGCACTGGACAGCTCAGTATGCATCTTCATGTGCCGGTCTATCCGGGTTGTTGCCTTGCCACAGCCAGCAACTGGGCAAAGGCAACTCTGGATGTTAACCCTCCCGGACTCCAGTGACAGAAGGAGCTTTCTCTCCTTCTTGTTCTGAATCTTGTGGAAAACCACCAGATGCTGGCTCATCCGAGCATACATTCTACTACACAGCGGGCAAGATGACACAGGCATTTTTTAAAACGGGACAAAATCTTAAAGAAACTTGAATAAATCTTTTTCTGATTAAAAAGTGTACAAAATCCTGTAGAGCAAAATCACAATGACGTCTGCTTCAACCGATGCTGAACTCAGTAGTGAGTGCATGAAGGAGGTGCTTGCAGAAGCTATGTCAATTAGAATGTAACTTGAAACCACTATACAGTTAATTCAAAATTACATTCACACCCCTAGTATATTTTGAAGTAAGACGCTGTTTAATGCAGTGATTTTCCAAGCATTGCATAGTTACTTATTTCAAAATTACATTCAGATCTCTAGTATATTTTGAATTAAGTACATGCATGACTTACTTCAAAATTACATTCAGGCATACATTGTCTCCATCTATGTAGTAAGCACACATAATCTTAAATTATTAAGTCCATAAGCAACCTATTAGACTGGGACAGATATGGTGCATATGTACTTATCTGACAGTGAGCAGTCTGTATACTGTTCATTTCAACAATAATGATTCATAATTATTAGCTGTAATGCACATCAGTGTGTTTATATTGCAATTACTGTGTGGTTTGGATTAGGTCTTACCCAATAAAAGCATATAATGTAATGATTAAACTTGACAACTTTTGCAACTTTTTTTTCATGACAACAATTTTATTATGAATTAGAAGAAAATACAACTGTACAAAACTATTTACAATCAACATAAAGATGAAAAAACTTAAACAAGTAAAGAATAAATTATTAAATGAGTAATAAAAAAAAGGTTAAAAAAAAAACACTATTTGGAATGGCCTATTCGTCCAGCCATTCAAAGGCCAGGGCCTCTCCTTTGAAGGAATGTCTCCTGACTCAATAATCATATTTGATTTGAGTCCCCACACTAATGTCCCTGTTAGCCTTGAACAGGATGACATCCTGGTCCTGCCCATGTACATTCATTTTGCAGTGGAATGGCTTGAGGTTAGGGTTCTTCCGAGAATGGTTGATCATTCTTCCAAAAGTTTTTGTGTGAGGGTGGCACGAGCAGGTGGAGGTCTGTGCATCTATGCATAGTTCTTTTCCATCGGATTTAAATAAATACACATATCCAGGCTCATTGTGCTGGCTCTCCACATTGGCCCTCCCTTCCGCAGTTGTGACTACCTTGCCATGGTAGTCACAAAGGATATCGTCTTTGGAAAAGTGTCGGGTTGCGACGACCCCTATAATAAAGAGAACATTAAATTTTTTAGTTAGTGAAAAAACATTACATGTAATTCATTGTTGTTGAAATGTACATTTTAAATTATTGTTTTTTTCTGCCCTGACAAGAAAAATGAAATGTTTTCTTACCTAGACCTTCCAGTGCGCCAAAATCCTTTATGGCCAGCCCCGTCCAGGTCTGCTCGGACACACACCGAATGACAAAATCGTCACTTTCCAGAACTTTATTTGGGGCTGGTTTCCATAGGTGCACGATGTCCTCCGGCCTCGGGCAGTTCACCTTCCAACCCTCCTGGGCAATTAATCGTGCCACCTTTGCTGCGGACGGCTTGCGGAGTTTGTAGTATGCTGAAATGCAGAATCAAAATAAATTTACTAGTTTTACTTGTCACTGTAAATAAATGGCCTAGTTTGTGTTGAGTCAATGCGTGTCAATGCTGTATTGATGGATTCAGAGACTTACACAGCAGATTTTTCTCGCGCTGGGCGTACTGGGTGGCCCTCCACTTGTCGTAGAAGATCCGGTCTTCTGGGAAACCGGACTCCATCCATTTCTTTTTGGATGGCGGCACACCCTCCAGCGACACCGGAAATCTGTCTACGAACGCCAGAAAGTCTCTCCGCGGTCCTCCAGCTGCACCACGTGTATCCAATGATGTCTCGTCCGCAGACCTGCTGTGTAAGTGAGGAATACAAGGTTTATAATATGCACAAAAATATGAATGAAAACTTGCTAATCTGCTCTGAAAAATATGTGCTGTGATGAGTTATGTCTTGTTTGGATGAAGAGACATACCTGGCCAATGATTCCAGCAGCAGAGCTGCGTCCGAGACATCCTGGAGCTGGAAAACACCAGCGCTGAGGCCCATGTAGTGAAGAAGGGCCCCCTTTTGTTCAGCTGGGAGGTTATTGGCAGCTGTTTCCACAGCCCTCCTCACACACTGGGATCTTATACCTGCAGAAAGAAAATGAAAAAGGAAATGTTAATTGTGGTGTGACTGACAAAATGTGGATCCATTAACACACATGCACATGAATCTGTGTATGTACAGTACTTCCAATTCATGGAGGCGGTTCATGTCCCGTGATACACTGTGAACTGCGTTGCCGTCAGAGGAAACAAAAAACTGTTGGTTTCTTTCTGAGGCTGCAGGTTCTCAGGCCTGATCTTTACAAAGCTCCAAGAACTACAAAAAAAGACAAACAAGTTAATAAATGTAAAAGAATGGTGGTAAGAAATCTACTGTTTGCATCAAATTAAAACTTACAGCTTCCTCCTCTTTGCTCAGAGCTATTCGCATACTTGAGGCTCTATCCCCCCGTACACCCACCACAACCCTGTTTCCCAGCTCTTTCCTGTTTACCCACTCTTCGTCCTGGAAAACATTGAAAATGTTGTAGTTACTAATGCATACATGTGCAAATATTACAGTATATCACAACTATATACTCTGTAACAGTCACAGCCTATTACAAGGCAGGCTATCTTTTTCTTGGGATATGTTCATCCTAGCCACTAGGTGTCACTAATAGGACCCCATGTTTAGAGTCAAAAGGGGAAGTAGTAGAAGGAGAATTATACCACAGCACACCTTCACCTGTTCACTGCTGTCGTGGAAAATCCTGACTTGGGAAACTTATTGTTTGCTGCCCAAATGATTTTTTGTGCTATTATGATTCTGCTGGACTACTTACCAGAAGAACAATTTCATTGACTGTCTTTGGAGGCAGAAATGCCCTTATCCAACGAAAGACATTATGCGACCATTTAAAGACTAATGACCAAGTCTGGTCTCATCCTGTGGGAATTGACATTGACTCAGTATCCTCTTTGCTCACCTACAGTTTTGATTTGGACAGTTTATTTGGCTGATGATTCATAGACACATGCTTGTGTCTATGCTTCAATACATGTTTAAAAAGAGTTTATGCTCTTTTGAGTGTTTATTACCATTACTTTTTTTGTTTGATTTCTTGAAAAACGTTATATCCTTCACAGGTCTTGTTTTGCAAATATGATCCCCCCTTTTTTCTTATAACTCATCAGTTCTAAATAGCTGGGACAGTTATTAAAATATATGAACTTACTGTAAATGCTTCCATAGTTTGTGGACACTGGATGTGTTTGAAGACCAAGAGCGCTTCACAGAAATACCGGTACAAGGTCTTGTCCGTCCGTGGGCTCTCCTTGTCCATGTTCAGGTCCCTCTGGATCCTGAGGACGTCAGACTTTGCCAGCGTTATAATCTTCTGGCAATCTTCAATCCCAGGAGCCAGCTGAACTCTGTTTGGATTAAACATAACAAATGAGACTTTTGAAGAATAAAACCCAAGTTGTGAAAGATTCTTCAATTTAGAACAATAAAATATATCCTTTATTATCATGTAATAAACATGTAATAAGTACTCGGATTACTGCACTTACTCTGGAGGATCAGCAGCAGCAGCAGCAGCAGCAGCAGAAGCAGGGCGAGCTTCTTCATCTTCAACTTCCTGGGGCTGGTTTTTAACAAAGAAGCCACACCGAAGAAGCTCCATTAACATGGCCATGCGAGAGCGTTGGTCAGGCAAGATCACACAGAGCTGGTTGTAGTCCCAGCATCTGTTGTGGCGGACCCACTCCCTGTGTGAAACCTTGGCTTTTTTTAGCTCGGCTTCTCTTTGTTCGGGCGTGCTATTTTTCATGCACACCCGGTTCAGGTGAGCAGAAAGGCTGTCCTGCGGCTTGTGGCACAGCAGACAGTACAGCACATGGCGATCAGCAGACCTTTAATGGAAAATGAAACGATATAAAATAAATTATACAAACAAAGATCTGAAAGAATGAGAAATTATTAAAAAAAAAACAATGATTTAAAATAACCTAACTATCAGGCTTGTGCACAATTCAGAATTGAATTGAGAATGACTCCTTAATTCCAATTCAATTCTTGAATTTGAATTGATGTCAAAAACAGGATCTAGAATTACAATTCGAACTTGAATTAAAGGAAGCAGAATTGCAATTCAATAAAAATTCAAAGAAATTCATATACATATTTTAAGTGAAGTGTTTAACAATGAAGCTTTACAGTATATGTCAGATATGATTGCATTATAAATGATATTAGTTTGAACTACTTGTACAGATTACATTAAAAGGATATGTTTTCCCCCAGCAATGAATTTTAAAAGCTCTAGTCACAGAACAAATAATTTAGTTTGATTTATTGTAATTGTAATTTTGTGGAACATGACGGAATATGACTCCATTTCCCAGAATGCTTTACTTTAACCAAGTATTTAAAATGGTTGCTAAACAATTTGAGGTGGACATTTGTTTGAAAGCACAATTTAATGGGCAACACTGGACTTTTTAAGTTTCAGAAGTCCCTTACAACTTCACTCTGCACCTGTTGAGATAATCTTTAGTGTTGCATGAAAGATATACAGACCAGAACGGTACAGACTCAATGAAAAAACATTTGAGGAGCTATTGAGAATTAGATGCAACAGTGTTGCTCAGTAATTTTTTGCATTGGACTAAATGATAACTGGATTTACAACAACTTTGTGTTTGTGTGATTACTTTGAAATGAAAATTACATTGGAACAAAACTAATTAAACAACATTTAATTATTTCAAGAATTTTATCAATATCTATTTTAGAACAAAATGTATACAGGGTTGAGGAGTAAATAGTTACGTGAAATGAAATTTCTGTTATTAAATTACAAAATTAATGTAATTGTAGATTGGCACAGAGGAGTGATTTGTCGTGTTGGACAGAATAACGTGGCAGTGAAAAGTGTATTTGACACAAATGACTCTTCAATTAATGTTGATACTGGACCCTTGGCAGAAGATGTGCTCAGCAACCAAGTTTCAATTCCTGAAACCACTTTTCATGTGAACAACTCTACCCTCAATGAAATCCACCAGATGTTTGATCCTTTACAAGATGATGGTAATCACAGAATTGACATTTTCTTGGCTCTTGTAAATTTTCTTGAAACGAGACAGTAATTGTAAATTTGTTTTTGCAAGTACCTTAAACAAAGTCAAGTGTTATCTCTTTTATGTTCTGTATTGAATAGTGATAATTGAACTGAAAATATTCAAAACACACTAGGAAAATGTCATGTTCATTATGTTCATTAATTTAATTGCTTATTTTACCATACAATAAAGATGTCAAGAGCCTCAGAACATGTAATATTTATTTTAACAAAACATACAAAATTGTGCATCTTCACTTACAAAGTTGCAGGTGCATAGTAGTGCAAATTTAAGTTGTGCTTTTTGTCTTAAAGTGTTTAGTCAAATAATTGCACTGTCTAACAAGGTATAACTTAACACAAATGTCCTTTACCTGGAGTAAACGGTACACTTTTCAACAAAACAAGCAAAAGAAACTAATGCTTTCAGGGCAAGCTTCTATTCCATTCCAAAACCTTGAGTGTTTTGGATTCCAAAGTCCATGTCGTTTTTGAAATCCTCGTAACTTTTGTGGATGGGAAGTGGAAGGAAATTGATGCAGGTGTTGGCAACTGGATATTTTCCTTCATTGTGAAGGAATTCCACAGAGAACTGAGGAGAAAAACCAATGGGTGGCACCACATTTGATCCTGTTGCAAATGTTAAAATGTCCTCCAGCTTTGTTGGCCCTTCCTCCTCTGATGGAAATGTAGCACAGAAAACATTAAACATGCTGACAAGATTAATAACTAATACTGTATGCAGTGGCTTACACTAAACACTTATCTACAAGACAAGCATAAAATGGATTTCCAGTAGCTCAAATGGGGATTCCATTTCACAATGCCTATATTATAGGTTTGATTCCTAGGGAACAAACATTAAAAAAAAAAAAAAAAACCTATCCCCCCTCTGAACATGTATAAATTAAAAAAAAAAGCTTCAGGCACCAAATTCTGTATTTGTAAAATTTTACAACAAGTATACAGTAATAAAGTACTTACAAATCATTTCCAAACTAATAGTTTATATTTTATTCATAGTTAATGTAGTCTCTAGCAGAGCATGTGAGCGGAGTGGAGCGGTGAGAATCTCCGCTCATCGCTCACGGAACTGTTCACCCCTCCGCTCCCCCGCTCAAAGCTACATCAGGCTGCTCCGCTCATTATCGCTCAGCGCTCAACGAATGTTGCTTCGCGCTCCACTCAAATCGCCCCCGCTCGCTCCAAAAAAGGAAAAAAATCTACATGTATATCACTTTTAGCTTAGACCACAGCCTTACCTCCTAAAGAACTAAAGAGTAACAACAACATTTTTCAAATAGAAATGTAAAAAGTCCTGTAAAATTAAACAAATAAATAGGCTTAATAATATAAATAAAATTTAAATAAACAAAAATATACATAAATTTTTTAAAAGTAAGTTAACTATAAGGCCAGAATTTTGATAAGTGAACTTTTGCACAACGCGCACGATTAAAATTTAAATTGGCTTCCATACACACAAACTGCTGTAAAATTAAACGAATAAATGGGCCTAATAATATAAATATTATTGAACAAAAAAACGAATTTGTTTGAATATTACGCTATATTTAATTTACACTTTGTTACAAGTTACCGTATTCAATTTGCTAACCTTTTGTTTTTTTCTCAGCATGTTCGCATAGCTCACGTTCATGTTTTCGAGAGATGTGTCTTGAGATTCCAAAATGAATCTTTGCTGACTGAAACGATGTCTCCACATTCGTTTTCTTGTAGGCCTACCACATTATCATTTTTAGTTAGTTATAGTAGCCTACACCTGACCTGTATGACTTCTCATTTTCCTTTTTGAAGTAGCCTACTTTTTGAACTCCATTATTGATCCGAGTTTTGACTGAAAATAGTCTACTATTGATGACTGTGCAAGACAGATGGATCCTGGTTTAGGTTTGACTGAACATGCTTCAGACTCGTGGTGTGAGCGGAGCGAAATTGGAGCAGGAAATAAGGCGACGCTCCGTCCTTTTAAAAATGCCGCTCTGCGCACTGTCCAAGATCTGCCCGCTCCACTCCGCTCACATGCTCTGGTCTCTAGTGAGTGAGTGCACGAGTTTGTGTGAGTGAGAGTGTGTAAGTGAGAGTGTGTGTGAGTCTGTGTTTGTGTGTGTGTGTGAGAGAGAGAGTGAGTTTTAGTCAGAGTCTAAGTGTGTGAGAGTATGTGAGTCGTGTTATGTGAGTTTGAGTCTAAAGGCAGATTTATACTTCTGCGCTGTTGTCTGTTTTGATGCGCAATTACACATGCAGAGGGAGCGTGTAGAAACCCGAGGGAGGGGTTCTAGCAGACCAATCACAACTGTTACATTTTTGGAGAGGTGCATGTCAGCTACACACAGCCCAGCATAGCTATGGCAGGAGTTCAACGCAGAAGTCTAAACTGAGCTTTAGTGTGAGTGAGTGAAAGGGGGGGGCTCTGTTTGAGCTGAGGGTGGTGTTGTTTAAGTGGCGCCAAATTAAATAACTTATCAGTTTTTTTACAACAGAAATTATTCAATCAAAAACTTGCTTAAGCTTTTCTTAAGCATAAATGAAGGTGACTAGACTTGTCAGTCACATGTTTCCTTTGTTTGATTTTCCCGCCACTCATCAGTCACCATAGACACTCATCCTCCACCACAGCTGTTCATCATTTACTTTTGTCTGTGTATTTAGTTTCTCTGTTTTCATTCTTTAGTGTCGGTTGATGTTTGTGTGTTTACCCCTTGTTTAAACAATTAACCGCACTGTTATTTTGTTTATTGTTATTAAAACCACTTCTTATTGGGTCCCATCTACCCTCATCTTCATCATCTTCTCATGACAGTCACTTAAACCCTTATTGCTTTTTTATTACAATTGCAACTACAGAGGTAGACCTAAAAGAGTAGCTAAAATAATAAACTTGCAAAAACACATGTAAACCTATTTGTCCACTAGACTTAAGGGGGTCGCACACCGGACGCGCAGCTCAGCGCCGCGCCGCGCAGCACCACGTCTTTTAAATTCGAACACATTATTCTCTATGAGAGTACACACACCGGCGGCGTCTGTCCGCGGCGCCCAGCAACGGCTCAGGACCGTGTTCAAAATCCTGCCGCGCAACAGAGCGCCATTTACATAGTTTTATATTAAATTTACATTTATGTGTCTCAAATCGTAGTTAATGTATATACGGACTTTACCCTGTGCTGCAATATACATTTAAGTTTTATATTTATTTACAGAAATCAGAAAATTGCTGATGTTATCGGATTTTCAGTTGACAGTTGTCCTAGACGTGGCGCGGCGCGGCGCTGAGCTGCGCGTCCGGTGTGCGACCCGCTTAAGAGAGCACAGTATTCACTGAGAAAAGATGTACCTTTCAAAGGGACCACGGACACGATGAACAGCTTGAAACATCAGAACATCCTCCAGTAACGGATTCTTGTCCATCAGACTTGTAAGAGGTCTTTGACAGATTACATGTCTCATGCTGGCTGCCTAAGGCTCAGTAGATGTCTGAAGCTCCTCCACTGTTCTGGATTCAGAAATCTGGTTCCAAAAAAAACCCTCTTTTCATAGAGTTTGTTGTCTGCAATGTCCTCAATGACTGGCCTGCTCATCTCTGGTCCTTTAACTAAGCAGCTGAAAAGAGTTTCAGAGAGGAAACATGGTGGTGGGCCTCCATGAACCAGACTGACAGCAATGGATTGACCAGCAAAAAAATATCTGTCATCCCGCACAGCTGTAAAATAAGCTGAATAAAAGTCCAATCTGGCAACTACCACTTTGTTATAATTCTGTGGCCCAAAATAAATCAATAAAATTCATACAGCATATTCATTATTACTATCATTTTAACTGACTCAATGCAATTATATATACCAAAGGAATCAAGGGGCCAAGTTCAAGTGTCCCTCATGTCCCTCCAACATCTCAGAGTGAGATAGTGCTTCCATTAGAAGCCGTAGAAATTCTCATCGAGGGCCACCAAGATCAACAGCCTCTTTGGTTATGCCCTTGTCATCAGAGAACTTAATGCACATGTTGTGGTTTGGGTTATGCCCTTGTCATCAGAGAACTTAATGCACATTTTGTGGTTTGGGTTGTACGACATTCTTCGAAAGCCTTGAAAAGCTCCATCAAGCACTGCTGCACTATTTATATTGAACTTGCAAATGCATGTGCTTTTGATCTTTTCACCAAGTTCTTAGATGTCACTTATGGAGACATCTTCTTTGGGGCATCTAAAATGACAAGGAAAGAAATCCTTCAGCACATGATTAGATGGACAGCAATAATCCAGCTACTCATCTGATTAGACGGCTATTATTAAGACGGTAAACAAATGTTCATGAACCGCAATAGTTGCAGTACATACAGTACAACATGCATTTACTCAAATCACAACTTCTAAACCATGAGTAATATTTAAATTGGTTGCATTATGTCAAAATCCCATCTTTTAAATGTGTAGTAAAAAGTCTCCTAAAAATGAACTATTCATAACAGGTAAAATCTGGGCACATTGTAAAGGTTTATAAAAAATGAACTATTCATAACAGGTAAAATCTGGGCACATTGTAAAGGTTTATAAAAAATGAACTATTCATAACAGGTAAAATCTGGGCACATTTGTAAAGGTTTATAAAAATTAACTATTCATAACAGGTAACATCTGGGCACATTGTAAAAGTTTATAAAATTAACTATTCATAACAGGTAAAATCTGGTCACATTGCAAAGGTTTACAGGAAGGACAAGTTTCACCTTCTTTTCATAGAGGAGATCAGTAATGGTGAACCTCTGTCTGCCATTACTTCATAATGCAATATGCGATATATTTAACAACAGAAACTGAATAATCAAATGTAAAAATAAAACTGCTTAGTTTTTCACTGTATGAATTAAATATATATACTGATTCTTATTAAAGCTAAAAAAGTTAAGCATATTGCGATATATACATTTGCGATATTTTGATATATTGTGCAGACCTACATGTTGTGTCTGGAAATTGCTATCTGAAACACTCTCCTCCATGATGTCAAGCCAACGCTAAATCACCTTGCTTACAATGGACTTAGAAACACCAAAACTTTCGGCAAGATTACCCTTCAATAAATTAAGATGCAGCTTCATCAGAGTCATCAGGAGCTGATACCAAGTGTGTAGCTGAAAGCTGTTGGTGCTTCGGCAACGTCTTCAGGTGGTGGTGGGTGTAAATCGTAAAGTACACCACAACATTCCGATTGCTTTACATTGTGTTTGTAACACCGTTTTACCGCAGATAAATTGATCCTCTTAATCCAGTTGCTATGGCAGCCCCTAACTGAGCTTATAATACTTGATATATTTTACTGTTACATCTATAGAATTACGTCTAGAAACTAGCATAGGACCTTTCAGCCGGAAGTTGAAGTCCCTCTCAGCCGAAAGTAAGATGACAAAACGAACGTAATGGCGTCAACCTTGTTGTCGTGGAAAATAAGGTGAATAGACTGATGAGAGACTCTACCCATAATGCTTTGAGCTGCATGATAAATCAGTGACAGTGAGATGTTCTAGAGTCTCTTATTGTCTCTTCATTACATTAATAACACAGCTGAACTTCTGTCAGTGAAATAAGGAGAAACACACAATGATACACAGAGAAGAGAGAGGAAATATGAGAGAGGAAATATGAGACACAATGAGACTCACTGAAACATGTCTGGATGATACGTTCAAAACTAGACTTTCAACTCTAAACTCAGTTTAACCCTCTGGGGTCTAAGGTGTTTTTGGGTCCTTGAGATGTTCTGACATGCCCTGACATTTGTGTTTTTTTCAGTTGCTTATGAACATATTAATGGCAAAGGTATAATTACACTATTTAGCAGAAACAAGGCTACCATAATATGTGAGCAACATGTATGTACATGTTTGTATTTTTGAGAGAATAATGTTTATGCATGATTATTGAAAAAACTAAGTTTCTGAAATAAGGTCACAAAACACATACTAAATATGTGTCCACAAGACTTCTGAATAATGGTATTGTCGCCTAGAGTTTTTTTCTTCAAAATTATTTTTCTTGAATGTCATAAGCATAACTTCTCTATCTTTTTTACAGTTTGAATGGAAGTTTGGATAAAATGGACTTCATGTTGGTAGGATTGTTCATTTCGTCCATGTAGTCCACATCATTCACTGTGTTACAACATCCAACCAAGAACAAAGCAAAAGCATTCAATCCTTTTCTGTCTTCTGGCCTTATCTGAGGCCATTCCATAGGCAAGTCAAGGCAAGTTTATTTATATAGCACATTTCATACGCAGTGGCAATTCAAAGTGCTTTACATAGAAGAAATTAAAATAATAAAAAGAAATAAGAATAATTAAAACAGTTTAGTAAATAAAATAGAGTACAGTACAAACAGTCGGATGAATAGGGACACAGTGCTCATTCAGTAAATGCATAGCTAAACAGAAGTGTTTTGTGTCTGGATTTGAAAGTGACTACTGTAGGAGCACATCTGATCTCCTCTGGAAGCTGGTTCCAGCTGCGGCTGGCATAATAGCTAAAAATTTCTAGCTGATATGATCCTAATGATCTGAGTGATCTGTTGGGTTTATATTCAGCAGTGGTGGAATGTAACGAAGTAAAAATACTTCGTTACTTTACTTAAGTACATTTTTCACGTATCTGTACTTTACTTAAAGGTATAGCGGAGGATCTTTCCAAATTTTAGATAAGACCCGCCCTCTCCACTTTTTGAAAAGTTTGATTGATTCACCAGAATGATTGACAATTAGGAGGACCAATAGTATAGGTTACCCACCAGGAAGTAAAACATCCTCCGCTATACCTTTAAGTAGAATCAATAGTGCATACTTTTGACTTTTACTTTGTTACTTTTTGCAGCAATTATTATACTTTCTACTAAACTACATTTCTACAACATTTCGTTACATTTTCTGATCAGTTTTTCCCCTTGCCAAAACAGGGATTGAAAAAAAATCTCCATGTTTCGGTCCTGACGCGTTCATGTAACATGTAACTGTGGCACTGCCAATAAAGCACCTAAAAGCTGTCACAAAGAACCGGCAAAAGTAATGATTATGAATATGTAAAATATAGCAAGGAGACATTATAATTGATGCTGACGCGCGATCTTTGCAGTGAACGCGCCAGAGAGAAATGCCCATTTCATAGGGATTACATGCAGAGAACAGTCTGTTTTCTTTCGTTTTGAATTGTTCTGTTTAAAAGTACACATTTCAAGCTTTTGATATATATATATATATATATATATATATATATATATATATATATATATATATATATATATATATATACACACACTGCTCAAAAAAATTTAAGGAACACTTTGAAAACACATCAGATCTCAATGGGGAAAAATATAATGCTGGATATCTATACTAATATGGACTGGGTAATGTGTTATGAACGAAAGGATGCCACATCGTTTGATGGAAATGAAAATTATCAACCTACAGAGGATTGAATTCAAAGACACCCCGGAAATCTAAGTGAAAAAATGACGCAGCAGGCTTGTCAATTTTTCTGAAAGTTCATTGCAGCAACTCAAAATGGTACTCAGTAGTTTGTATGGCCCCCACGTGCTTGTATGCATGCCTAACAACGTTGGGGCATGCTCCTAATGAGACGACGGATGGTGTCCTGGGGTATTTCCTCCCAGATCTGGACCAGCGCATCACTGAGCTCCTGGACAGTCTGAGGTGCAACCAGGTGATGTCAGATGGACCGAAACACAATGTTCCAGAGCTGTTCTATTGGACGTAGGTCAGGTGAGCGTGGTGGCCCTTCAATGGTATCATTCCTTCATCCTCCAGGAACTGCCTGCATGCTCTCGCCACATGAGGCCGGGCATTGTTGTGCACCAGGAGGAATCCAGGACCCACTGCACCAGCATAGGGTCTGACAATGGATCCAAGGATTTCATCCCGATACCTAATGGCAGTCAGGGTGCCATTGTCTAGCCTGCAGAGGTCTGTGCGTCCCTCCATGGATATGCCTCCCCAGACCATCACTGACCCAGCACCAAACCGGTCATGCTGAACGATGTTACAGGCAGCATAACATTCTCCACGGCTTCTCCAGACCCTTTCCTGTCTGTCATGCTCAGGGTGAACCTGCTCTCATTTGTGAAAACCACAGGGCACCAGTGGCGGACCTGCCAATTCTGGTGTTCAACGGGAAATGCCAATCGAGCTCCCTGGTGCTGGGCAGTGAGCACAGGGCCCACTAGAGGACGTCGGGCCCTCAGGCCACCCTCATGAAGTCTGTTTCTGATTGTTTGGTCAGAGACATTCACACCAGTGGCCTGCTGGAGGTCATTTTATAGGGCTCTGGCAGTGCTCATCATGTTCCTCCTCGCACAAAGGAGCAGATACCGGTCCTGCTGATGGGTTAAGGACCTTCTACGGCCCTGTCCAGTTCTCCTAGAGTAGCTGTCTGTCTTCCTGGAATCTCCTCCATGTTCTTGAGAGTGTGCTGGGAGACACAGCAAACCTTCTGGCAATGGCACGTATTGATGATGCCTCCGTGTCCTGATCTATTTTCTGCTATATTTACTTATTTATTAAAACATTGATTAAAATTAAGATACAATTAATACGAAACGAAATTCACTTTAAAGAAGGGCTTTTGAGGTCTCTGTGAACATTTTGAAGCTGTATTTTAGTGCCGCTTTCAGAGCGCTCATGTCAATAACATTGTTTTTTCCTCATAGGCTATATGTGAACAAAAAATAAAATGAATATTTTATGTTCTGTGGAGAGCCAACCCTTCTTCATCCGGTGGGTATATTACTTTTGGTTTGCGCAGTGAAATTCACAGAATTACTAAAATATATTTTGCCTCCTAAAAGTTAAAGTTTTTTTTGTGTCCAATTTTAAAGAATTTATCCAGGTCTAAGTATTGTATAATGTTAACTTCAAATAAGGGGTGTGTTGTGATTCTGGCTTCTCACACTCACACCGCGACACAGGTTCGTGGATCCGAGTGTCGCGATTTCGGTTTCATATTGCATATTTTTACAGCCCTAATTATTAGAATATAGACATCAAGAGAATAAATTGTTATGAAAGTACTTTTACTTTTAATACTTAAAGTACATTTTAAATCAGGTACTTTTTACTTAAGTAGGGTTTTCATTGTGGTACTTTTACTTTTACTAAAGTAAATATATCTCTGGTTATTTGTACTTTTACTTAAGTACTGAGATTAAATATATCTCTGGTTATTTGTACTTTTACTTAAGTACTGAGATTCTTAAGTTTTCTTAAGAAATTTTGCCATCAATTTCTTTGAAATCAGACATAGTAACTACTTTATCAGGTGGTCTGATCTGTCTGACCTCAGTGCAACTCAAGGATGTGCTGATCACCTTTCTGATATTATTGATTTTCTCAAAGAAAGAAGCAAACTCTCACTACACTTGCTGTCTGAGAGCATTTCACGGGGAATCTGACTTGGGGGGGTTGTCAATCTCTCTACAGTAGCAAAAAGAGTGCGTGTGTTGTTTAAATTGCTGTTTATAATATTTGAGAAGAAAGTCTGTCTAGCTTTGCCTAGTTCCATATTGAAAGCATGAAGGCTGTCTTTGTAGATGTTATAATGGACTACAAGTTTTGTCTTCCACCACATGCGCTCTGCTTTTCTGCATTATCTTTTCATATTTTGCACTGCTGTTGAGTTTCTCCAAGGTGCTTTTTGTCTGCCACTCTTCTTCCTGATTTTAACAGGAGCAATATCATCAATTGCACTTTTAACTTTTGAGTTTAAAGAATCAAGGAGAAAATCAACTGAGTCTGCAGATATGCTTGGTGTTAAGGATATAGCCTTAAATAGTACACTAGTGTTCTCATTTAAGCATCTCTTCTTGACAGACCCAGATCTAGCTTCAGTGGCAGGAGAGATCAATATATCAAAGAATATATTCCGTAATCCTTTTATATCCATGGGAGCTAGTGTCGCGTGTGGAGCTGATAGCTGTCTCTTAGCAATCCCGAACTGCTTCATATCACAGTCATGATAAAAGCATCGATGTATTCAGTCAACCATACACATTATTAGATCGGCCGGCTTGACGTTGACGACAACATCCATAATTCTTAGCATGTGTTGCGTCATCAAACTACGCCTTTGTTATTGTAAAGAAGTTAGCGACCCCTAGCGGCTGAAAATTCCTTACTGTACGTTTAAGTCGTTGACTAGAAGAGATTTATTTTTAAGTGAACGAATGTTTAAAAGTGCTAACTTAACAGTCTTACTTTTTGTCCCCACATCAATCTTAGTTTGACGTGTAATAGGCACCAGATTAGTTGGGTTTGCTGTACGGCTATTGAAGGCCTTAGATTTTCTATCTTGTAATAGAACAGCAATAGAGAAAGATACAGGCACACTGAGTTCCCGCTTGTTCTGTAAACATTTGAGAAAGTTATTGTTATCATAGCGGGGACCCAACACAAATCACAGAGCTGGTATCAATTGTTTTTGGTTCACCTCGAGCAGATGGAGGAGGGTGTGGGCCCTGGCGTTGTGGCAGGGGCCCTGGCGTTGTGGCAGAGGCCGAAGAGCACCGGCGGCACCAGGGGGGGTCTTGGGGGGTCTCAAGACCCTCCCAAAAAACGCCTTGCCCCCCCATTTGACCCCCCACCCCCTGATTAAAAATATATATATACCCGGGATAAAGATTTAAAAATGTTTCTCTTCAAACTAATCAAAAGGTGGTGAGAGTATGCGAATTATGGAATTGTTTCCGCCACAGAATAAAACATTTTAAAAGAAAATTGCGACTTTTTATCTCACCCTTCGCAGGGAGCTTGATTGACTGGTGATCTGACCAATCATACTTCGCCATCCGCCATTTTGTCCGACAAAGCAGTTAGTAGATTAATATGGGAGGATTTGAACTTGAAAAACGGAGTTTACTGATGCCTTTCCGCGGTTAAAACATCATTCCTTCTTATGTTTGTTCATGTTTATTTGAGGCTATAAATTAACTAGAAGGAAGAGATGATCGGTTCACGAGCAGCTTTAACTGATGCTCTACAGCGATCTGTCACGACACATTAAAGAGCCACAAAACGGTATTTATTGTTGAAATTTCTTTTTAAAAATGACCAAATTTGAAAGGTGAGACTTTGTTTAATATGTTTAATATCAAACGTAACCGAAAAGTAACCTGGTCTGTCCTGTCTGTCAGCGTGTTGTCAGTCTCCTCTCTGCTCCGCGATGTATTTTTCACTGCGTGAGAACATGGTGTGGCGTGAGAACGGCGTAGTAGCTTGTCGGACATAGCGACAGTAACTAAGGGGGGCGGGTCTTTGCGAACGGTCTGTCTTTATTTCTCAGAAATAACGTAGCAATTGCGTCTTAAAGTCAGAATTCTGGGTTTTTTTTCTCACAATTGCGACTTTATATCACGCAATTCTGACTTTATAACACACACTTACGAGTTTATATCTCAGAATTCTGACATCTTTTCTCAGAATTGTGAGATATAAACTCACAATTTGTTAGATAAAGTCAAATTCTAAAGGAAAAAAAGATGGACTTTTTTTCTTTTCTTTGTTTTACCTCAGAATAGTAAATATCTCACTTTATATTTATTATATTTGTAGTATTATATAATATTTTGACTTTATAACACGCAATTGCGACTTTATATCATGCAATTCTGACTTTATATCTCCCAATTGTGACTTTTTCTCAGAATTACAACTTCGTATTTCTCTATTCTTAGAAAAAAAGTCACAATTCTGATTTGATATATCGCAATTGTGTGAAAAAAAGTCAGAATTGTGAGAGAAAAAGTCGCAATTATTATTATTTATTTATTATTCAGTGGCATATTGTTTGCAAACTGCAATTGATTAATTAAAAACAAAGTAGTTTATATGCTCTGTTGATTTTGTTGTTTAGTAGCAGTAAAATGCAGTTATTAGCCGTGTCGACTGTATTTTTTGTTGGTTTTCATGAGACCCCCTCTTGAAATGACCAGGACCCCCCATGGTGTGTGTTTATGCCATTCAGATTGAGTGGATTGGCACATACTGCAGAAGGATGACTGAGGAAGAAGTACATTTTGTCCTTTAACACTCTTGAACCAAGTTTGTTTGGGTGATGGCCATCCTGATGAAAAAGTTGTCTCTGACTCCAGAAAAGATTGAAATTGTTTATGAAGTTTACTCCTTTTATATTGCAGGTTTTTTGCAGCCATGTATTAAGCTCAAGCAGCCATGTAAACCTGTTTGTTCCTCTTGCTGGGAGTGGTCCACTGATGAATGTTTGAACTTTCAGTCTTTTAAGTGTTTCAAAAAGTTAATTGAAATCCTTCTTAACCTTTCTATACAAAATCTTCGAGCTAGAGTGCATTGAATCAGTGCGAACAAAAGCGGAGCTAGTGTTCGAGTGAGCCATTTTATCAGAGCAATATTGTCAGCGTCAGTGAGTATTTGCATTAGATTATTATTATTATTATTATTATTATTATTATTATTATCTAATGGCATCAATAAAGCTTACCCGCAATGAAGTGTTGGGTCTTCTATTCGCGGACCCTGATTCTGAAGGGGAATAACGTTATCTGCCTTCAGAAAATGACGGTGATTCTGAAAGTGAAAGTATGGCCCTACATCAAGCACAAACGGTGAATCCTTTGGCCAATATAGATGGTCCTTTGCCCAATGTCAGTGGTGGGAACAATGTTTCCCGGGGTCGGAGTGTTCATCGTGTTATTCAAGTTAGCAGGCGTGTTAGTGTTGTGGGGAACGAGGCGGGAGATTTTTAACGCGCTAGCCATGGTGACCGTGTGCCTCTCCGCAATCGCGGCGACAGTATTGTGGTGGAGGCTTTGTCTAATGTCACTGGGTATGTTAGACGAGGTCGAAGTATTCATAGGACAGTTAGGGGGCAACGTGTAGGCAGGGTGGGGAGTTGCAATGACAATGACAGTAGTCAGAGTTGTGCACACTCGGCGCGCGGGCGAGGCAGATCTGGCTGCGCCCGCGCTGCCGTAGCAGAAGCAGAGGCGGTGTGACACGATATTTTGGTGGAAGGAGTGAACAAAGCGGAAGGAGTGGTCGAAGAGAATGGAGAGAACAGACCAGAAGAGGATATTTTGGTAGAAGGAGTGAACAAAGGAGGAAGGAGTGGTCGAAGAGAGGAAAGTGGGCGAAGAGAATGGAGGAGGGAGACAGCTTCCGGGGGGAGAAGATGGATCAGTGATCAAGGGGGAACAGGAAGGAGTAGATGGATGTACGGAGAGAAGGATGGGGGAATAGGAGGGAGAGGAGACAGCCAGAGACGGAGAGGAGGTGGACGAGGAACATGGATAATAGAAGAAGAGCCACAGATGTGGGAGAAAGGAGGCGTGAAAAGGAGCCCAGGGACGGAGAAAGGAGATTTGGGCAGGAGAGAGGAAATGAAGGGAAGAAGGCTGCAGGTGACCCAGAATTTAAGAACGCAGTAAGAGCGTTCCATTCATTTCTGAAGCTCTTTCATTGCACGGTGGGAGTGGAGGAAGGCCGAGAGGGCCCGCCTGGAAGGCTTACTAAACTAGCAGCACAGGCAAAAAAAGTACAGCCGGCCTTCCAATCGGTCAGAACGGAGTGTAGGCTTCAGGATAATACAAACGAATGGTTACAGAATGGCCTAGCAATCTTGGAGGAACATTATCAAGGGGCTTTAAGGAGGGCAAGTCGAGAGATGGTTAATAGCCTGGGCCTGGAGTGGAAAGAAGCTTGGCAAGTAGCAGTCAAGTGGACCCGCAGGCGATATAAAAGGCTGAGAGAAGACACAGTTCAGCGGGCCTGGAGACTTGTGAAGACCCTTATGTCCCAGAGGAAGCCTGAGGAGGAGGCAGGAGAAGGGACAAGTGGGTGTTTGGAAACTCGAGCTGAGCCCGAGATTCCTCAGGAGCAGGATCAGCAGGGTCAGAAGGACACGGTGGCGGTCCCCATGGAAGTGGACCAACCTATGGGGGCCGCCTCCTTGGCAATTCCTACAGTACAGGAGGAAACCGAGGAGGTACAGAATCCTCTGGGAGGTGGCCAAAAAACACCAAGGACTAAGAAAGGGCTAGGCCCCAGTAAAAATAGGGCAGGGGTGTCTCTGCCGACACTACTGGCCCTGAACCCTTTTCAACCTCGAGAGAACAACAACAAAGAAAATGAGGGGAGCCCTCAAGTGATTGAGGTGGAGGAAGGGGCCCTGGACTGGCTCTTTGAGGGCGAGGACTCAGAAAGGCCACCTCAGGGGGTAGAAAAGGATAAAAAAACAGAAAGTGAGGAAGCTTCAAAATGGAGCATTCACATTAATCATGGGGGTAGAGGAAATGCGGGGAAGTGGTCTCTATCCCCGGTCAGTCCCATTCTTTTCATTGGGGACTCAAACCTCAATTGATTGCCAAAGACGGAGGCATGGGATGTGGAGGTCCACAGCTCTCCGGGCGCCTCAATAGTGGATGCATATGCAGTCCTAAAGCATAGGACAAAGGGGTCAGAAGTGACGGAGCATGTGGTCCTCTCATTTGGCCTGAATGACAGAAACAAGGGTAATATAACAGTTTTGGGGAGGATGCTGGAAATGCTGATAGAAACAACCAAGGTGGCGTTTCCAGGGGCTAAGGTGTATGTCCCTCTGATCAATTTTGATCGAACCCTTCCGGGGGACCAGAAGGCTAGACTAACTGCTCTCAATAAAAAAATATTGGAGTTGGGATGTAGCATTCCCCTTCTCCCGGAGGGGCAATTTAAAGTAGGACCGGACAAACTGCACTGGACATCAGCAACAGCAAAGGAAATCTTGAGACATTGGCAGAAGAGTCTAAAAGATTGAAGGGGCCATTCCGTCAGGGCCCCGTGCATAATGCGGATTTAACTTGTCCCAGGGTATTGACATCAGCACAAGTTAGCCTATTGGACAGGGGTTTATCCTTTAATCCTTCCCATTTAATGAAAAAGGCTGATAGGGGGTCTCTTCTGGCGGATTTGGGTCAGTTTCATGCCAAAGTACAGAGAGCGGTATTTTTTGGCCCTAGAGAAGAGAGAGATGTTCAGATTCGGCCTTTTTGTGAGAGATCGGGCTGGGTGCCTAGGCCCCAGCAATTACCAGGGGAGAATTTTTTGACAAATGTGGAGGGGGTCCAGATAGCTTTATCGGGAGCACGGACTCCAAGACAGAATTTGCTCCGGGAAGAGGTCAAAGCTCTAGAGGAGTTGATCTCTAGGCGTGACAGTTATTAAACCGGCAGACAAGGGAAGT
The DNA here is from genome assembly GCF_949319135.1 of Squalius cephalus. Classification (NCBI taxonomy): domain Eukaryota; kingdom Metazoa; phylum Chordata; class Actinopteri; order Cypriniformes; family Leuciscidae; genus Squalius; species Squalius cephalus. Next base: position 4,061,502 of record NC_137125.1, read on the forward strand.
ACAGTGGTCATTATGGATAGGGAGCGTTATGTGCAAGAAGCGCAGAGACAGTTGACTGATGGATCCTTTTATCGTAAGCTAACGGCTCCCATTTTTATGGAATCAGTGCCTCGCATTGAGGGGGTGGTGGATTCTTTGGAGAGGACAGGTTTTATTTGCAAACGGCAGGCAAATTACCTACTGGGAGCAGTTACACCTAGACCTAGACGGTTTTATTTATTGCCAAAGGTGCACAAACCTAAGAAGAAATGGCTTAATCCCTTCATGCCCCCGGATCGTCCAATAGTATCGGATTGTGGAAGTGAGAGTCACAGGATTGCGGAATTGATTGATTTTTATTTGAATCCCTTATCCACTAGACATTCTAGTTATATTAGGTACACTTATGATTTTTTGTTAAAGTCAAGAGTCTGAAAGTCTTAGTCTTTGCACCAGCATATGCAAATATATACATGGCTCAATGGGAAGAGACTGTTTTTCCCAAGTGTGAAAAGACTCCCTTATCATACTTGCGGTTTTTGGATGATGTCTGGGGGGTGTGGATCCATAGTCAACAGGATTTTGAAACCTTTTTGGGAGTATTAAATGCTCATCATGCCTCAATTAAGGTACAAGCGGTGGTTAATGAACAGACTATTGAGTTTCTGGATACAACGGTATATAAAGGACCGGATTTTCTTTCTACGGGTCAGTTGGATTTTAGGATATTCTTTAAAGAGACAGATACCCATGCCTTATTGCATCATCAGAGTTACCATCCGAGACATACATTTAGAGGTATAGTGTTATCTCAGCTTCTCAGATTTAGGAGGATTTGTTCTAGAGAAGATGACTTCCAGGAAGCTAAACGCATATTGTTTTGTGCACTTCGGGCGAGAGGTTACTCTAGATCACAGCTTAGGGGAATTTATAAAGAACATTGTTGGTTGGAGGAGAACCCAGAGCCCAGGCCCTCGGGAGTGGGTAAGGTTCTAGTTCCCGCCATTTTTCCATATACTCCGGAGGCTGTTAGACTTAATAAAGAGATCAGGGAGAATTTTGAGGGGACATTGGGAGATATCCCGGAAGGTCAGGATATTGCTCTCCTTGCAGCCTACAAGAGGAATACAAATTTACGAGATTTCTTGGTCCATAGCCGGCTTTCTAGAAAAGAGGGAAGGAAATCGCCAGCAATATATAGACCTCGGGTCATTAAAGCTCGGTGTCAAGGAAGGGCATTCTTTCTATCTAGAATTCCTCTGAGAAGAACTGAAGAACTGTATTTATGCGATTCAGTGTGGCCGGTGTGGTAAGCAATATGTCGATCAGACGAAGAATTCCATCAGGACTCGTCTATATCAACATAGGTATGTGATCCGGAAGGGAGTTTTGAGTGCCAGTAGGAGAGTACTGATTGAGCATTTTAGAAGACATGGACTGCAGAAGTTGAGAATAAGGGGTTTGGAACATAACCCGAAGTGGACTTTAAGACACAGGTTGTACAAGGAATACATTTGTACAAGGAATACATTTGGATCAGAAAATTAGGAACTTGGACCCCAAATGGTCTTAACGAGAGAAAGGAGATGTAGCAGCATAATCTGGAGTGGAAACAATTTAAGGAAGAACAGATCGTGGGATAGAAGAAACTACAATATACCCTCTCCGGCCCCTCTCTGACTTACCGGGTTGGGGTGGGGGCCGGATGAATACGGGCCTAAGCCGGCCCTTAGAGAGGTGTTGTTCCTAAACAGGTTCAGCATCTTCTGGTTGATCTTTTGCTTAAAATCAGACTGGAGATAGAAGATTGGATCTTGGACAGGATAACAGTTCAGCTTCTTCACATCAGAAAAACAGAGGTTGGATGGAAGAAACTACAATACACCCTCTCTGGCCCCTCTCTGACTTACTGGGTCGGGGTGGGGGCTGGATGAGGAGGATGAATATGGGCCTAAGCCAGCTCTTAGGGAGGTGTTGTTCCTAAACATGTTCAGCATCTTCTGGTTCATCTTTTCCTTAAACTCAAGTTTGGATTCAGAGGATTGGATTGGGGACAGGAAATAAGGCAGCTTTTACATTTTAAAAAATATAAAAAAAATTTAAAAAAAATTTGGGGCATGATGTGATGATGGGGAAATGTCCTTGGAAGAATGTTCCAGAAATTACTTCTCAATCTGAGCCCGTGTTCTGCTTTAAAACCTACCTGTAGTAGTCCAATAGATAATACATCTGGTTGGTCTAGATGGACCTGAGCCTGTACCAGTTTTGGTTTTAAAACCTACCCATGGTAATCTTATGGAATGATACACCTGGTAGTGTTATTATTTGGATTTGCAATTTGCTTTACTAATTTAGATTTAGGCCTGCACTGACTTCTGCCCTAAATCTACCCATAGCAGCCTTATGGATAAATAGGACCTGGTGCCCTAAAACCTACCCATAGTAACTCTATGGATAATACACTTGGTTGGGTTTGATCAGTTTTAGATCTAGGCTTGCACCGACTCCTGCCCTAAACCTACCCATAGCAGCCTTATGGATAATAGAACCTGGTGCCCTAAAACCTACCCATAGTAACTCTATGGATAATACACTTGGGGGTGTTTGATCAGTTTAGATCTAGGCTTGCACCGACTTCTGCCCTAAACCTACCCATAGCAACCTTATGGATAATAGGACCTGGTGCCCTAAAACCTACCCATAGTAACTATGGATAATACACTTGGTGGTGTTTGATCAGTTTAGATCTAGGCTTGCACCGACTCCTGCCCTAAACCTACCCATAATTACCCTATGGAGAATACACCTGGTTGTGTTTGATCAGTTTAGATCTAGGTCTGCACCAATTCTTGTTCTAAACCTACCCATAGCCTTATGGATAATACTCTTAACCTGCCCATAACAACCTTATGGACAAGATCTTAGTCTGGATAAGACCTGGTAGTTAAATACCAAAAAATCGGTTTGAGGATATCATAACAATTTTTTCATGAGAAATCGATTCTTCCGAAAAATCAGTAAGTCAGTAAACAAAAATCGGTTTGATTGGGAACCGAGTATCATAACAAAATCATTTTTTGGGGGGGAAATCGCTTTTTTCCCCTGCGAAATCGAATTTTTGCTTTTTTAGGGAGTTGGTATTTCCCTAAGATAGCTCTTAATAGAGCAGGAGAGGGACAGGTTTTTGTTTCTGGATAAATCAGTTTGAGCAAGAACTGGGAATAATAAAGAAATTAAAAATTAAAATTAAAAAAAAAAATTTGAGGTTGAGGTTACCACATTCAAAAGGTATAGGTCAAAGAGGCGCCATCTGGTGATATCGGCGACTGACGATTTCATTCCTTGGGTAAGGACTTAAATTGTTCAGTCTCTCTTTCCCTTCTGCTCTTGAGGGAAGAGGCTGGTAGAAGCTTGGTATGCAGAAATGTGAATCTGCCAGTCTTGACCCTCGATCAAGAGTGGACACGGGAGTCTTGCCTTTGGAGTTAGAAGGACCTAGCAAGGTTGGTTGCTATTTGGGGACTTCCTGGGCAGAACTCCTTGGGTTAAGTCAGTGGTACTGACAAAGGGCCCCCGGATGAAGACCATTCCTCACAGGCTTTTTTCTAAAGAATCACGAGCGCGCATAGGTTTTTGCGTTGAGAGCGTCTGGATGCTGTGACATCCTTTACCGTGAAAAAAACATCATCCAAAACAAACCATGGCTAACAGTCAGATTCAGCCATACATTTATGATCCAGAATCAGATCCCGAAGCTGAAATTGAACACGAGCAGCAGCAGCAACGACTACAGCAGGACGTCTCTATGTGGTATGTATTGAAACTGTATATATTTGCTTAGCAGTTTTTGTAAATGACTAAGTTCCACTTTATGTTGTTGTATTTTTTTTTCTTTAACTATACGTGATCATGTTGTTTACTTGCTGTGCTTATGCGCCGATAGCTAAGTTAACAACACAGAGATATTTGAAGCAGTTTTACTTACCGCCTGCGGTTCCAACGCACGATCGTGACCCTTTTTCGTTGGGACTGCATCATCCTTAAGTAATAAACGATTTGCAAATCCGGCATCGAACTGGGCCTTGTTTATAAAACAAGCATCTTCGAAATGCAGGGAACAAACAAAAACACTTGCACAACTCTGTTGATGCTCTGTAAAAATAAACTCCATCCACTGGTACCTTAAAGGGGTCATGAACTGGATTGTTTTATTATTTTATAATGTTGCCTGGGGTGCCCTTATAATGTTAGTATGATTTTTACATCATAAATTGTCATAATTTATAAATAAAAGCCATTTTTCCAAGCCTGATTTCAGCCTAAGATTTGAACGCTCTGTTTTAAGTGCACTAAGTGTCTGCAGTGAGACTGTAGTGCAAACGCCCACTGCTTTGATTGGCTGACATTCTTGCATATGAAATAGCTAGTATTACATGAACTCTCTCGAAAACTTTTACTACGTTTTTACTATTACAGCTATCGAGATTAACAAATCGTGAAAAGTATCGTTTAAAGCATTATATTTAAATCTATTCCATCACATGAAAGGTTGCAGCATGATGAGCACTGAGCAGATGACAGACAGTCTGTTGATCGCGTGAATAAAGATCTTATCATTGCAACGCAATTTTTGCTCTCTCACAAATGCTTACACCAAATCACAATTCAAACACGATGTGAAAACACAGTAAGAGCTTCGTTGTGTAGTGTAACAGTGTCATTATTTCATCACGAGTTTGGTAAGTGTCCAGATAAGCTCTCGCGGCTCGCGCTGTGCTGTTTGATTGACAGCTTGGGCGATTGGAAAGGGATCGTTCTTTGATCGCTTTCTGTATATAATTTATTAACAGTTTAAAAAAGGTTATTTTCATAATACTACGAGAAATTATGTGAAGTTGATCGTTTAGTCACTGATGCATAAACAGTATTGAACAATTTTAAGAGAAAGATATCTGAACTTGAATAATTACACATCAGAAATCACTGATCGCAGATCAGGCATTAGAATACACATGGTTACTTACATGTTGCTGGCAGATCCGTGTCGGGAAATTGTGATTGACTGATTTAATAAAGTTTAACCATGCTGGAATCCGAAGGAAGCTAAATGCAGACTGTCTTCTTCCACAAACAGGCGCTGTACAATATTTAGTCAACAGCATGTTTATTGCTTGGAAGTAGCTCGATCCAGTTTAGCAATCATCATGTCGTCCTATGTTATTTAGCATGTTTGGGCGAATCGGTGGGCGGGGCTAAACAGGCCGTGTTGAAGTAGGCGTTGATCTTCTTTTGTGGAGGCGGTGTTTTATCCTCTTTGACGTCATAGTTCCCCACTTTGAAAAACAAGTCGTTTGCTGAGCCTGATGTCTATAAAAGCTTTTATTGGACTAACAAGGTAGTTTTCAGTTCTGAAACTTAAAGGATATTATTATAGTATGATGATCTCTTGTATGTCAAAAGCTCAAGGAAATTTTGATTTCTCAGTTCATCACCCCTTTAATGCTGTTTTTTTTGGTAATCTGTGCAGGATTGTCTTGCCCTGGCAACCAAAAACACACTTTGGTGACATTTCGCTCTCTCGCTCTGGTCAGTGAATGTCTCTGCTCTGGTCTACGTGTGCGCGCGCGCTCTTCCGTGAGAAGTGCCCTTAGGACCCATATAAGGAAATTCCGTCACATCTGACGTCACACATGCCCATACTCGAAAAAAACTTTCCGAAACTTGTGACAAACCGGAAGTATTTTTCCTTCAAACATATAACTAAATTTTTGAAACTTTGTCCATTTTTAGCATGGGAATCCAACTCTTTAACAGTGTAAAAAACTCAGTATGAATGAAATAGCATTTCACCCCCCCTTTAACGAAGGGTTACCTGGGAGAGCGGTACGTATCCAGCCTCCCTGGGTCCACTTGGATAGCACGCAGGGAAGGTGACCTGGGGCGAACAGGTCTTAAATGGTGCCCAATCTTCTACGGGTGGTTAGCGCCTTCCATGCAACAGCACATCTTGCAAACAACATACTTACACACTGATTGTAGTATCGTCTTCAGTTACGGTAGGGGGACGGGATCTCTTACCTGGGAGCTCCAATTCAGGAGTCAACGTTGCCAGCGGTTGTCCTGTAATGGGATGATGTCGGTCTGTTAGTCTTGGCTTTTAGGGCGAAGACCTGGTAGAAGCTTGATGCTCCGCATCCGCCAGTCTCAACGCCCGCATCATTGGGAAGCTTTCTTTTGACCGGGTAAAGAGCTTGGGAAGTTAGTTCGATATTGAACGTCTCCTAAAGCTAGATGGCAGGTAACAGTGTTAGGATCAGAAAGTCATGCTTTCTTAATTGGTGATTCCGGTCCGGAGGTTAGCACTGCCAGTAAGGTTGTCCTGTAATGAGAAAGAAAAGGGTGGTTAATTTCAGGAGATTTATCAGTATCGGTAAAATCCGAGAACCAGAACCCAACCACAGGGTCCTTGAGGATCTGGTCTAGTTCAATTAGAAACTGGTCATGGGACACTCGTCCTGGACTGATCATCCAGGATAGGCCGCCTCAGAGGAGGGTATCTGGTGTTTAAAGAGCCGAAACACCCAAGGAGCCTGAGGTACACCACTGACGAAAGTGTCTTGAATGTTTCCCTCTCACACGAATATTAAAGTATGAAAAAGTTATGTAAGTTTAAATGTACATAAAATCAAATATAATTTATTTAATATTTTTTTATTTTATTTAAAATATATTCTTTACAAATTCTTTTTTAGAATTTTTTTTTTTTTAAATCAAAGCCATATATCTAACGAACTTGTGATATAAATTTAAGTTGATATCACAAAAATTGAAGTTCCCATGAGATTTTGTTTAGGCGTAATACCAGAAATAGCCACCAATAGCCACCTTACCCCAGACATACATTCTATTGAATTTAATTGTATGCATTCTGCCATAAATTAATACATTTCTGTCCAAATAACACTTCTGTCACAAAATATAGAACATTGAGACTCAGACCTTCCTGACAATGTGTTTTGTCAAGATTAGAAAAGGTTTTGATCATAAATTATGAAACATGACGACGCCCAAAAGGGGAGGAGCCTTCACAAATAATTTAGAGTACTGTTTCTATGGATACACAACGTCCAATTTCAAAACAATTTTCACAGGATGAATAGTTTGTAAGCTTTCAAATGATACCTAATTTATGATAACTACTAAAAAATGTGATGCAATAAAAAGGCAATAAAAAAGATATTATATTATAGAGGATAATATGTATATTATACTTTTTAGAGAATAATATTTTATATTTTTTTATTGAAAAATAGATTAAATGTTTTATTATGAACTTTTAGCATGAAAACCAAAGTTTCAATTATTAAAAGTGTGTGCGTCGACTTTGTGACAAACGCCAGAACTCAACTGTTATGATGTAGATTTTTTGAGTTGCGCTCTTGTCATAAATTCATCTATTACTGTTCCTGCATAAATTGTAACAAAAAACAGTGCTGAAATATCTATTAAGGAGTTTTCGACCTTGTCAACGATATATAGTTTGTCATGATTAAATTAGGATTTAATTGTAATATAGTGAAGTAAACATAGGCGTCCCGTATACGGGACTGTGACAGTTAAAGACCGATACAGCCGCCTGCGGCATATTAATGTTAATGTTAATAACTTTTTGAGTCACTAATCCAATTAGTATGCTTTAAAATGCACCGTAAAGATGAGATTCTCAGCTTTCCCGTGTTATCGCGGTTGTCTCTATTGGTCATTCAGTGGCTCCGTGGTGCCGGTAATTGCGTCATCAAAATCTGCAGCAGTGATTCGTCAAGGAAACACATGTGGTTTCTTTCTCTGAGCCAAACAGGAACGATTGTTGATGCTTAGTCCCACCCCCATGCCCAGACTCGTCCAAACGGTCATCAACTCAACCAATAAACATAGTGATTGGTGTTTTTAACAACCAATCACGTTTCTTTATAAATTTGAACAAACGCTATGCATTAAAAAATAACGGATGCAAAGTTTTTGACCATAACACAAAACACAAAAGATTTTAGATACATATCTAGACACATAGATATCCATATAGATAAAATGGAGGCTCACCAGAAGCGATGCCGTACATCTGTGGTGTGGGAGCACTTACATTTAGAAACCCCAAATAAAGTGAGATGTGTGTATTGTGATCGGCAGCTAGCCTACTGCAACAATACATCATCCATGATGCGCCATTTGAGGAGCACTCATCCTGCCATTGTGCAGGGTGCAGAGGATGGTAGCATTCCCCCTGTACCTAGGCCTGCTACTGACACTGCTGGGCCATCTAAGCAAGGTATGCATTGTTTGTGATTATATTTCAATTATTATTATATTTATATTTCAAACTTTTGGGACACTGTTTAGAAAGTCCATAGCCCTATGCCCTACAACCTAATGTCCCAATCACAACTGCCTATCATGTTAAAAATAGCTTCAATGTGAATATAATATTAGGTCTACATACGAGTACCCAATCTACAGCCAGTGACAACATAATTTTGGTTTTCCTATTTGTTGTAGTTCTACATTCCATTACATTTTTCTCTGCACACTGAGCACAAACGTTCATAACCTAACTTTGTTTAGAAAGGTTTCCAAATAATGAACGAGTAGGCTACTTTTAATAGCTGTGCACAGTGCACTATTTGAAGCTGTTTTTTTTTTTTTTAAGTATGTTTCATCTTTTTTAAAAGTCAGAGGGAATTGGATGAGGCTCTTCTAAACATGGTGTTGAAGGATCTGCAGCCTTTCACCATCGTGGAGGATGAGGGATTCAGGGCCTTTGTGAACAAGCTTGATCCAAGCAATGTCCTCCCATCCCGAAAGGTGCTTAAAACAATGGTCAGCGAAAGGTACGACAAAGCCAAGGAGAAGACAATGGAGGACCTGCAAAAGGCCGAATTTGTTAGCCTTACGGCTGACATGTGGTCCTCCATTAATATGGACCGATATCTTGGTGTGACTTGCCATTACATAACACCAGAGGCAAAAATGGCAACTGTTGTACTGGGTGTAAGGAGGTTTTACCAAACCCACACAGCCCAGCATCTCATGGAGGCTAAAACCTTGCTAATGGCTGAGTGGGGAATAACCTCCAAAGTTCAGTGCATGGTGACTGACAATGCATCCAACATGGTCCTAAATGCCCAGCTACTCCACCTTCGCCATGTCCCATGTTTTGCTCATACTTTAAATTTGATTGTGAAAAAGGCCCTAGGTCAAACCCCAGTCCTCAATAAAATACGCCAGAAAGCCAGACAGATAGAGGGGTTGTTCAGATCCGGCTGCACAGCAAAGGACAAGCTTGAGGAGATGCAGGGCTTGATGGGAAGACCAACTCTGAAACTGATACAGGAGGTTGACACGAGATGGGACAGCACATTCGACATGCTTCAACGCTTGTGTGAGCAACGTGAACCAGTGGCTGCTGCACTTTCCAACTTAAACAATGATACTGCTCCCCTGACAAGTCTTGATTATGACATTATTCAACAATCATTGTCACAACTGCAACCATTCAAACTGAGATGTCAAAACAGAGATGTCAGAGGAAAAGAGTGTCTGCTTCAAAGCTTATACCACTGTACAGGATGATGCAGCACAAGCTTGCACAGAAAAAAGCACATGCAACGCAGGAATCAACTGTACAATTAGGCAGGCCACAATGACAATACTACCCATGTAATTGGCCATAACTGTCATATTATTGTCATTATTATAAATATGTTTTTCTCCTGTTTTGGCTCATAGGCTCACATCTGCAAGAAGGTCTGCACTCCAGATGTGGAGGTTATGAGAGTTTTAGAGCCTTGGCACTGGCTACACTGCTGGACCCAAGGTTCAACAATGTGGCATTTGGAAATGCTGCCAAAGCCCAGGAAGCTGAAGAGCACATCACAGTGGAGTGTGCCTCGCTGGTGTGCAGTTTCAGTCTGTGTTATGTTATCTAATCTGCAGGGCTCCAGACTAACTTTTTGCCTTGGTTGCACTGGTGCGCCTAACTTTTTTATTTAGGTGCACCAGCACAAAATTTGGGTGCACCCAAATTTTTCCTCGGCTGTATCACCTTTAACGGCACAATTTTAAGGTCACCTTTTTATCACGCTCTATACACATTCATATATATTATGTAAATTAATTTAAACAAGAAGGTGTAGGTAAAAACTTTTATTTATTTTTTGAAGCACAATTATTAACGGTATTCCTACTCTTAACGATACTGCTTATCGATACAGTACTTTAACTGTATTCTTATGGTTCTTTTTGTTTTATATATAATAAACAAAGATAAACAATAGATAAACAATTAAACAAAGATACACTTTATATAGGCCTACACAGTGCTTTAATTTCAGGAAGACCTACTACTGTTCAGGCATGGTCTAAAAAGAAATCTAATAAAGTAATAAAATGTAAAATAACACTGTAAAATTTATCATAAATAGATTAATGCTTATTAAAGCTGAAGTTATTCTTTCAAGAGCTGTGGGTGATTTTTCTCTTGTTGTTTGATTTGCAGTAATGGCGCAAGCATCAGCATGTTTATTAGACTGCGGCCCCTTTAAGACCGGGTGCAGATCTAATAGGCTACTGATGCACCATATTCTCCCAACTATTTCCATAACTACGTCCATTTAAGACATAAACTGTTTTTAGTGAATCTCAAAGCCGGTAATTTTGACACGCTTTGTGTACAATTGATCGTTTAGACGCGCACAATCTGCACATGAAACCGAAAGTATAATTTGCTTGTCTCGGTCTGTTTCGGAGCGCGCGCCGCCATGCGAACAACATCTCTTGCGCAGATTTGTGTGTTTTTAATAGCTCTTTCAATTATTAAACGCGTCCCGCAATTTAGCAACAGTAGCTAGACTGCATTTACAACAATCACCGATCGTGCTGATTCTGAGTTTTAGGGAGAAATGACAGCGTTATGCTGCGAAGGGAAGAAGTTGCGCGTAGTTAGATAGTTTTTAATGGTTTTACCTCAATATATTATTTTTTTATAATCTTTGGAAGCCGAAATTTAAAATAAAATCAGACTAATATAACAGACCTTAAGTGTAACCAGGCTACGTTTGAATGTTTAATTCTGTCCTCCGTCGTCACTCATTAAGCAGGGCTGTCGTGTTGTGCGAGCTGTGGCATCGCGTGAGAGAAGAGTGTGAGTTCCGTCAAAGGAGAACAAACGCCAACAAACGTTCGTGGAGAGGCAGCGGATGCGAGGACGTTAGGTGCACCAGTGCGACCTAGGAAAAATGTTAGTCGCACACTTACAAAATTTGGTCGCACTCTAGAGCCCTGAATCTGAATCATGTAATATATACTTCATCAGGGGTGCAAACACATGTATGGTGAAAAAAGAGAGAGGTAATCGAAGCCCTCGTCCCGCGGCAAATATCCAGATACTACATTGCCACCATCCCCAACCCACCCCTATAGGCACATAGAGTCAAATGAAAAGAATGAATAATTCTAGGATGATTAGGGTAATTGTGTAGGGTAGGCCTAGTGCATCTGCATAAAAACTAATAAACAAAATACAAAAATAGGCTACAATAAAACACAAATACACAAGAAATAAAGCAGTGCTTTATGTTTTTCAGGTAAATTAACTGTATTAAGTATTAATACAGTTTATCTTTTGACAAAACGTGATTTTTCTCTTTCTCTTTTGTTGTTTGATTAACTTTGGTGACACAAACAGCTACAGGTATATTGGGTGCTGTCCCTTTAAGACGAATGCACGCATCTAATACCGGTAATTAATTTTATTTTGACTGCGTTTACGGGGAAACTCGTTGAGACGGACAGTGGCTTATTTTTTCGTGCACATGTCTGTTCAAACACAAATAGATCAGAAATAAAAGGGAATTCGGTGTTCACGAACTTCACGTGCTGTCTGCGACTGCGTGGCTCTGTGCGCCGACAGACCATCTACATTTGGATGTTACACATAATATATATAGCCTGATACAGCAAAGACAACGTCGGCAGTATTGACGGCAAAATAGGCAACAGAATATTTCGTTCTGTAGGCCTATTGACAGGGGCAATATTTGTAAATCGATAATTAGGCCTATTTTTTAAATTACAATTATATATGCATTTGTCAAAACCGAGAAACTTTCAAGCATCAAAATGTAATTTATTAATATGTATTTGCGCCTTCTATTTTGTCTGAAAACTTCCAACACTCTTGCGTGTCGCGTGAAAAATAGGCGTCGGTTGCGGTTCTATTTCTAGCACGCGGTTTCGGCGCGGCTCGAGAAGTGTGTGTGTCACGCAGGCATTGTGCTCTAACACAAGCTCTAACCAGTTAACATGAGAGCCGACATAAAAACGGACACTCCACGCCACGCAGAGAGAAATGTGATGCAGTGGCAGATCCAGAGTGAGACAGAAACACTAGTGGTTCACGCTTAAGCACATACTGCTGGTTTGGCGCGCAGTGTTCTGATTCGCTTATTTCCTATTTACTTGTTGGTGGACGCAATCCAGAATTACTGTTGGTTAAATTCTAATCAGATATAATATATATAGATATAAATTATAATCAGACCCTCTCAAACCATCAGACCCCCCCCCCTAAAAAAACTCTTCGGATCTGCACGATTCACACAAGTCACCCAAACTAACGTGAAAAAAGCGGGAGGCGCCGAAAAGCGCGCTGTTTGCACCCCTGCTTCATATGCTGTCGGTTTAGGATTTGTTACTAATAATATATACAACTATAATTGCTGTTTTCATTTTCATTCAGAGCCAGAAATGTCAACATCAGACCCATCATCATCACCATCACCACCATCACCATCAACACCAATAGAAACACAGGGCAGTTTATGGGAACTTTTTGATACTCGTATCCGTGAAACCCAGATGATACACAATGCTACAGCTGATGCCACAGTGGAAGTGAAAAAATACCTCAACGATGCGTATTTGCCCAGAACTCATGATCCATAACTTACTGGAAAGAGAGAGCAGTAATCTTTCCTCATTTGTATGTCCTTGATAAAAAAAAATATTTGCATGCCAGCAACAAGTGTCCCTTGTGAGAGGATTTTTTTAAAGGCTGGAGAAATTATCTGTAAAAAAAAAAGAAGTAGGCTAAGTCCTTCCACAGCAGAGAAAGTAATATTTTTGAATAGAAATCTCTAAAAAAGTTAGACATTGTGGCTTGATTTCCTTTATTAATATTCATTTTTCATGACCAAAATAACATTATGCACAGTGAGGAGCCTATAGATTACAAGCTTCACATATTAGAAAATACAATAATAATAAAAAAACACTATGGCTATTTTAATGGCTCATCAAGGTTGTTTCAGATCAACACCTGCAAGTGACCACTAGGTGTCACCGTTGAGACGAGTGTCCGATTGATTCGAAGCCTCGACACAATATGGCCCATTTGGTTCAACGGTGTCACGAAGCCTCGATCTGCCAACCACTACTCAAATCCCAATTTCTCTTGTCCAGGTCTTTCCCAATGAACAGTCCCAAAATCTTAATAGATTCTTCCTGATTTTTAAACCTGTTTCAATTTGGATTCTTTCCAAAAAGAATACAAAACTTCTGTCTTTGTCTTATTGATTCTAGCCCCAGTAGCCAAAATAAACCCATCACAAATTTGCAGCGTTTTCTTTAAAGAGTTGTTATCAGTAAGGAAGAGAGTAAAGTCATCCATATAAATTGAAACCTTAGCTTCTCTGCCTGAGCTAGCTGGAATTGGAAAACCTTTAATTCCAGGATTCTGCCTGAGTGCCCTAGCTAATGGCTCAATGGCTAAAACAAATAATAATGGAGACAAGCTACAGCCCTGTCGTACACCTGAACAGATATCAAAGGGGTCTGACAGATAGTTATTTACCAATACTCTACTTCAGAGTATCTGCACAATTTTTAAAGTCAAATTTAATACTTTTTAAGACCTGAAGAAATCAAAATCTATCTGTTAACGAAATCAAACAGATAGATATCTCTTGCTAATGCCAAATTATCTTGTAGAGATAGCCACTTAATGCCACATGTTTGGTCATTACCAATAAACTTAGGCATATCCGGCTGGAGTTTAAAAAAAAAGTGCCTTGAAAAGAATATTAACATCTACTCCTAACAAAGTCAAGGGACGCCAATCTTTTTATCTCTAGTCTATCACCTTTCTTAAATATCAAGGAGATAACTCCTTAAGGAGGATGGACGTTTTCCAATGCGTAAACTCTCCAGAAACATCATCAACAAGGATCCTTTTAAATCTTCACAAAAGGTTATGTAAAATTCCTTAGGTAGCGCATCAGCTCCTGGACACTTATTATTACTCATACTCTGTACTGCTCTAGTTAAGTCATCAACACATAGGAGCATATCATTAATTCTAAAGTTCCCTTAAGTGTTGTTAACAGTCTCAGAAATAAAGTCAACAATGTCATCATTTTCTCTATATTTGGAACTATATAAGGTCTTATAAAAGGGAAAAAAAACATGGGCTATATTGTGCATTCCCGTTATTACTTGGTCTTCTTGGACTTTTAAGGAATCCAAACTATGGAAGCTAATAAGTTTCCTAAAAAATATCTTGTACATTTCGCTCCTAAGTTTTACAATATCATCTACTACCTTAAATCCTGAGTGGGACATAGTGTACAAGATTCGACATTTTTTCTTAAAACGATAATTTTTATCGTAAATGTCTTACTTTCCTTTCTAAATATACTACAGAGCGACCGTCTTGTCTGCACATTCAACAAGTGAAGTGTGAGAGAGTGAGCGAGCACGCGCATTGCGCGCCCCCCTTAAATAGACTGCCGTTGAAAAAATGTTTTTTTTTTTTTTTTTCGAAAACCGGCTAAACTACGCTTTAAACAGTCAAAACAAAAATCCAAGTCGGCGAATTGTTAGTAAATAAGTGAAAGGACAGATGTATAAAAGGATTTTTGTGAAAAAAGTTCAAATTAAAGAGTTACACGATGTTTTAGTGTAATTAGGTCACTCTCTCCTCCGCACATGATCGAGCAAGAGTGGAGAGACAATGAAACAACAGAGTCCACGAGGGAAAATGGCGATATAAAATCCAATTCTTGTCACAATCGCATGGGAATGGTGTGTACATGTAGCCAGGGTTGTGCCTAATCATGCTGATGTGAACATATTTTTGTATCTGTGTTGTGCAGCACAATGTTGTTAATAATTTTAAAGTACTCAACTCATGGCGACGACATCGGATGACGTCACGACCATCGTTCGTCGTGTGTGGTTCTCTTACGAGAGGTTCTCTCGTATTGCGTAAGCTCTGCTTACGCAGCGGGAAAAGCCTTCTTTTCTCGAGATACTGAAACCAAAAATTATCCTTAATTTCATATATTGTCAACGCAGTGCGGCTGCAGGCAGCTGAGCTAGAGCGGCATACTGCGCGCTCATAGGCTGCCGCGCGGCAACTGCTTAAGCCTACCAGTGAGCCTGGCGTGACGTCACGCCCAATGAGGGCGCGCGCGACCTGGCGCGTCACAGCCCGCCAGAATGGGCGGCGTCAGAGCGTATATAAGGAAGGCTCGTAGGCTATATTCTCTGATTTCTGTCTTTTCAGCGAAGCACTCGCATCGCTGGTCTCTGAGAGGAAACCGTCGCCGTGGCCTTCTTGGATCAAGCTAACGAGCCAGCTTAGGACAGCCTGAGGAAGCCGGACGATCTCTTCGCCGCCTTCAGCCTGCCGTGCCAGCTCAGCTATCCGGCGATACATATCCTTCCGTGTTAAGCTCTTTGTGTGTATTGCTTTTCTCCGCAGCACTCTAAAAGAGCACGAGGCGTTGTTTCAAATGCCTCGCACCACGTGCGGCTCATGCCGCTCACCGCTCAGCGACGGAGACCGCCATCTTCTCTGCGCTCTCTGCCTGGGACGGGATCATGCAGCCGTCGCGTTTTCCTCGGGCGGCTGCGAATGCTGCGAAGAGCTGCAGATGTCGACCCTGCGGGCTCGACTCGCCCTCTTTTCAGACGCCGCTCCTGCCGTTGCTGGGCCGCGTAAGAAAAAACGCCGCTCACAACGCCCACCGGAGCCTGAGACACGAGCCAAGGCCTCGCCGGAGCCTCTCCCGCGAGCCTCGCTCTCTCCCTCTCCGCTCCCCGACGCGCAGCCGACGGCTCTCGCCCTCGATGCCGTCGACACAGCGGATGAAGCGGACGACAACGATCGGCTGGACACATGCTCTTTGTTAGCGGGCCTCGAGTGGTCTGCGCCGGAGGTACCCCCGCCTAACAGGCTTGATGGATGCTTCCTGACCACCAGTCGCCAGGCTCCAGCGTCTAGACCGGCGCCGTTTCTGCCTGAGCTCCACGACGAGCTTTCTAAATCCTGGAACGCTCCAGTTTCGGCCAGACTCCGTTCTCCGGCCTCATCGACTCTCTCCCGCGTGGACGGAGCCACGGAGAAGGGGTATGACCGGATTCCACCGGTCGAACAGGCGGTTGCAGCGCATCTTTGCCCCCCATCCGCGAGATGGCGCTCAAAGGTTGCCCTCCCGTCCAAAGCCTGCAGGACTACTTCGGCGTTCGCCAGCCGCGCTTTCTCCGCCGCTGGGCAAGCCGCCTCAGCTCTGCACACAATGGCGGTCCTTCAAGTTCTCCAGGCGGACCTCCTCCGCCAGCTTGACGAGGGAGAACTGGACAGATCGGCCCTAACCAACCTGCGCAGTGTGACGGACCTTTCCCTTCGCACGACCAAGACAGCAGCCCAAGCGATCGGACGATCCATGGCTTCGCTGACCGTCATCGAGCGCCACCTTTGGTTAACTCTCGCCGATATGGGGGAACAAGAGCGATCCGTCTTCCTGAACGCCCCGCTCTCGCCTACTGGTCTCTTCGGCCCGGCAGTGAGCGGCCTCGTGGACCGTTTTTCTGAGGTACAGAAAGCGTCACAGGCCATGAACCTCTTCCTGCCCCGCCGCTCGAGCTCCGCTGCAGGCCGCTCTAGCCAGCCTCCTGCACGCAGCTCCGCACAGCGGCCGTCTCGACCCCCAGACTCTAAGCAGCGCCAGCGCGGCCGCCCCAGGTCCCGCTCCACCAGCCAGCACAGGCCGCCGCCCCCGCGTGGGCCTCGGCCTAGGGTAACGCTGAAGCCCGAGCCTGCTAAGTCCTCCTAGCACCCGTCGGGAGGAAAAGACGGGCGGCTCCCGCCGCGGCCGGACCACCGTCAAAACTAAGATGTATCCCTCTGCCAGTCCCCTTGTCAAAGGCTACTGCAGTAGTGCCCACAGCAGCCAACGAGCCAGTTTCGCAACTCTCTCGCCTGCACACAAACGCCGTTTTTACGGCGACCCAGATAAATCGAATAAAGAGTGTAATGTCTGGTCAGACGGCTCACGCCGTCAGTGTTATGAGTGTAGTAAACATGCCCACTTCCCAGTGCTCATCACTACACACAAGCGCAAATTCCCCTGTGTACCCCACAGAGTGCACTCACATAAAGCGCGCTACGGCCGCTCGAGTGATAACTGTAGGTCACGTGCCCACACTTCAGTGCTCACACCTACACAGTGCTCGCTCTGTCTCACACGCTTGGGTAACGGAACATTCTGCCACTGGCCGCGTGTTAATACAGAGCCCTGTGCCCGCTACACAGCACGCACACTCTCAGCTAAACATGTACGAGCCAGCCACCGGCTGTGTGTTAATAAAGAGCCCTGTGCCCGCTACACAGCACGCACACTCTCAGCTAAACATGCACGAGCCAGCCACCGGCGGTGTGTTAATAAAGAGCCCTGTGCCCGCTACTCAGCGCGCGCACCCTCATGTCAACACGCACAAGTCAGCCACCGGCTGTGTGATAATAAAGAGCTCTGTGCCCGCTTTTCAGCACGCACACTCTCCGATAAACATGCACGAGCCCGCCCCGCTTCTGCGCCGCGAGCCGTCTCACAAAACGCTCTCTCACAGCGCTGTTCAGCCGGCTGCCGCCATCTGCGAACCCCCGTTCCCCCTCACTGCCACTGCGCGATTCGCGCTTACACCGCCACAGATTCCCCGTCCCGCGCTGTGCGACGGGCGAGAGTCAGAGGCGATTCGACCCCTAGCTATGAGTGCGAATGCATGGAAAGCTATCCAGGGTGTGTCGAAGTGGGTACTGAACACTGTGATAAGGGGCTATTCGCTTCAATTCGCTCGCCGCCCTCCGCGCTATCGCGCTCGGGCCGAGACTACAGTGAAAGCGGATGCAGCGCATCTGCTTCACACAGAAATAGCGAATTTGCTGCGCAAAGGGGCGATAGAACGGGTTCTCCCTCCGGGTTCCGAGGCAGGCGTATACAGCCGCTATTTCCTCGTACCCAAGAAGGGCGGAGCACTCAGACCTATATTGGATCTGAGATATTTGAACAAAACGCTTATGAAACGGCCGTTCAAAATGCTCACAACCAGTCAAATCCTCGCGCAGATTCGCCCGGGGGACTGGTTCATATCTCTCGACCTGAAAGACGCGTACTTTCAGATTCAGATTATACCCCGTCACAGGCCATTCTTGAGATTCGCCTTCGACGGCCAGGTATATCAGTACACCGTCCTGCCGTTCGGCCTATCCCTGGCACCCCGTACATTTACGAAGTGCATGGATGCGGCTCTCGCACCCCTGAGATCGAGGGGAATGCGAATCCTGAACTATCTGGACGATTGGCTCATTATAGCGCACTCGGCGGAGGAACTAGTTTTCCACAGAGAAGCGCTTCTCGGTCACCTGCAAAGCTTGGGTCTTTCCGTGAACTGGGACAAGAGCTCTTTAGCCCCCAGCCAGTCTATCACTTTTCTGGGTATAGATCTGGACTCGGCGGCAATGACAGCCAGACTGTCCGCACAGCGCGCGCGCTGTGTTCGACACCTCGCCGCCTCCTTTCAGGAGGGAAAAGTTTTTCCATTGAAAACTTTTCAGAGGTTGCTGGGCCACATGGCATCAGCAGCAGCTGTCCTGCAGCTGGGTTTACTCCGAATGCGTCCGCTTCAACGCTGGCTAAAAACGGAAACGCCCCGCAAAGCATGGATTTCAGGCCGTACTCCAATCAGAGTGACTCAGCGCTGTGTTACAGCCCTGCAGCCCTGGCTGACAGCCGAATGGTATCAGCGGGGAGTGTCGATGGGAACCATCGCACACCGCAAAGTGATCTCGACAGACGCGTCCAACATGGGTTGGGGAGCGACTCACGAAGGCAGTCCGATTTGCGGCCCGTGGTCGAATACGGAGAAAGACCTTCACATAAACTGTCTAGAGATGCTGGCGGTCGAGAGAGCGTTGAAGCACTTTCTACCGCGTATACGGGGACACCATGTGCTAGTTCGCTCGGACAACATGTCAGTGGTGTCGTACGTGAACCGCCAGGGTGGAATCAAATCCAGAACCCTGTGCGCGCTCGCAGAGCGCCTCCTATCCTGGGCTCAAGGCCCGTTGCGCTCCCTAAGGGCAGCTCATGTACCCGGTCGTTTGAACGACGGCCCGGACAGACTGTCCAGGGACAACGTTCCCCCAGGGGAATGGTCTCTACACCGCCAGACGATACAGACGCTTTGGCGTCGTTTCGGCGAAGCGAAGATCGACCTCTTCGCCACGAGCGAGAACGCTCAGTGCCAGAGGTTCTTCTCGAAACGGGAAGACGCGCTGGCCCAGACCTGGCCCAGCGCCCCGCTGTACGCGTTCCCACCGATCTCGATGCTACCTCAAGTGCTAGCGAGGATCAGGAGTTTGAACTGCGCAGTGCTCCTCATAGCCCCGCGTTGGGAAAACCAACCATGGTTCCCCGAGCTAATGAGACTGGCAGACACAGCCCCATGGCCGATTCCGGTGAGGAGAGATCTCCTCTCTCAAGCCCGAGGCTCGATTCTGCATCCCCATCCAGAGCACTGGTCTCTGCATGCGTGGATAATCAACGATTACTCGTTGGCTTGCCAGAAGGGGTAATTAACACGATCACGCAGTCCAGAGCCCCCTCGACGAGGCGGCTCTATGCGTCTAAATGGTCAGTGTTTAACAAGTGGTGTGTGAATACGGGTTCTAATGCTCGAACCTGTGGAGTTCCACAGGTACTGAAATTTCTCCAAGAGATGTTGGACGCGGGCAGGTCCCCCTCCACGCTCAAGGTTTATGTCGCGGCCATAGCAGTGTTCGCTGAGTCGGCGCGCGGCCGTGCACTGGGCAGAAATGAACTCATTACCCGCTTTCTACGCGGGGCCAGGAGAATGAACCCTCCACGGCCCCCGACGGTTCCTATTTGGGACCTGTCCCTGGTCCTGGAGTCCTTAAAAGCGCATCCCTTTGAGCCTTTGGACTCAGTGGAGTTGAAATACTTGACGCTTAAGACCGTTTTTCTGCTAGCTCTGGCTTCAGTTAAACGTGTGGGAGATTTACACGCGCTGTCCATCAGCGCGTCGTGCCTCGAGTTTGGACCTAACGACTCGTTAGCCATTCTCAAACCGAAGCACGGCTATGTCCCCAAAGTGTTAGGCACTCCCTTCAGGACTCAGGTCGTTACCCTATCGGCGCTGCCGTCCTCCAGCAGTGAGGAAGGGGTTAACTGCCTTTGCCCGGTCAGGGCGTTAAGGTGTTATGTGACGCGCTCTGCAGCCTTCAGGTTCTCAGAGCAGCTTTTCGTTTCGTTTGGCGGGCGCACCAAGGGTCGCGCCGCTTCGAAACAGACACTGTCCAGATGGATAGTAGACGCTATTGCAGCAGCTTATGCGTCAAAAGACCTGCAATGTCCGTTAGGCATACGGGCTCATTCCACCAGAGGCATGGCCTCATCGTGGGCATGGTCCAGTGGGATTTCCATTGATGACATTTGTAAGGCGGCGGGCTGGGCGTCCCCCTCCACATTTGTTAGGTTTTATAACCTGGAAGTTCCCGCTATGCAGGCTAAACTTCTGTCAGTCTAGTCGTGATTCGTGTCCTGCCCAAGGGTCAGGCTGTATTCCCGATTAGCTTGTCTGTTGAGCTGCACGCTCAGGGTATCAGTTAACATGAACCGGCAGTGCCGTTCTGTGTTTTTTCCCTATGTGTGCTTATGAACATGTGTTGGCCCGCACCGCTGGCCACCTGTTTAATCACCTCTATGTTTTTCTATGAGTCATATGTGATTGTTAGGCTCGCACGGCGTGGACAAAGGGTTCCCGCTGCGTAAGCAGAGCTTACGCAATACGAGAGAACCTCTCGTAAGAGAACGATACTTGGTTACTCACGTAACCTCGGTTCTCTCTAGAGAGGGAACGAGTATTGCGTTCCCTGACCGTGCTGAGCCTATCGCTCGCGTCGCTTCAGTCGACAGAAAACAGAGAATATAGCCTACGAGCCTTCCTTATATACGCTCTGACGCCGCCCATTCTGGCGGGCTGTGACGCGCCAGGTCGCGCGCGCCCTCATTGGGCGTGACGTCACGCCAGGCTCACTGGTAGGCTTAAGCAGTTGCCGCGCGGCAGCCTATGAGCGCGCAGTATGCCGCTCTAGCTCAGCTGCCTGCAGCCGCACTGCGTTGACAATATATGAAATTAAGGATAATTTTTGGTTTCAGTATCTCGAGAAAAGAAGGCTTTTCCCGCTGCGTAAGCAGAGCTTACGCAATACTCGTTCCCTCTCTAGAGAGAACCGAGGTTACGTGAGTAACCAAGTATCGTTTTCCTCGTCATGAAGGAAAATATTTATTTTAGATCAAAATATCTAGTTTTAATGCCTCAAATCATGCTATACATATCCTTAACATCTCAATCAACCAATATTCGGTAAGATGGATCATATTTTTAAGTCTGGATGTTGTTTTAATGTGTTCCTCAGAAGGAAAATAATTAATTTAAAATAAACCAAATTAATTTTCATGCCAAAAACGGCTTGTATGTGTAGTCAATGTTGTATTTAACTGCTATTTAGATGGGATGAGTTGTATTTTATATATATTAACTTTAAATGTGGCATCGAATGACGTCATAACCATCGTTCGTCGTGTGAAATGTTTTGTTTTGTTTTTTCCACAAAAATCCTAGTTCTTTTTCAAGGAAAACTAAGATAATATGAAAATGGAAGATTGAAGAGCACTTATAGTTTTTCTTACTTGAAAACAGTGTAGAAAATATTGCAAAACCGTAAGACATGTAGAAGGAGTAAAATAAATAACATTTAGAAGAAAGAGAATCCTTGTAGTATTTTTTATGTATGTAAGGATTCATTCTGTAAAATATTTTAATGTAAGGATCAAAAATAAGTTTCCAGATAATGAAAAAGGAGAATTTTTAAGCTTTTCAATGAAATCTTTTTATTATATGATCAAAGAACACAAAATATATCAATTTATGAAATATTTATTCATTTATTTATTCAAGAAACCCTCTTGCACGTGCACTGCAAACAAGGCCCAACAAGGGCTGGTCCAAAGCTCAGAGACGGAGGCACTGGCTGGTTAGGGGAATGAGACGTCCAAGGCTCAAACCTAAGGTCTGAAGGCCTGCTTGTGCTCGGTCCATCCGTCCACTGACCACTCAAGACCAACCCGAGCCAGGCCAAGTTCACCCCCACGCACCCCCTCTTACTTCTCAATTATATTAATAGTGTGACCTCTTGATCCCTTATGCCGAGTTCAGACTGCACGATTTTGGCTCGCCGACAGGTTTTGAGAAATCGCAGACAAATGCCCAAAATCACATGCAAGTGACAATCACGCAGTGTGAATGAGCAAAGACGCAAGCGGAGAGAATCGCCGATGAGTCGCCGACACCCGTGAGATATTTGGCATGCTAAATATCTGGACCTGTCGGTGATTCAAAATCCTGCTGTGTGAAAGTGTTCTGACTGAAGAGAGTGAGATACAGAGCAGCGGGGAGTTCGGGGAGGAGTTATAGGCCACAATATCAGTATTTTAATAGATATATGTGACCCGTCACGGAAACCAGGGAAACAAGTCGGCAGGACAACTTTCTACCAAAATGAGAAAGAAGCTTTTTTTTTCAAAATTGGTGATTTTCGTTTTTTTGCAGAATCTGTTAGTTGAGATCACGAAGAAGCCTCTCCATGTTTGAGATAGCAGTATTGGTATATTACATGTCATTGTCGGTGTGTATTTCCATAATGAATAAGCCGGCGTGGCTACTTATTATGCAGCGCTCTGGCCGGCTCTATCTGATTTCAAAATTCAATGAAGATGGACGCCAATAACATTACGATGTCCAGCAATCGATTTAAATAGTATGTAACATGGGGTTTAATTTGTCGTTTAATGAGATGTAGCCTAATACATGTTGTCAGTGCCAATATATAGATCCGCCAACTTATCTAACATGTATCTTAATGGTCCAGGGGTAGAGCTTTCGCCAGCCGTGCCAGAGGGTCTGAGTTCGAATCCTTGTATAGGTTTTGAACATTGTATAGGTTTTGAACATTGTCTAGAGTTTCTTATTTTTTATTCAGCGTACACAAGAGTTGCCTATACAGTTTTATTGGTAGATGCTAAGAGACATTTATTTATATATTACCTGCAAACTTTATTTTTTATTTTTTCTTTGATGGCACATTTTCCTGGCCTTTCTGCTGCTGCTCCCGGTGTGTTACAGCTTTACAGGGGGGTATGGCTTATCTAAATGAGATGTAAATGAGCCCTATTGTCACTCCTAGCAGGAGGGAGAGGTGAAAACTTCAATATCTTTAGACGCTGTTTTCTCCCCATTAAACTTTTTTGAGTGCCTACCTTCAAATGGCCATAACTTCTCCAAATATTATCAGATTTCCATGTGTTACACATCGTTGGAACTTAATAACAATAATCGCACTCAAACAAAACAGCGGCTTCTTTAGGCTTCTCCTCATGACACACACACGATACGCATCTCTATTTATCTCCATGTAATCGTGTAATGATACGCGTATTCGTAGGCTATTGAACCGTTCGGTACAAGGCTTTCGGTTCGGTTTTCGCTACGCATTTTCAAACCGAGCGGTTCGTTGGACCATTTTTCCTGCCGACCAAAATTTCGTTATTTCAAATGTAGGTGCGTGGCAAGCATGCTCATAATGTAAGAGACGCCGGCGCGACCACAACATTGCCCAACATCAAATGGCAAACGTAATGCAAGCAGAACGAATCTGCTCGTCATTGTGTGGTTGAAGGACCGTTTATCAGTTTGGACCAGTGCAGCGCGAGCCGATCTTGATCATGCGACACTGTTACTACACAGACAGCGCTAATAAGAGATCCAGTAAAGAAAGCATTTGAATTCGCCACAGAAGTAATAACATCTCTGCGAGATCTAAAGAGAAACATTTACATTTCTCTGTTATTAACGGATAAAACAGCGCGTGGAAACCAGGAAGAAACATTGTGCCATGAATGAACTATCCAGTGTCCACAGATCTGCAACATTCACCATGGATTTACTGTAGTAACACTCACTGCAACCATGGAAGTTTGGCAGGAATAGTAGGCTATAATGGCTTCAAAGTAACATTGCGTTGGATTTATTTTGACATTATGAATACAATTGCTGCCCTCAAATGTTAATCTGAACTAAAATAAACCTTTGTTTATATGCTCCCTAAGAAGAGTCAATTATAGAATTGCTCAAAGTAAAAAAAAATATCATACTTTATGATTTTAGTTTTAATTAAAAAAAATAAAATAAAAAAAAAGGAAATTTCCCTGGCATTTCTTTCTTTTTGCTGTATCAAAAACGTACCGAACCGAACCGTGACAAAAGTGTATCGTATATATCGAACCGAACCGTGAATTTTGTGAACCGTTACTAGTAATCATGTAAATTTCCTGCACCTGTCATAGACGTCCAAATGACGTCTAAAAAAATTACCCAGTTCAAAGGTCCAATGTTAAACGACAATATGACGTCCAAGTTTGGTCATTATTATTACCTTTATTTAAACAAAGAAAACTCATTGAGATTAAAAATCTCTTTTCCAAGAGTGTCCTGGCCAAGACAGGCAGCAGCACAATTAACAAAGTTGCAGACATAAAACAAATACATCAACATTTAACATATAACGTATGTCGGATGCTAACCGTAGAAAAAAAGGCTCCAGTTTATCAGGACCAGCTGATTTTCTAATGTCTAAAAGTGTGAGGGCTTTATGCACTTCTGAAACTAAAAATGGATTAAAATTAAAAGAATTAATGAGTCTACTTTGACCATATGTATGGCTTGTAGGACGATTCTGATATGTAGAGTTGACTGAGTCAAATAAGGAACCCGAGGCAATAAAGTGCTCATTAAAACAATGAGCACTTTATGAGGACGTCCATGGTTGGACGTCCAAATAGTGGACCTAGTTTGGACGTCGAATAGATG
This sequence comes from Squalius cephalus, assembly GCF_949319135.1. Lineage (NCBI taxonomy): Eukaryota > Metazoa > Chordata > Actinopteri > Cypriniformes > Leuciscidae > Squalius > Squalius cephalus. The sequence goes on from NC_137125.1 coordinate 4,086,822, forward strand.
TCCAGAATTGGTCATGGACCGACGGACCCAATATAGACATGATCTGCATGTCTATCCGACGTCCACTGTTTAGTGGGTCAGATTTCGTGAGTAAATAGAGAGAGCTATGTGGATTAATACATCCAGCCACACAACACCTACAACGCTTGGGAGACATTCTCGTCAGTGCATCAATGGCGGATGTGTACTTGCTGTGAACTCGATCAGGGCGAGTCTATGTTTGAACGGCAGTGTCTGTCAACACTCGTGGGCGGGGCCTGTGCTTAGTGACGTCACTAATGCCGCATTCTGAAAAGAGGTTGTTGGGAGACACTGCTGATGATTTATGGGGATTAATAAAAAAGGAGTGAGTGGATTTTTATCACTGTTGGGTGGTTGTGTGCACACACTCTCAACACACATTTATGTCCAAACAGCATGCAAAAGTGAATTTTGCATAATAGGGGACCTTTACATTACACCACTCAAAAGGGGGTAAGATGACCCGGGGAACCATAACTATTTGCATAGATATATACACTAGATGTCGCCTTGTCTACGGCAGTTCATTGGAACGAATGTCTTTAAGGCGACATTCTAGTGTATATATCTATGCACCAGTCTGCGTACACGTCACAGACCAGGATGCGCGCGCGCCCTCAGATCACTTGGACGTGGCTGTCTATAAGAGGTAAAAACGATATAAATACTGTTCGTTTTCTCACACAAAGCGCTCGTTTCGTGTCTTAGGCCATCCATGTGTACTTACGATGGGGAATTGTTTAATTTGGACGATGGGGAATTGTTTTAATTTGGACTCTGTGCATGCTCTTTGAGACAGTGACCATAGACCTGCATTAAATGACTGACAGACAAGAACGGTTTGACCTAAAAATATCAAAATTGAAACTACTGCGGAAAAAAAGACACCTACATCTTGGATGCCCTTGAGGTAAGCTAAAACATACCAAAATTTAATTTCAAAGTGAACTATCCCTTTAAGACAGGGGCTAATTAGTGCAGGTGTGGCGCACAGCGAGGTGCATGGTTTTTGACTGTGAGACACGGCGTGTAATCATGGAGACTGACTTAAAGTTTTATTTTACAAATGTTTCATTTTTCGTTATTTTAATAAATGGATTGGCATTTCCAACTTTAAGTTCAGACTTTTGAAAGTTTATTATTTTTACCGTATTTAATTATGTAAGTCACAAGGAAACAGCACGTCGAAAACACGCGTGCAAAACAACTTAAATGTGCGCCAACACTATTTATATATGTTAAAACATTGCTTGAGTGTAATGCGAAAAACTGGTAATTTACCACACAACTCATTTTAGAACACCACTTTAAAACTATGATGAAGCTCTACAGAATGTCCGTACACAGAACAACCACCATGATTGGCCAAAGGCATTTGAGAAAGCTGCCGGCTGGGCTAGTAGAAATTTTCACAGTCGAATCACTCCAGAGTCAATTGAGCAGGCAGAAGCTCTTATTACGGTGGAAACGCCAAACTCTTCTGTTACACTCAGAACTGAGACTGCACGTGCACCGACCTACGCAGAGAGAGTGACACGGGGCGGACACACATCCACCAGTAGTGTGTAGCTACCACCACACAGGCAGCTTGCACCATAGTTTCACCACCACAGGTAACACATGTACCTGTCACTACCACCGCACAGGTTGCAGGCACCACAGTAACACCACCACGAGTAACCACCACTGACTCACCGATTCAACCTCAAATTATAACACGTACTATTGAGATTCAGACTTCTCCAGGTTTATTAGTTAGGGTGGATTGGCCACTTGATGAGGAAGTTCCTCCGGCAGGCCTTCAAGAAACGTTCCAGCCCATACAGGCTGTTGAGCGCCAGTCCATACAGGCTGTTGAACCCCTCTAACTCAAGAGGTAGAGAACACACGAGAGGTAGAGCCCCAGCCCATACAGGCACCAGAGCTCCCTCTCATTCAGATGACAGAGTCCCCTCCTCTTGAACAAAGAACAGTTAAAAAAGCCCGTAAAGAGTAGTGCTGTAAGGATATCTTACCCCCTCTGGAGGAGCTCACACAGGCTCCTGTCCCTGCTGAGGCGGACCAACAGTTAAGTTTAGCCGGCCCCCAGCAGTTGAAGGACCTGTTATTGAGGAGGACTCATATCCTTGTCCCTTTCAAAAGGTGGGGTCGACTCATTCTAGCGACCTTCTCTTCTCTGAGCACTCAGACCAACAACTTAAGCCAACTGCACTTTTAACTGTGAGGCACTATGCCCAAAATGTAGCCCAGTTTATGAACTACATTTTGGAAACGCCTCCAACATCCTGCCGCCTCAGTAAGACGGTCCTTATTGGGCAGGGGCGTGACTATGCACCAGGCGATGGTCAAGACATATAAACCAAGAACCATCTGTGGAGGCTAGGGCAGTGAGCCTGGTGGGAGACGTGTGTCTCGAGTTGGAGAAAAGGGGACTGTGCTTCATTCGGAACACCGAAAAATACATGCAGCATGGTATGCCCTGGGTGAAGGAGGTGCTTCTGAGGCTGCCAGAAGCTCTCCAGGGCCAGGACCTTGTGGACGTTATGTGCTTTGTGAGCTGCATTGGGATCCTCCAGAATGGGGATTACATCAGTTTTGAAAAACTGAGGGCCCTTCTGGAGAAAATTCCTCTGTCTCAAGCTAGGCTTAGGACGTTACAGGTGCTATCACAGTTTTTGATACCACGGGTGTAGGGCATCAAACTCTGGTCCCTACATGAGACCATACCGTTCAAGGTACGCGTCTCAGCTACTCGTCCACCAACAAGAGTGCCAGAGAGAATCCTGTCCGAGCCGGTGGCAGAGGAGGGTGCAGAGGTTGACTTCAGCAGTGAGATTAAGAATGTGCGGAAGCTTGCTCCACGTGCTCTCCCAGCCAACTGCTCCACCCGCTGGAGTAGCATGGAGCTCGCATTAGTAAATGTGAATCCTGAAATCAGTCACAAAGAGGCATATGCCCAATACATGTGCCAGTGCCAGTCCCGGAGCATTGCGTTCCGCACATTCAATGCGTTCTGTGGGAAACGTAACGTCATGATGCAGTAGTTATTCATTTATTTTTCTATTTATGTTTTTTATGTTATATCTATAGGGTTAGTGTTAGTTTTAGATTAGTAATTATAATAGAATTAGTGTAAAGTATAGATGTTAGTTAGTAATTAGGGTTCATTTGTAGGTTTGGTGTTGGTGGTGGGTTAGGCTAAGTATTTTGTTTGTTTTTGACAGTGATAGGTGTGTTTGGTGGTTTTTTTTTATTTATGCAAGTTAGAGTTAGGTTTAGTATAGTATAGCGTTAGGGGTTGTATTTTTGTGCAAAAAAAAAAAAAAAAATAACAACAGCAAGACCATGAAGGAAGAGCAGGTCTTAAGCAAGGCGACCCTGCTTAAGTGCCATGATCTGGCCAGAAAAGTCTGGATTTTTAATGGAAGCAGCCCTACAGGTCAGGAGTCAGAACACCGGGAAACAGCATCTGAACAATCATCACCTGAATTGCCCAGACTTGCGCCCATATTTACAAGCATGCACAAGGCAAAACCACCTACAACACCACTAACAGACTGGAACCTTAAAATCAGCAAAAAATTTGTCACAATCTGTGATTCAACTGCCCCGACCTGCAGGTAGAAAGTTACCCGGGGGCTAAGATTCACCATGCGGGTACTCTGATAGAGAAAGCCATACTCGAGACTGTACCAGAAAAAAATATTGTTGCGTTTGGTCTTAACAACAGATAACAGAGGTACCGTACGCATGTCAGCCACTACTGAGCTGCAGAGGGCTCACGGTATTATGAAGAAGAGAATGCCTGGGACAGAGATCCTCTTCCCTCTCATCAATTTTTCGAGGACCCTCCCCCAGGGGGAACAGGGTTTACTAGAGCACTAGAACACTCATATAAAGAATCACTTGAGTTCCATCCCTGCACTTCCGTCAGCCCTCTCACTGGAGACCAGCGACAGCGAGGGCCATCCTTGAACTCTGGATGACAGCGTTAAACTGCCGTCCAGTACAAGCCCAATAGGTGGCCCTAACAAACTCATTATAAACTTTTTGCGGTCGCTGGTCCTCCGTGAAGAACAAACCTCAGCACTGACAAAATCCCCCTCTGCAAATCAGTTGAGCCGATATGTTTAATAGTTTAACAAACATTAAATAACTAGCAAAACTGAAATTATACTAAAACCTTTCTCTCTTCTTCATGTTGTACAGGCTCGGCTGTGCCATCAGTGCCAGCACTGCAGCGGTACTATGGAGAGGAGGACACTCGGCCAGACTTTTGAGGACGATGTTGAGGAGGATTACTCTCTTCCTTCGACAACAAATCCGCTTCTCTCACCAATATTCAAGACCTCAAACAAACAAAAATCAGCACTGACAAAAGGACTATTTTTTATTCCTACTGCACATGGTTTTAAGAGACAGGGAATAGAATTGCTAAAAACCTTAAAGCGTATCATCGCAGAATGAAATTAGAAACTTTTTGAAGGAAAGAATATCTCAAAAAAGAAACTCCCTTTCACTCATGCTTCAGACTGCTATCAAACATCATTAGAGCTGATTTATATGCTTACAAACACATTAATCAAAGAAAACAGAAACTTATCAAAGGGAGAGATGAAAGCTATTTTAGATTTACAAAAAAAAATAGAGATATTATCATAAAACCGGCAGATAAAGGCAACTCTACAGTGATTATAGACAGAGATCAGTATATTTATGAAGCCAAGAGACAACTAGCTGTGAGCGACCACTATCGGGCTCTTGAAGAACCGACATATACAGAAACCATTGGTGAAGTCAGAGAAATTTTAGAAGAAATGTGCTATAAGAAAATCATTAATGGGGCACAGAAAGAATATTTGATAGGTGAAGGCCCACCTAGGCCCAGAAGATTTTATCTGTTACCGAAAATACATAAGGAACCCAAGAGCTGGAGTATCCCCTTTCAGATACCTCCAGGAAGACCTATCGTCTCCGGTTGCAATAGTGTTACGATTCTTCTCAAAGGTCGCAACAAAGTAAGGGAGCCGCCACACCACCGCTGCGTAAACAATACGATTTATTTAAATAAAGTAATAAACATGAAATGTCAAGAGATCAGTATAAGTGTTAGTCAGCGTGTCAGCATGTAACTGTAAGTAGCAAGCTCAAGGGATATCAGTTCAACCAAACATAACGAGAAGTCCAAATCAAAATATCGTCATCAGGGGAAGTATATCACATCAGATCTCTGAAGCGGTTGTGCTCTCCCATAGCCCACACGTCCCGCCAGCTCTCCGGAAGCCTCCAGAGCCGCAACAACACCAGCGAGCCATCGTCTACCTCTCTGTTTGACCCAGTGTCTTTTAAAGTACCATGATCTGGTTCAGGTGTAAAGCCACGCCCCCCAGCAATCAGCCTGTAACTCGGGACAAACACACAAGCACTCACTGCACAACCACTCATTGAACCTTCACAATAGTGAAACTTACTATATTGCTGAGTATCTAGAGCACTTTCTTTACCCTCTTTCTGTCAATTGCTGAGTATCTAGAGCACTTTCTTTACCCTCTTTCTGTCAGACACCCCAGCTATCTAAAAGACACATATGATTTCATTTCCAAAATTGGCAGATTAAAAAATTCTCCAAGTGCCATTCTCTTTACAATTGATATCGACAGCCTATATACTAACATTGAGACATAACTTGGCCTTGAGGCAGTTAAAAAATTCATAAAGAAATTTCCTGATTCTAAAAGACCTGATGATTACATTCTAAAACTGCTTGAGATTAATTTAACTAAAAATGATTTCAAATTCGACTTTTAAATTTTATTTACACAAATAAAAGGCACAGCAATGGGCAAAAAAGTTTGCCCCCTCGTATGCAAGGATATTAATCTCAGCAAAGAAAAAAACATTAGCTTATTATAGGTTTCTCAATGATATTTGGGGTGTCTGGACTCACTCGATGGCTGATTTTTTCGCCTTTACAGAACACTTGAATGCACACCAAGCCTCAATAAAGATTCAGTTTACAAGGCGTTTCTCAATGTCAAGGCAGGATCCTCGGAAGCCAGAATTTCGAGGATGCTATGTCATCGACATCCGTCGAAGGACTGTTCCAATGTCGAGGATCCTCGGGATTTCAACCAAGGACCAACCAAGCCCTTCGTTCGGAAAATGTAAGTATATTTACGTTGACATACATTTGTTATAACCATAGTACATATCAGTACAGTTTAAATGCCAGTACAAATTACTACTGTATCGATATCACAAATTATACAAATATATACAAATTACGTTATTGATGGCTAACTGAACCGGACCTGTCATTTAACAATTGTTAGCTTGGTTGCCGTCACCGGCATTTCTTTTATAAATAACTAGTTAAGTTGTACAAAGTAATTTAACTTTAATATTATACCATTCACAGCGTTATTCATAGCTTTCTCGTCTTTTTAAACAGGGACCAAGGAACAAACGGAGGCGTTCATATGTCTCCGTGTAGAAAACAATCAGCTGTTTACCGGGAGGAGAGACACCACGGCGAACGGATATCGGTGGGAAGCAAATTATTTAATGTTCAGAAGTGATAGCTGTGTAATCTTCTTTTTATTTCTCCCCCCGTCATTCACATAGGCTTATTATGTAGAAAATGGGGCTCGAAGGGAGGGTTTCCCACGCCCAGGCACAAAAAAGTGGGACAATTTAAAAACCAAGTACAAGGTGGGAGACAAGTATGGAAATAATTGTTTGTGCACATTTTAATGTAACTTGTGATTTTTGAAGTAAGCCTTGAATGTAAACCTGACAGACTTGGGCCTGCTTCCAGTAAGTATAGATGCAGTGTAGTGTTCAATAGTGCTAATGCACTACCGTTCAAAAGTTTGGGGTCAGTGAGAATTTTATTGTTATTTTTTGGAGGAAAGAAATCAATACGTTTATTTATCGATGAATAATTAATTTGATCGAAAGTGACAGTAAAGACATTTATAATGTTACAAGATTTTATTTCAAACAAATGCTGTTCTTTTGAACTTCATATTCATCAAAGAATCCTGAAATAAAAAACTGTACAACTAACAGACCAACAACTGTTTTCAACATTGATAATAATAATAAATGTTTCCTGAGCATCAAATCCTCATATTATACTGATTTCTGAAGGATCATGTGGCACTGAAGACTGGTGATGCTGAAAATTCAGCTTTGATCACAGGAATAAATTACACTTTACTATATATTCACATAGAAAACAGCTGATATACACTGGAATAATATTTAATACTATAACAAATTTTTGTTGAATTTTTAATCAAATAAGCGCAGCCAAGGTTAGCAGAAGAGAATTCTTTTAAAAGCATTTAAAATCGTACTGATCCCAAACTTTTAAACGGTAGTGTACATCACAACTTTTCTGATCTTCACTGTTTAGGAATGTAAGTGTCCTGCCACAGGTCAAGGGACAGAGGATGGCAAGGCGACGGCAGCAAATTGGCCCTGGTTTGCCCTCATGGACGAGGCATTAGAGCAGTCTGCAGCAGGCGTTCGTGACTTGATTAGTCGAGACTGTTTTCCAAGATGGGTCCTGTCTGTAAATGCGTAACGTACTGTCTTTATAAAGTATCTTCTTATTAAACTGTCTGTACACTTACAAAGTTCTCCATGCTTCGGTTTGCATGTAGGGACCCTCATTATGCTACCGTGTTAGTGTGAGGCTATATTGAGCCTTGTTAGAAGTAATAACTAGCGATTTACTTTTACGTAATCTCTGTACAATATACTAGTGTTATGAGCTATTCTGTTTTTAGAGATAAAACACTTTACATTCGATTTTCATGAAAACGCATCCCAGGGAACGATCGACTCGGCAACCATGTGTTAAATACCCCTAGGTTCATTTTTCACCGGAATTGTCATTTAACCTCATTATGGTTAAGTAGCAAGCTATTCATCTCCCAATAAGAAGAGCCCCTGTTACAACTAGCTTCAGAAGAAAGCAAAATTTTAATACTAACAGCCTTATGATCTGTTAGTGGAGATTTATAGTTCTTATGCTACTAATGTCTGGGAACGTATGGCCAAACCCAGGGCCATATAATACATGCGCCTCAACTTTTACTACCCCAACTGAAGTACAATCTAGGTCAGCACTGGGTCCCATTATTAACATCTGTAGTTTGTTACCTAAATTGGATATGGTTCATATCTGGGCTAGAAATACAAATGCGGATGTTATAGTAATATCCAAATCTTGGCTCTAACTCTTGGCTCAGATGAACTGTGCAGGACAGTCGATCGGCAGGAGCAGGATTGGGCACCCCTGTAGTAGATAAATCACAAACGCTAAACTGTTTTAACCCCTTAAGCCCTGAAGGCATTTTTAGAGATGTTTTGTCTGAGTGACAGACACAAAACTAAAGACTCAACTTCAAAACTGTAGCAAGGAGAGTCAAAAGGTAGGTATCGTTTGAAAGAACACTTTTTAATTTTTTTGAAAATATAAATTACATTACATTTGGACATTCTCCTGCTAAGAAACTGCTGATAAAAGAAAAGAAATATATATAATTTTTATAATGATAATGCATATCTTTCTTACTTGACGTAATAACTCGGGAAGGAAATAAGGTAGGGGGAAAAATCTTTTTTGGAGAAGTCCCTCTACATATGAGCTGCATCTAGATAGAATTTTGTGGTGATTGGATAAAGCAATCAAAAGTTACAGCATTTTGAACCAAGATAGCCTTTTTGTTGAGACCTTGACGCCCCCTCATGGGCATTTTTAAAATTGTTTCACCATGAAGAATATCTTGTCATAAAAGCAATAGATTAAGTTCATTTTGGGCTCATTTTAATTGTAATAATATTGTGTAAAAAATAAAGTGCCATTTTTAACGATTTTTGAATTAAGAGTATTTTTTCTGATTTTTAAAGGGCCTTTTTTGATTGAAAGTTGTAATTATTGTGTAATTACTATGCAAAACAATGGAAATTGCGGCAAATTCTGCTTGGGTCATGTGACCACTGTTACATCACTCCTAGATCAGCAGGTAAAATGTGAATTAGTATTTTTTTTCTCATTTTTAAAGGGCCTTTTTTGATTGAAAGTTGTAATTATTGTGTTATTACTATGCAAAACAATGGAAATTTCGGCAAATTCTGCTTGGGTCATGTGACCACTGTTACATCACTCCTAGATCAGCAGGTAAAATGTGAATTAGTATTTTTTCTAATTTTTAAAGAGCATTTTTTTTATTAAAATTTGCAATTACTCAGTAATTATACATTAACAGCTCATTTTTACCCTAAATTTAATATTATATGTGTAATTATGATTTTTTGGATCATTAAAATTCATTGTATGAGCATTAAAACCTTTTAAAATCTTTAAAAATGCATATTTTTTGGTTAAACTTAAGTGAGTTTGAATAGTGTGGGAATGGCAGTTGTTTTTTTTCTTTGTTTACAAACATCGTCTAGTTCAGCAGGGTCACAGACTGCAGCAGTTAGTTGGTGTGTGGAGGCTTAATAGAGAGGTTGTGTGGAGTTATTCAGTGGAAATTACAGAAATTTGATTAGTTTGGGGACATGTCAGGTCTTTTTGAGTGTGGTAGGGTGAACACAGACAGTATTTTGTCTGCTGTGCCACATTTTGGTGGAATGGAGGATTTTTTACATGGTGAAGATGTGAAAATCCCCATTCATTGCACAAGTGCAGACTATGACAGTGTCTACTTCAGTTATGACATTGATGGGGTGGTTGTGCAGGTCAGGGAGTTGTGTGGTGTAGTTGGCCATGTGCATTTTCTGTTCCTTCCCGAATTTCATGTGCACATGGTAAAAGAGCACTTTGAAATTCTCAGGAAGCATGTTAAGCTGAGCACACTGTCTCAGAAACATGTAAGTGCTCTGCGTAACTGCAGTGGCTGGACACTGGGCCATGTTGATGGTGGGTATTTTCTGAACATGTCTGTTGTGCCCCCCAAAAATGGTACACTAGATGCAATGTTCAGTGACAAATACACTGCCAAGGTTAAAACTGCTGAAATTTTTAATGCAGTTGTAGCTGATTTTAAGTGTGTGCTGCGTGCCCAGGCACCACGTAATATGGATCGGTCATCAATGATGAAGGTCAATTTTCATGACCTGTCACGCTTGAATGTCCTTGACGGTGACCAGCAGTTTGTTTTTATGCTGTTGCAAAAAAGCATTATGAAGGTCACTGAAGGGCTTAACATTGAGGTTATGCTGACAGTCAGTATGTTTGGCCAGAAAAGTAGCGACATAATTGACTTAAGTGCATTAGTCGATACTGAGAACATTGTTTCCATGTCTTTGCATACAGCATGCAATGTACATGCTAAAGACCCAAGGATCCACTTGATGTGGTCCAGATATGGTGTGCAGGAGGTGGTGGGCAACAGAGGGAGTCTGTTTTCTGCCCTGTCCATGAACGAGACTGCCAACTTCTCGTCTAATCTCGACCACAGGGATCTCGACATCTCCAGGGCACTCCGGGGGGTGTTCAGTGAGGCAGAGCTGGGTTACACACTAACCTTTGTTCAAATGTATGCCAACACACCGCATAACCGATTATCAAAGGTTAGTGTGCACATGTGCACCTGTGGTTTGTGTCACCCAAGGCACAGAACAACAATGAGTCTGGGCACCAGCTCAAATGATAATAAAAGCCTGACATGTCAGCGTGGGTTTGCTGCTTTAGCCCCTGCCAGCAGTGCAAGTGCTGGAATTGTGCCACCTCCACTAAATAACTGGACTGTAAATGAGACCCAGCAGAACAGAATACTCTGACTGTTTAGGTTTTCTGAGTCTGTGAGTGCTGGCATGGCTGGCTTGTGTTTTTTTTGGGTGGGACTTGTGTTTTTTTTTAGAGGTGGGACTTGTGTTTTTTTTTAGAGGTGGGGCTTGTGTTTTTTTGTGAACATATAGCTCCGCACAGCTAGTTGTCAGTGACATAAAGTATGTATCATTGGAAAGGTCTTGGTGAGGCCCAGGGCCGGCGCTAGCCATTTGGGTGCCCTAAGCACAAATGCTTGGTGGTACCCCCCCCCAATTTGCGGGTTGGACGGATGGGACATGTTCCCACCACTTTTTAAAACATCTCGCGACACGAATGTACCAATTCTACAAATAAATAAATCTCCAGTTAACTTGCAGAGCATTCATTTCGTTCGTTTTTTAAATAAGATACTAGCGCTGAAATGTGTTTTTTTTAAATCAAGTGATCAAAGTGGCGCGGATACAGTGTTTTCTCGTGTGGCTCGCGCACACACCGCACTGTCTTCACTCGACGCGCGCTTCAATCCGTTGCGTTGCGGATGCTCTCTATTCATTCTGTTGAAATCACAAAACATAATGCAAACGTTTGCGTGTCCCTGCTTGATATACAACCACTGCTGAACATAATCGTTTTGATGAGAGAAAAAACTATACGGGAAAAATTCTATACAAGGGCGGATTCGAACTCAGACCCTCTGACATGGCTGGCGAAAGCTCTACCACTGGACCATTAAGATACACGTCAGTATGATTGGCGGATCTATATATTGGCACTGACAACATGTATTACGCTACATCTCATTAAATGACAAATTAAACCCCATGTAACCTACTATTTAAATCGATAGCCTATTGTGATGATTTTTCAGACCCAGATTTTTTGGTGCCCCCCGCGCAGTGCGTGATGTGCGTGTGCGGACCGCCGGCACTGGTGAGGCCTTTAAAATGACACCACCTTTGTATCGTTCTGAGCTATGGGGGCGGAGTTATGGGACCTAATATATTTGTGTATCCAAAAATTATCTCGGTGTAGGAAAGTCGTAACGATTTGAGATTGGTGTCATTGGACTCTGTGAGTGCTTTCCAATGACACATTGTTTGTGTCGCTGCGACCTTCCTAGGCCGAGATACATTTTTGATACATGAATATATTTTGTCCCATAGCTCCGCCCAGGAAGCTGTCAGCGACATAAACCAGGTATCATTCGAAAGGGTTTTCTCAGACCTTTCCAACAAGTCTACTCAGTTGTCTGTGGTATGTAGGGGTCCTGAGATATTGACCCTCCAGCGACAAAATCTAAGTATCATTCGAAAGGGTTTCTTCTCACCTTTCCAAAGAGTCTACTCCCATGTGTGTGGTATGTAAGGTTTATGAGATATTGACACTCCAAATATTAACCGGAAGTGTTTATATCTCCTAACTAGAAGGTCGCATTGAAGCATGGGAGGGGTTAATAGTAAGGTCCGGGTGAGGCCTTTAAGATGACACCAGAGGCGTGTCATTCTGAACTTTGGGGTCGGAGCTATGGGACCTAATATATTTGTGTATTGAATTTCAAAGCTTAAATAAAATAAAAAAATAATTCAAAAAATGAGAATTACTATGTAAATATAATTCAACTAAATAAGTAGTTTAATTTTTTTACATTTAAATTAAACAAAGTTGTATTTAGAAATCGGGACTTTTATTTAAAAAAATAAACCGGTTGTCGGGTGATCGTCTGTAAACACGGGAGCAGGTGTTATCAATTAGCTAACTGAAACAGAAACATAAAAACGAATTTGAAAGTGAAACAATCAACTATCAATCGGTCAAAGTTGAACTTTGTGAGTGATTAGAAAGCTTAGTGTTTGTTTTTGTGTAGTTTGGACGTTTTTTGAAACGGCTAGGCTTCTTGTTCATTTATGTTGTATGTGTAAACTAAGGTCCCAAATGACTCGTTTTCTTTAAATATGGATATTGAATACTGTATTTTGAACAATATAGGTGTGGTTGGCATTTTATGTTATGGACCAAAATTAATATTATTTTATGTGCAATGGCGTTTTTTTTAACAACATAGTTGTTATTTAATATTGTACGTCATTTTTATTGACCCAAATTACTCTTTTTAATTTTTTAATAAATGCGTTATAACTACCTGCATTTAATTACACTTTCCAAGTGATCTTATGAACAACTGACAAGTCCTAAATAACTGGTTTATAAATAATGAATTACTTAATTTATAATGGATAAATTGCTTATAATTAAATTATGCAAATACAATTATAACACAAAATATATATACTTATCAATCAATAATAACGCATGTCTAACTGTATTTAAAAACTGCTTAAAAATGTATATTAATGTTGTATACATAATGAATTTACTGTTTAATAATACTATCGAATTTAATTTAATTATGTTTTTGTTTTGTTTTTGAAGATCCAATGGATAAAATGGTTGTCCACTGTTTGATATGCTACAAGCCGCAGGAGGACATCAAACAACATCTTTCCAGTGTCTGCATGGTAGAGGCCACACAGGCCCAGATTGATGCCGAGGTAGTGAGAGCAAGCACTTCCGCCTGTGACTGGGCTCGAAATGCCCGCACCTGGGATTATGAGAAACTATGTGCCCTGCTGCCAGACAGAGGCTGTTAGGTGGCAATGCTGAATGAGCTTCTTCGCCTGGGATTTCTGGTCCATAACCAGCCCAACATGGACTCCGGCGAGAAGCTCATTCAACATCTGACCACCCTTCCTCTGCTGGTTTAAGCAGCACACATGATGTTGACAGGCCTTTGGAAAGGTAAGTGCAGTGTAGTTCAACATTGTTAAAGTGGGTAATCTTAAGGGTTGTTTTTAAGTATCCTCTCGGTTTTTTCCTGTTTAATCAATACAGACAGTCTATTGCGTCTGCTTCGGATGTTTCTTCTTCACGTCATTCAATTCTACATTGGGTAATGAATGACGTGAAAAGAATAAGAGAGGACCTCCAGGAGGGCCGTTCGATCAGTAATACAGATAGGACAATCTATCGCTATTACTGTGAGGCGGTCCTCATTTACAGCCACATGCAGCTTCCCGGAGCTGTGGAGGATTTTACTGTGAGTTCATCAAATTTAAAGACTTTATACTTGTGACATCTAATATTTTCTCATGTATGTATTATTAAATTCACTCACACACACTCACACACACTCACTCACTCACTCACTCTCACACACACACACACACACACACACACTCACATTTTTAATGACACCTTTTCAATGTTTTCAAGGATGTGGAGTGGGTGGGACGTGTCACTCATGGAAATAGGGTGATTGTCCGTACTGTGAGAGCAAACTCTGTCAGCATGAGGGTTGCCTTAAGCCAGTCCGAGGAAGCTGTAAGTTTCATTGTGAAACACAGAGTAGTTTGCTTACCACCAATGTTTTAAATGTAATAACTTGTTGGACTTTTTTTCATAGATATTGCAGCGGTACTACCTGTCAATCAGGCCCCAGTATGTTGTGGCGGACAAAGGCTGCAACCGATTTTTCTGTCGGTGTCTGGAGAAAAGGTTCATAGCGTGTCCCAAGATATGAACCACCTTCATTCAATGTACATACCTACACAGATCCATGTACACATGTCTGAATGTATAAACTCAATTACATCTTGCTAGTCACAGTCATTTAACGATTAACATGTCCTTTTAAATTCTATTTCAACAGGTATAAACTGGGTATGTCCACAAGCCAGGACGTGCGCAGGGCGGTTTGGATGGTCGCCAAAAATTTCCAAGAAAAACAAAAAAAGATTGTAGAATTGTACTTGACCCGTAACGCTGGTGCGGTCCAGAACGATGAATTGGTGGAGGCAGCCGAACTGTTATCCACTATGGCTGGGTATGCCTCTTTATTTATCAAGCACATAACAAATAAAAGTATTTGTACATTATATAACTATAAATTTTGTATTCCTCACTTATACAGGACTCGTTTGGACGAGGGGACAGCAGCAGTTGCGGAGTCTAGTACGCGGCGGTCATTCGGCCAGTTCTTAGACACCTTTGCTGTCACTCTACAGGGCCAACCTCCATCAAAGAGGCAGCGAGGTGTGTTAGGATTTCTTGAAGCTAGGGCCTTTTACGACAAGTGGCGGATGGATCAATATAGTCTAAGAAGAGACTATCTTCTCGGTAAGTCTTCAAATCTATCAATACAGCATTGGCACTCATTAATTTGACATTGATTCACTGTGACAGAATGACAAGACTATACTAATGCAAGTCATTTGTCTTTCAGGTCACTTCAACCTGCGGAGGCCTTCAGCCGCCAAAGTTCAAAGGCTGATTGGTCAGGAGGGCTGGACCAGCAATTGCCCTAAAGCGGAGGAGGTGGTGAGGACGTGGAAGCCACCAACCAAACAAATGGTGGAAACCGACCTGTATGTGGGGCACTGTGTGGCTGAGCAGGCCTGGACAGGACTTGCTGTAAAAGATTTTGGTCCTCCCAAAGGTTTCGGTATGAAACAGCCATTAACAGAACTAAGAACTTAAATCCTGAAATGTTTGACTACATGCAAAGTATATTCTGTAACTCGAAATGTAATGTTTTTCTAATTACAGGAGTGGTTGCCACCAGAGAGTTTGCTTGTGGTGACATTGTTTGTGATTATCAACGGCAATGTCATCCCAGCATCAGAGGGGAGAGCCATGATGAGGGCATGCGGGAAGAGGCAGGGTACCTTTTTTTTTTTTTAACATGGGGACAAAGCACTCTGTTTAGATGCCCAGACATTCCCATGTCCCTGTCACCCCTTACTGAACACGTTTGGCCGCCTGATCAATCATTCAGCGAAATCGGCAAAAGTAAAGCCATTCTGTTGTCTGATGGGTGAAAAGCCTGTTATTTTATTTAAGGCTCTGCAGGTCATCAATGTGGATGACGAACTTAAATCCGATTATGGGGTGAACCGCAAGTCATTCCGTGGGGAGGGGTTAGACCTGGAGTGGCTGGATGAGTAAGCCCCACTCCATTTTTTTGTTCACAATTTTTTTCTTATATATATAAAGTTAGCCCATATTTTTTAGTTTTGTATTTTTTTTGTTCTGTTTTTAGTGGTAGTGTTTTTTTTTATTTTATTTTAATTTTTACAAAAAAAATAAAAATTTAAAGTTACATTTTGATTTATTTATATTTAATTTACTATCAAACTGTTTATAATATATTGATAATATGATGGGCTCGTGTTCATAGAAAAAAAAAAAAATATTATAAATATATATATATATATATATATAATATATATTATAAAATCCTTAAAAATCCTTAAAAATCCTATCCAAAAAAAAAGTAGCACTACACAAAGTAGTGCAATGTCAGTGCCGGTCCCAAGCCCGGATAAATGGTGAGGGTTTTTACTCAATTTTAGTGCACTTTGTCCCTGTCACCAGCTACTCACCACTTCCTCACTACATTTCCCATCATCCTCACTGGCCCTCACCTGCATGCACTTACCTGACTCTTACCTACACGTTACCTACCTGAACAACTTGTCTTTAGTCATCTGCTTACTTCATCCATCTTCAGTCATTGCCTAGATCTCCATTTCAGAACAGACATCTATCCTGAACACTCTATTCATCAGTTACTCACCTGTTTCCATCATTGCGATCACATACTTCTGCAAATAAACCTGTTTTTTACTTAACCTGTGTGTAAAATATAAATAAGTATTTACAACATTTATAATAAGTGCACCATATATGGTATCAATTCTTATAAATATAACGTGTATATATGTTATAACATTTAATAATCCTTATGCATTTCACAGATTCTATGTACACAAATTGTATAAAACAATACTGTCAGTACACCTTAGTTATAAAAATTAACTATATCAATGCATTTATTTCCATTCAAGTTTCCATCCTTATCCTTTGTCTCCCTCTAGTGGGCAAGTAACATATATATATGGCAAGTAACAATATATAAGACTATTCATGGGCTTGTAAATTATTTATTTATTTATTTATTTATTTATTTATTTTTAGAAATGTGCACCTTTATTTAAAAATATAAAAATTTTAGATTTGACATATGTGATTCATTCATAATATATATTATTTTCTCAGGGTTTGTGTAATTATGTCTGTTTTGGAAAGAATGATTTAAAATGAAAATGAAAGTAAACATAGGCTGAGATACATTTTAGAAACATGAATATATTTTGTCCCATAGCTCCGCCCTGGAAGCTGTCAGCGACATGAGGTAGCATTCGAAAATGTTTTTTTGAGACCCTTTTAACGAGTCTACTTTGTTTGCATATGTTTTGTAAGGGTCATGAGATATTGACACTAAATTTAACCGGAAGTAGGCGTATCTCCTAATTAGAAGGTCTCATTGAATCATGGGAGGTGTTAATAGAAAGGTCTTGAGCTGTGTCCCAATGTGAAGTCTGCATCCTCCGAAGGCCGTATTTGAAGGCCGATTGCGTCACAGCGGCGCGACGAAACGTCACAGCGGAGCGACGAAGGATGTCCCAATTCAAAGGCTGCACACTTCGGAGGTCGCATTTGAAGGCCGATTGCGTCACCGCGGCGCTATGAAGGCTGTCCCAATTAAATTCTGCATCCTCCGAAGGCCGTATTCGAAGGACGGTTGCGTCATCGCGGCCCGACGAAGGCTAAAGCGACGCCAAATGCGCCCTTCGTTTCCCCGTGAAAGGAAGGATACATAAATGGACACTTTGCGGACTATCCTACCCCATAATTCATCGCGCGGCGGTGACGACAGCATTTTTATAAATAAATAAATAAAAAAATGACGGCCGAGAGTTCGCTGGTGGACGGCAAATTCACATTTAAATGTAAGTATTATGTTTTCATTTACTCAAATAGCTAGTGAAACCACAGTTAAAAGCCACAAGTTTTTCTTTCTTATAAACTTCACCTTAACTCCTTCGCGTGGCTTCATTTGTCAGGTGGTCTGAGGCAAAACTTGTGCTAATAGTTTAATAATTGTTTCAGGGAGCAAGGAGCAGACAGCTCAATTTATTAAACTGCAATAAAAAAAAAAAAAAAAACTAAATAAATTAAATTAAACATGAATATGATTTTAAAAATACAAAGTAAGAAAGTTGAGATCACATCTTTGCTGAAATGTATTGTGCTGTTGTTGTTAACAAGCCATGGTTAATTTGCTCTGCCTTTAGGATTGCACGTGTCCTGGGACAGGTGAGGGTGTGAGTGGGAAACCCACTGCTGAAACTTGGCCCTGGTTTGTCTTCATGGATGAGATGTTGGGACAGAGGCATTGCACCCTCATTGCCTCAATCCCTGAGGACACACCAGGGCCGAGTTCAGCTGTGTGTGACCAAGAAGAGGAGGAGCCAGGGGCAGTAGCAGCAGCACCAGCAGCAGCACCAGCATCAGCACCAGCAGCAGCACCAGCATCAGCACCAGCAGCAGCACCAGCATCAGCACCACGCTGAAGGCGAGACAGAGAGGACGAGTTTTTGGACTTGATTAGAGAAGACATGGGACTGCAGAGGCGAGGAGAGCACAGGACAGGCTGTTTTCTCTTCTTGAAAGAATGATTGAGAAATATGTATGTGTATATATATATATATATTCTTTAACTTTTTTCACTTATATTTTTTAAAAGGAAAAAAAATTCTGCAACTTTAAATGTGTAAATAAAAGAGAATTCATTGCTCTGGACATTGTTTATTTTTGTAATGACAGTCATAATTTCTACATGAAACAAATTCTTCTATAACGTTTTTCCCCGAACTATTTACAACATACGTTAAACATCTCAAAATCAACATAAACATTTAAATTTACAGTACATAAAATAAGAAAAATGATGTAGACTTTTATTCGGCTGAGTGGGAGACCCTGGTGTGCTGCTGGACCGGGATGGGCTCCACAATAGAGACCCTAGTAAGGCTTCTGCTGGTGGGACATCATCTGGCACAGTCTCCAGAGTGTTTGACTGCATATTTCCACTATCCACTAAGTTGTCTACCAACAGGTTTGCAGGGCTGACTCATGGAATAAATATTGAGATACTTTATTACACTAAAGTGCTTTTAATAACCATACCGCATTGGGGAAAAACTATTAGTCATATATTTCAAACCTTAGTTAAGCAAAATTATCTTGCATACTCTAATTTATTTATTTATTTAGAAAAACAGGGACAGCGTACAATAAACATTAACCTCAAGGGGAGAGATGCATAGTACCAGGTTTTAGCTCAAGAGCTAATTTCCACCCGTAGTCCCTGGGCAGGCTGATGTTATAATAAAATACATAATACATCATACATACATGAATAATGAAATTTACATTGACCAAATAAATAATAAAAGTCTTCATATGCACAACAATCAGATCTTCACACATTTCATGTACTTTAATGTACTTAAGGTATCAAGAGTAAAAGTAAAGGAATTCTGGAGGAAAAAAACCTTGTCAGGGTTTTTATGATGGTTCTGCTTTTATATTACTGCATATGTTGCATTTTACTTCTGAATATTTTCAAGGTTGATACATTTAAACTATGTACTTTTGTGTAGTTTATTGTAAAACAATGCATCATATTGTAAAATAACAATTTTGAAGAGTTGCTGACCTGTGTGGGAAAATCACTTCGAGTATTAACGAAGTAGTTCCTTACACACCACCACTGTATTTTGAATATTAAAGTAAATGTAGGCCTATTGTCACAATATTAACAAATTGTTGCTAACTACAGCTCCGTCCCATTTTAAAGGGCGCATCTGAAGCGCTCGGATTGTTCTTGTCGCCTAGCAACAGTGACTGACAGCTGCCGATGAAGAGCGGGAGTAACATTCGCACTGGACTTTTTATATTCAACTGAGTTTTATATTCAAATAGGGTTGATGGTCCAAGGTCCATTTATGTGCATAATAAAAAATAATACACTACAAAATCGCATCAAGGTAAATTAACATTTGAATCTTCGGCTAAGCCGAAAGTACATGACCTGAAACATCCTTAATAATACCATGTCCTCCAGTAAAATATAAAACGTAAAAATGACAATAGCCAATTTTGGCTCCATAGCTGTTTACTCAATTATATCAAATGAATTATCAGGATGGCAGCATACTCTCGCACCGTTGCTTGCCGCCTGGAGCGGTAATCGGGAACACCTGGCTGCACAATTAGGAAATCCTACGAAGGCTACACGGTGTGCCGTTCGGAGGACGCATAGGCTGCATCGTTTGAAGTCCGCAGCCTTCGAAGGATGCAGTCTTCACATTGGGACACAGCTTTGGTGTGGCCTTTAACATCATAGACATGTATAGAAAGGCTAGATGGCTCAAGGCGGAGTCAGCTGTGTCGTCACTTGGCGGCCATCTTAGGTCAGGAGACTGCGCTGCTGCTCCCTGCTGCTGTGGACGGAAGGTGAGTGACATACGCCAACTAAAATGCTCGTAACTTGCTGAATTCTTGACGGATTTACAAACGGTTTGGTTTATTACAAACCTTATTAACGTGGCTATGATTAGAATGTGTAGAAAAGCGCTATGTAAGTTCAGACCATTTAAGAGAGAGGAGGAGAGGGAGGGAGCTGTATTGATTATATTGTATTGATGGAAAGATTTTTGTGTCCAATTGTGTCTTAATGTTTTGTTTTGTTTTTTGTATATTTTGTATATTTTTTTTGTAAGTTTTTTCTAATTGTGTGCCTTTGGACCTAAGTAAAAAAACAAAAAACAAAGACCCATCTCTTTTCTCTTTATTTTACAGAATGGCAACTTGAGACAGATTTATATTATACATAAATTTACACATGTATTTAATAATGTAAATATTAGTAATAAACTAAATTGCACTATTTCATGTTTCATGTACCTTATAAATATTGACATCATTACTGTGTGTGTGTATGGGTATACCTAGTACTTTACCTGTCTAGTCTACTTAATATACTATTTTCTTAATAAACTCCGTGGCTATAATTTTTCACAAGTATGCAGTTAAATAGCCGCATCCCTGACGTTTATGACACACCAAGCCGTTTGAAAATCGGTTGAAAATTGAGCAAAATATAGTTATTTCAGCACTACATGCACAATAGACTTTAATGTTATAACTGGACGAGCGGTCCTGTCCTAAGATGGCCGCCGTGTGACGTCGTCGGGTCCCATTGGCTCTCAGCGCCGGTAAGCTATCTAGCCTTTCTATACATGTCTATGTTTAACATGACACCATACTTATGTCATTTTGAGCTTTGGGGGTGGAGCTATGGGACCTAATATATTTGTGTATCCAAAAACTATCTCGGTCTAGGAAAGGTGAAACGACTCGTCATTGGTGTCATTGGAAAGGTCTCTGTGAGTGCTTTCCAATGACTTCTCGTTTGTGTCGCTGCAACCTTCCTAGACCGAGATACATTTTTGAAACATGAATATATTTTGTCCCATAGCTCCGCCCAGGAAGCTGTCAGCGACATAAACCAGGTATCATTCGAAAGGGTTTTCTTAGACCTTTCCTTACCACATGTCTGTGGTATGTAGGAGTCCTGAGATATTGACACTCTAAATTATATGATGTTTCTGACACATTGCAGTACATAGTACAAAAAAGTATTTTATAGATTATTAAAAAAAAAAATTATATTTATCAGTCTGGGGTGGACGACACTTCGGGTTTAAGGGGTTAATAATCACTTTATTGCATCTGGGTCTCAGATTAATAATTATACTACTGTAAATTCTGAATTCCTTAATGCAGAGCACAATCTATGGACAACAGAGTTTGTTTTTAACCATATTAACTCGTCTGATGTTTGCTTTGCATTAAAACACCTAGACGTAAATAAATCATCTGGGGCCATATTCACAAAGCATTTTATCTTCCCACTAGGAGTACTCCTAAATTGCACTAAAAGATTTTAGCTAGGAGTTTTCAGACCAACTCTTAGTGAAGAAAAATGACAACTCCTAAACTAAGAGTGAGTCTTCGTTGCTATGGATGACGTCATTACTCATGCACGAGCTTGACTGAAGTGACCACCTTGATTGGCTGATGATTGTAACGCGGGAATGATTCAAACCCCTCCCCTTCGATGATGAGTGACAGGTGACAGGTCTGAGAATGCGTGCGCTACATAGGGTGACCACCTGCTAATAAGCCCAAGGGGGGACAAGGGATATGTTTCTGAGGGACAATGTGGGACACTGCCTGGCGCGGCGGTGCTCCCACCCCACGGGCAGACTCACTGATAGTGGTTTACCCATTTCTAGCACATACCACCTTACATGGTATAATAATAATGCCCTATTCCCCTAAACATGTGTAATTGCTGATGTATGCTCATGAATAGGCCAACCAATGTGTATTTTTTTTCTAAATAAAGATTCATAATATTTTGAACATTCAATGAATTGACAGATGCACTTCCACGATTTACTATTTAATTGCATTTATTTTTCATTACAATTTATTCACTTTAAATAAATTATAATATAAAATTATAGGATTAACAGGAATCTGTTGTTTAGGAATCACCTAAAGTGTTGTTGTTGTTGTTTGACAATTAAGTATATGAAACTAGCATTTGTCAGATCTTCTACTGTTTATCAGTTGCTCAACACCACAGGAACAATAAAAAAAAAAGTATTAAAAAAAAAACAGAAAAACAATTGACATCGTATTCCCCTCCATGTCCGATTGAGAAGGACGTTTTGCAAAGGTCACAAAAAGCCCTCTCGGTATCCCCCTCAACACCTTTCAGCCACAAATATTCATTTTCCCAGTCTTTCT
The DNA here is from genome assembly GCF_949319135.1 of Squalius cephalus. Lineage (NCBI taxonomy): Eukaryota > Metazoa > Chordata > Actinopteri > Cypriniformes > Leuciscidae > Squalius > Squalius cephalus. The sequence continues at coordinate 4,109,416 of NC_137125.1, forward strand.
TGTACCCACACCTTCTTTTTTTAATGGATGATGGCGGTGCCTCTCAGATTCAGTCTCTTTCTCCATTTTTCGAATTGGAAAGCGCGCATCTAAAAGTTCCTTCCCAGTGTGTCTGGTATGCGCGTGCGTGCGCTGTCATGACAACAACGAAAAAGTTGACAACAACCTAGTCAGCTACAGTTCAACTGAGGGGTGGGTGTGGCAACAATAGCGTGCTGAACTGTCAAGTAATGTTCGTTTGGCTGCCTGGGGCTCGAGGATATAGAGCGACCAACTTTTTTTTGAGCAAGCATAGATTATGCGTGACACGGTCTCAATTTGCGGGACGCATGAATTGGGCTTCAAACGCTGTGCGCGCACGCGCTACGCGGGACGGGTGGTCACCCTAGCGCTACACAAGTAGTGTGAAGGACGGAAGATGATGAATAACTGAATAAATAGCCTAAATGAATAAAGAGTAAGACAAAACAAGTAGCCGAATGGAACATATGGATTGATGCAATATCTTTGCAAACGTAGGCAGAGGCATAGTGACAGATTAATTCAATAATGTTGCAAAGAGAAGAACATTTTAATTTGATTCACTATGAAACGTTGCAATTAGTTTACATGCAATGAGTAGCCTAGTTTTGGTTGTTGTTGGTGGCGTTATTGCATCCCTAGTTATGCCTACAATGCAGAATTGTTCCCTCGCGATTGGAAGCTCCTGTAGCCGTCGCATACGCATTTCAAAAACATTGCAACGTGAAATGCCACAAAAAGCGGTTTGTGAAGGTCTTAGTAAGTTAGGAGTCCTCTCGACTTCTTTTAAGCTGTCCCAGGCTTAGGTGCTACTTTTAGGGCTAAAATGATACGTGAATTACAAAAATTAGGAGTCCTAAAGTTACGAGTGACACGCCTATTATTTTTAGGAGTTGCTCCTAAATTCGCCAGTTAGGAGCTACTTTTAGCCTTAAAATTCTTTGTGAATATGGCCCCAGACAAGTAACTATTATTTCCTTTATCCATGCAACTCCTAGGAGACCCATTAAGCTGGAGAATGTGGAGATACGACCTTCACAGCTGTATTCTGGAAAGATGGACATTCTTTTCACACATCGATCCAAAATACTATGTGTAGATGATGCTGGATTCAGTTATAATACAAAAAAACAGATCCAAAAATTGTTCCATTGGACCACATTCTTAAAACCAGCTCCCAATATGAACGAGTAAGTACATTTTATAACAAAATTTGAATGTAAATTAAAGTATCTATTTTAAATGGATTTAATTCATCACACATTACCTAAACATTAACCACTAACTAATAGAGATCCCCTTATAGGAGCTTTGATTCCACAACTCTCAATATTATATTGAACTAGATTTGTGTGTACTTGCTGACATGAGTAAATATTCAAGTTAGGTCCTAAGATTAGGGGCTGTTTAGCCACACTTGCACATTTGACACTTCAACAGAGCATTGAAGCTGCATTACACACCACTGTCTTTCAAACATGTGGTGTGACTTGGGTGTGCAATTTATGATTTTAAGATGTTTCCACAGTCTGCTTTTAAAGAAAATTTGTATGTCTATTATTTATCTGCATATGAAAAAATATATATAAAAAATAACATATTTAAATATCCATACATGTAATTGAAATAAATATTGTGTTACTGAAATTGAAAAGAACAGCTTTAACATACTGTTTTACTAATCTGTGTAAATTTCTCTTTCAATAGGTACTACTCCATGTTAAAATTGCTCAACAAGAGAGTGAGGGACACAATGTGATGAGGGATGGAATTTTCCTGGAAAAAAACATTTACACTGTATGTGACACAACATCTTCTGCAGAACTGACTGTCTGGGGCAAACACTGCCTTGAAATTGAACAGTGGTACAGTATGTCAAACATATCATTAAGACAATATAACAACAAAACATACTTAACTACAACAAAAGACACTGAGTTCACAATCATTCAGTCTCAAGGTAGAGACCTGCGCGGGATGTATTTTTCCGTCCCGCTCCCACAAGATTTTGTCCCGCTCCCGCAAAAATATATGTTATTTTCTCCCGCGCCCGCCCACAACAATCAAGTTTCGTCCCGCTCCCGCCCGCAAAAATCCCGCGGGATAACGTATTCGTTTTTTTTTTTATAATACATTGCATATTCTGCCTGCTACTCTGTTATTTTTTCACTTGCTCCCCTGTTGAATATAAATTTAAAAAAAAGAAAATAAACAAATGTTTTGTTTTATTTGCGTTTAATTCAATGGACGAACATGAACAATGAACAATGAACGTAGAACGTAGAAATGTAAAAAATAAAATAAAAAAATACCATAATTGTAGTATAGCCTAATAAATTATATAATAATAATAAACCTGGATTTATTTCATGTTCAAACAGAAAAGTAGCCTATATATATAGGGCCTAATACTGCTTAAGAGCCTACTAATACTGCCTTCTTTGCTTTTAGCAATTCCTTCAAACATTAAACAAAAACTATCCTTATTCCTCAATAACAAAATAGGCCAATTTTAAATATTAAGCTAAATGAAAAAAAAAAAAAAATGAATTAACAAAAAAAAAACAAAAAACAAAAAAAAAACTGTATGACTGCTTAATGTGCCCATGCAGGAATAGCATGTCGTTCACAGATGAGGGCTTCAGATTAATCCGTCTCTGCTCCAGTATACGACCGCAAATACTGAAAGCCCTCTCCGATGGTGCGCTGGAAGCTGGAATGCAAAGTACATGGCGTGTTACTTTGCTTAATCTCGGAAATTCTTGACATCGTCTTTTCCACCACTGGAGGACATCATTGGGTCTGTGTGCTTCTAATCCATCCAACTTGACCTTCAAATATCTCGCCATTTCAGAATCGAATGACACGTCGCTGTCCATGGTATCATCAGCATCCTCCCATTCCGCAAAGTCTTGAAAAGTCCTTTTTGATGGCGGTGGTTGTAGGTTTTCCTCTGTGTTATCCTCATCAAACCCCAACTCATCAACTAGCACTTTGACGGCAAGGATCACAGCTTGTCTTTCATTGTCATCAATCACTTTTAACTGACGCAGTTTGGGAGTGAGGAATGTAGCTATTTTGTAGAGCATATGAATTCCATTTGGTGCCGAATTTTTCTGAGACATTAGTTCCTCCAGACGTTGCAGACAAGTGGATGCAATTTCACTGAGAATGCAGTCAGTCCTGGCTGCCTCGCAGTGATTTCTTAGTTTTACAGACCACGGAAGTACTAGAGACGCACTCAGGGCTGTATTATCTGACTCCAAGTCATTGGTTGCGTCTTTGAACGGCTTCAAAAAAGTCACCAGGGTTTTAAGAATATTCTTGTCAATGCACCCTACTTTGTCATACTGTTTATTATCCAGCAGGATTGTTGCAATCTCATCATACTGTTGAAACACAGAATCTAACATTTCAAAATTAGAATTCCATCGTGTTTCCACTGACTGCTTTAGAGCAGGGATAGACAACTCCGGTCCTGGAGGGCCACTGTCCTGCAGAGTTTAGCTCCTATCCTAATTAAACACACCTGAACAAGGCAATCAGTGTTTTCAGGATTACTAAATAGATACAGGCAGGTGAGTTTTTATCAGGGCTGAAGCTAAACTCTGCAGGACAGTGGCCCTCCAGGACCGGAGTTGTCTATCCCTGCTTTAGAGACTTCCCAGTCAGCAAATTACCTTTGGCAAAGATGTGGCCCAGATAAACAGCTGAGCTGTGGCCCAGATTAGTTTGTGTTTGCCGGCCCAGATATGGCCCACATCTCCTTTGCCAGAACTGAACCAAAGGACTGCCATTCCTCCACCAAGCATGAGCCAAATACTACAAATTCATGTGGCCCATACGTGGGCTGGTATGCAACTTTAGTATGGTTGAGTTCTGTTAAAATCTAACGGCTCTTATGTGGCCCACATGCAGCTGACAGTATTTAAAGTCTTAACTCACAGGTAAATTAAACACTCAACAACAAATGTACTCAAAACTATTTATTTTGACAAGCATTTAAATAATTACAGCTAAAGTGTTGTACTTACAGTAGTATTCAGTTGAAAACATTTCATAAAAATAAATATTACAGCAAGGGTTGAATAATAACAGTAGTATTCAGTTGAAAACATTTAAGAAAACATAATTACAGCTACTCAGTTGTACTTATTTTAAGTAGAATTCAGTTGAAAACATTTAAGAATACAAATTAATAATATAAATAGCATTCAAAGCTAATTTTTTTACACCAAAGTTCAAAACACTCGATCAAACCGTGTATTAATGTTATGTTTAATTAGTCTAATGAGAGTAATACAAATAAATCACAGTAACTTGGTAAAGAGAACTTTAAAGAGAAATTGAGAAAGTTAAAGGAGTCATAACCTGCAATTTTCACTTTTCCACGAGAATCAATGTATGTTATGATTGCCTAACGATTATACACTGGCCGGGAAGCCGATATTTAAAAGTGAAGCGTTTGTTTACCTCAGGGTAAATAAACCAGCGCGCGTGCACGCGCACTCAAATACGAGATTTTGATTTCAGCCCCGTCTTGACGTCATGACGGGGCAGGATATACCATATATGGACACCACAAACCTATGCCGCGGGAAACCCGCCCCTCTCCCCCTCATATTCAGTTCAGTCGAGAAAGATGGAGAAACGAGTACACACCTGAGTTGCTCTGTGGTTGACTGCCACAAACATCATGTAAATGTGTTTTCTCTACCAAAAATGGACCAAACTATCAGGGACCAGTGGATGAAATTCATTTTTAATGACGCTGTCCCAACAACCCTTTCAACTGGCTTATCGTTAGGAGTCTGCGCTAAACAGTTCACACAGGAATCATACACACATTTGGGGCAATATCAGGCGAAGTTGGCCTCGAAGCTCTGTTTGGAAAAAGGTGCAATTCCAACCATCAGAGACTTGCCTGAAATTGAAACGGTAATACTGAGTTTATATTGCTCTACTGTGTGTAACGTTAACAAACAGCAGCTAACTGCTAATGCGGCTATTGTATGCTAGCGGGAGTATTAGCTTCGAGGTAAACATGGGGAATGATTGCTAACGTTAGTTTGCAAACAACAAATGACTGAGATCATCATGAATTCGGCTATTGTATATTGATTGCCTAACGCTTATATGAGGCGCCGTCTAGTTTGTGTGTGTGTGTGCTGTGCTCACGTCTCATATGAGTATGTGCGCGAGTTTGTGTGTGTGCGCTCGCGTCTCATATGAGTATGTGCTTGGAGAGTTCATATACATGTATGTGTGACTACTTAGTATGTATGCAAGCGTGTTTCATATATGTGTGCGTGAATGAAGTTTGATTTAAGCCCTAAACGGCGCCTCATACTTATACACTGGCCGGGAAGCCGGTCGCGGCCAGGTCGAGTTCATTCACAACTTGGCGCCATGATGTCAGTTTGTAATGATATGCTAAAGCGTCACCTGCGGTGTCAACCCCCCTCCTTCCTGCCACCAATCAATGCGCCCCTCATTTGCATTATTAAAATGACCGTCCACGACAGCCAAAATATCGCATCAGATCTCGCGAGACAATAATGCCTTCAGAAATAAGGGTCTGAGGAGCTCTGTGTTTATTTTTTTTCCACTTTTCTTTTTTAGAAGGGCCTGAAAGACTATAATACAGCAGTAGGTATCCAATGTAATACTAGGTTATTACTCCTTTAAAGCAAACTTGAAAGGTAAAGAGTTGAGAAGTGTGTTGATGTGCAGAGAAGTCTCCAATGAGGGTCGGCAATGTGTTGACCTTTTCCAGTAAGGGGATTCTGCCTGACTGCACCTGCAATTAAGAAGAATTTAAATAATGTTAGCAGCAATACAACCTGGAGGCTAGAGCTGCAGGATAATGAAAAAAAATCATTAATGTAAATATCCTTTAATATTTTAATTGCAATTAGTAACAAATTAAACGCCTCTGAATTACCAGTGTATGAAAGTTTTTTTCCAGTAAATTTTCAAAAGGAATTGCAAATTGTATTTTTCAATATGTGGGCCAGAATTATACCGTAATTCCTTATGACAAATTATTTAGATTTTTAGAATACTTTTGCACCAACCGGTTAAAATTTACAGCACTGCATGTATCCTGCTTTTTTTTTTTTTTAAAAAGATATGTGGGCCAGAATTATACCGTAATTCCTTATGACAAATTATTTAGATTTTTAGAATACTTTTGCACCAACCGGTTAAAATTTACAGCACTGCATGTATCCTGCTTTTTTTTTTTTTTAAAAAGACATGCACACTAATGTAAAAACACACCAACACAGATAGCATTAATGTCATGTTTTAGTCCAAAGACAGAGTCTACAAAAATAAGTGTTTTTACTAACACAAAATAAACTCAAGATAATCCGCAATGATGCGAGACAATTTGGAAGCAGAAACACACAAACAATAATGGGCCAAGTACTGAATGCAAGGAGGAACATAAAGGGTTAGTTCGCCCAAAAATGAAAATTCTGTCTGTAATTACCCTCAAATTTTTCCAACTTCTGGGTTGTCGGTCAGAGCGTAGACTCACTATTGGCCGACGCTGGTCATGTGTGGGATGCTGGCCAATCGTGAGCCTACGTTCTGACGTACAACACAGAAGTGCTGTGCTGTTACACTACATTGAATAAAGTCTTTATTTTTGCTTGTTTTGCGCACACAAAGTATTCGACACTTGATAAACTTAAGGTTCAGCCACTGTATTCTTGGACTATTTTAACAATGTCTTTACTAACTTTCTGGGCTGGCAAGTTTCAATAACAGAGAAGCCTATGGAGGAGTGAGACGGCTCTCAGATTTCATCATAAATATCTTAATTTGTGTTCCAAAGATGTCTTACGGGGGTTGGAACAACATGGGTGAGTAATTACTGACAGAATTTTCATTTTTGGGTAAACTAACCTTTTAAATACACAGTGATAATGAACTAAATACAGATAGTTGTAGGCATGCGCTGGTATGAGACTTTGACAGAATGATAATCTTATATTGTGATTACAGCTTTAAAATGTATGATTGAAACGATATGATTCGCAATATATATAAAAATAACTCTCTTTAAAAACAAAACATAAAACTTCTAAATAAAAAATGCAGTCACTTAAGTGAGCCACGGATGTGATCAGGTAATGACAAAAAAAGTTGTTTGGTTCGATACTGAGATAACAGAAATAAAAATACAATGTTCTGTAAAGCGGTTTTGAAAAGTTGTGTATTGTGCAAAGTGCTATACAAATAAAAGTGACTTATAAAAAAGGTCTCACCAATGACAGCTTCCTTTACGACCAGGCGTTGGACACCAATCTTCCCATTGACTTCTCTCCAATTCATAACGTGCCACAGCAGTTGTAAAAGTGCCTCTCAGCACTCTCCACACGGTGTTATCCAGGTCAAAGCCACCAACCAAACCCAGATAGGAAATCTGATAGGAAAAAAAAACATTGTGTAAGTGGTTGAAATATGATATACTAAAAACTATTACCTACTCCATCTGAAACCATATTTTCTAGGTTTTTAATATGGAAATTATTGTCATTGCTCCACCCATACCGCACATTAGGGCTGGGTGGTATGACAGTATACCATAGCATGGTATATAATCTCTATTGAGAGAAATTAGAGTAATTATAAAAATGTCCTGCCTCTTCCAAGCTTTATAATGGCAGTGAATGGACGTTCAATTAATTGATAGTTAACAGAAGAAATACAGCAATTCATTGTTTGTTCATGTTTTTTCACAGTGCATACTAAAGTTGACAAGTACAATTTTTGATTTTGAATGTGTTAGTAAATGTTGAAATGAACATTAACACATATTAATATGCAGTAGAAGTGCAGTTCATTATTAGTTCATGTTAATATTCAATGTTGAAATTACTACAACTGAGGTCATGAATGACAATGTTGATGGGGTCAATCAAGCTGTGATGGCCGCATTAGCAGCCACACATGGAAACAACTACTAACTTACAGTGGTAACTCTTTCATTTGTTTTGAGCACATTATATGTTATACAAAATAAATAACTGGACACACTTTAGTTTTAAAAACAGTTTATTATTTGACTTACTTTTCTATTTGGGTGCACACATTTAGTTAACTTTGTTAATTTAGCTCATTTCAGGTTCATTAAGTTTATTAAGTTACGTTTTGTGAAATTAATACATGTTTCTTTGAGTTACCAGTAGTGATGTGACATTTGAAGCGGGGCGTCGGAGCGTGTGTCGAGAAAAAGTGGGCGTGCCAGATGAAGCCGCGATTTGAGGCTTGTGTTGTTAACGTGAAAATCACGTGACTAATGACAAACGAGGCCTCGGTTTGTGTGGATACGTCATCGGTTCGGTCTGAGTGTCGCTTCCGGATAAAATGCGGTTCGAAACTCGCGCCACCTTGTGGATGTTGCAGGAGTAGTAGAAGCAGTTGTAGTAGTGTCAGAGAGTCAGAGAGTTAGAAAACTATCATTGTCAGTGTCAGTGTCGTTATTGTGTCATATGTGAGGGCAGTATATTATTACATTATCAGGTTAGAATAGTTATAGTATATTATTATTATTATAGTAGGCCTCGCTATATTATAGTCTTGTTATATTAATTAGATAAGATTATTTGGATTGCTCTGGATTTTTGCATCTGGACTGGACTGCTTTTTGATTTGGATTGCCCTTTTGGATTTGTTTGCTTTTTGTGACTCTTCCTTTTTCCTGGTAACGGAGCAGCAAGAAAGAGGGAATCCTCCCCTGTCTGGGCTCAACAGAAGCATCAGTATCCTCATTTATAGGCTACCAGATGACACTGGCATTTTTACGTTCCCCTGCATCCCCTGTTCCTTGTGAAAGGATCTTTTACAAGGCTAGAGAGATTTTGTCCAAGAAGAGGAATTGTCTAAACCCCAACACACTTGAAATAATTCTGTTTCTCAATAAAAAATCTATTGTAATCCTTCCTTCCGGACTATTCTGTTGCAGTTTACTTTAATCTGTTATCTATAATCTGCTAAATGAATAAATGTACTTTATTACACTCCCTCTAACATAAGCACTGCATTCAACACAGTGTCACTATTGTTGTTCATACTGTCACTATCCAAACAATTTATGAATAATTAATAAACTGTGTGTGTGACTTTGCACAAGTAAATTCAGACAGAGAAAGATACATATTTTATTTTATACACAGTAATGGACAAATGTCTGATCATGTCTTTTTATTATTGCAAATGAAAGGTTACAGACATCAACAGTGAGTACAAAATAAATAAATAAATATTTTTATTTATAAAAATATTTTTATAAAATATACATTTAAATATAATTATACAAATAAATATAAATATTTATTTGTATATTTACATTACAAATAAATATTTTTATTTCTAAAAGTATTTTATAAAATATACATTTTTTATAAAAATATTTTTTTTTTAATAAAATTAGGGAGGGAGGGAGGGAGGGAGGGAGGGAGGGGGGGGGCGTGGCTCTGAACACTGGTTCGGAATTAATTAATTGGTCTGCTATTTCTTTGCACAGTAGCTAGGTGTCACTAGTGAGCAATGCTGAATGAAGCTTCGAGTAATGAACCTTTAGCTGAAGCAATGGCCTGCGAGGTCTCAGTGGTTCAAGAAGCTTCATTTTGCCATCACTAGTTACCAGTTCTTGGGGAGTTGCTGCTGGGGGTCTCTGGCTGGCTGACAGGCAAAAGGACTTTCAACTGACTATCAGCTGTTTAAGTAGGGGGAATGGATAATTGGACTGCGCCATGTCTTCCCATATCATGGGGGTGGCAGAGGATTCCATTTGAGTTGTGTTCTTTTCTTTGTTAATTACATTTTGTTATGATTATTTAATTGATTTATCTTTTGTTCATATCAGGTAGCATTGGTTTAACATGTGTTGTAGTTATTGTGGTTTGTTTATATATTATGTGTTTTGTTTACCCCCTTTTTGTATCAGAATGGCCTGATCAGCCACTATATAAGTTTTCCCCATGTCTCAGTCTAGGAGGTCTGTTTTGTTTGTCCAGCCTATGTTAAGGTTATGTTACCTGAGTGAAGTTCTGTTTAGTTGACCTCTTTTATGGGCCCAGAATTTTCTGTTATTCTTTAAATTAGTTTTTTTTTTGTTTTTGTAAATAAATTTATTTTTTCCTGAAACCCTATTTTTGACTCCTCATTTTTACACATGGAGAGCATTGCACTAAAATAAAAGCACTGTAAGCCATATAAGGGGGGCAGAGTATGTTTCACTTTAATATAAAAAAGAATGAGTAAAAGAAATGTAATTATAGTATCAAAGCATTCCAGACACATGAGGTGCTTCCTGTGCATAAATGGGAGGCTCTCAAGACTGAGTGATTTCACATTTAAATGCCCCTCTTTCATCTTCAGAATGAAATCAAATTGAAAATTAATTTTACGCTCCATGTGTAAGTAAAGACTAGTGCAATTTAATAATATAATAAAATAATTACTGGCTTTGGTGCTAGGCCAGTAGCTAAAAAAAAAAAATTAAATACCTAAAAAAAAAAAAAAAAAAAAAAAAAAAGGACTTTCTAAAGGAGAAAGAGCTTTGTTTTGGTTGCTTAAATGCTGGGCACATGAGTCGTAATTGTGGCAAGCGGTTGACTTGTAGGATATGTAGTCAGCACCATCCCACTGTGCTTCATGTTGACAGATATACGGCCAATTCAGAGGAGGCGGATGCATGCAAGTTCGCAGAACTGCCAGGATCCAGGAATGCATACGTCTGGATTATCTGATCTCCTTTACCGGCCTTGACTTGAACTGGTAAGATAGAAAGCAGGCAGCGATCTTTTCCGGCCCCTGTATGACCACATGTTTCGGCAGATCCTACGAACTTGCATGCATCCGCCTCCTCTGAATTGGCCGTATATCTGTACAGTGGGATGGTGCTGACTACATATCCTACAAGTCAACCGCTTGCCACAATTACGACTCATGTGCCCAGCATTTAAGCAACCAAAACAAAGCTCTTTCTCCTTTAGAAAGTCCATCTTTTCCCTTTGCTTCTTCCTTTTGAATTGTTGACAGTACTCCAATACATGATGCTTAGCACACCACACACATAATGGAATCACTTTAGATTTGTTTGGTGGCAATTCTGTCCTCATATTCTTAGAGGTTTCCCCAGATTCAACTGGTGCAATGTTAGTGGCAAAGATGTTTCCCTTAACTCTGCTTTCTGGACATAGCCTTGGTCGATTAACAGGTCTTGTGATAGTTGGCAGATCCCTAATGTCACCAAACAAAGGATCCATTAGGATGCCCACCTGTCTTTCAATAAAATTCACAAGATCTTTGAACAAAGCTCTACATTGAGTATTTTCCAAAATATTATGTGCGACAGTTCTCCACCGCTCTCTGATCTTGAAAGGCAATTTACACATAATAGCTCTCATATTGCTTGGCATATCTAACTCCTGAAGGTATTGCAATTCCTCAGTGACGTTGCAACATCCACGCAGAAAGAGGGCATACGATTGCAAAGCATTGACATTCTCCCCTTTTATTGCGGGCCAAGACAAGGCTCTTTCCAGATAAGCAGTGGCAATCTTGTACTTATTGCCAAAATGTTCTTGCAACAACTGTTTTGCCTTAGCATATCCAAGGTCAGGGGTCATGTGCAGGCAACTACGTACCAACTCTTGTGGCTGCCCCCTGGTGAACTGTTCCAAGTAATATAAACAATCACCACTGCTTGTCTTCTCAAGTCAAGTCAAGTCATCTTCATTTATATAGCGCTTTTAACAATGTAGATTGTTTCAAAGCAGCTTTACAGAGATAAGCATATAATTTAATGTAACAGAGATTGTTTCGGCTTTACAGCAGAGTTAAGTTATTTCCATCTAAAGTTAGTTTTGATTGATTTGCTTCCGTCGCAATGATCATTTGTTATTAAATTAGGGGCCGCTAAGACGACACCATTCTCTCTACACAGACTTTAACCCTCTGGGGTCTGAACGGTTTTCTGGGCCCTGGAGGTGTTCTGACATGCTCTGACATTTGTGGTTATTTCTGTTACTTGTGACATTTTCATGGCTAAAGTCTAATTACACTGTATTCAGCACAAACTCTGCTACAATAATATATCAGCAGCATGTATGTAAAAGTTTGTAGTTTTGAGATAATGACATTTATGCGTGGTTTGTGAAAATACAAAAATAAATTCTCACTGAAATAAGGTCATGAAACCCATACTGATTATTTCTTCACAAGACTTTTGAAAATTGTATGACGTAGCCTAGAATATTTGCTCTAAAACTATGTGAGAATCACCCTGACTGCTCATTCAGAGAAGACAATATATTGATTTAAAAATTTTACGACGTGTTTTGTGTTAGAAAGCAATATGCGAAGGGGCGGATCATCTCATTAATATGAAAGCTTTCCACACCTGAGAAAGACAAAGAACCTCCCTAATGGCCCTATTAGGAGCTTATCAGGGCCCATCATTCTGACCAACCTTGCACAAAGAATGAGGAGATTTAAAAAAGAATGGCTTTTAAAATTGTTTGGATTTATTTACAACACAAAATAATCCAAAGATACACAACAAAAAAGCACTTATTGAAGAAAGAGACCTTTGTGCCATTCCTAAAAACATTGTACATACCTTTCATTTTCACTTTACCATGTTCATGTACAGAGACATGTACTGTGAATGTTGAAGTCAGCAGGACTCAGTGGCATCTGGGCCCTGAAAAAAAAAAAAAAAAAAAAAAAGTGAACATACTGATATCAAGAGAAAGGCCTGCACGATTTTGGGAATACATTTTAGATTTTTCTTGTTAAAATTGCTTTTTAAAAATCACAGAATACACACACACACTCACACAAATGTTTCCAACAATATATAATGAACACCAGGTTTGTTGTGCCTTGTAGGTATAGGCTATGCGCAGTGCTGCATAAAATAATAACAATATAGCAGCCTATATATATTTTCAAAAAGATTTCAGTAACAACTAAGCTAGAGAAAAATATATTGATTATCATGTTACTTCAAATGTTTCCATTCGTTATGATGATATGAAATGAGATAATAGTAAAAACATGAAGCCGTTTGGAGCGTTTTGCTTTTCCAAAATATGATACATTCAAACGCGATCGCGATCAAAAATATGATACATTAAAACGCGATCGCGATCAAAAATATGATACATTAAAACGCGATCGCGATCAAAAATATGATACATTCAAACGCGATCGCGCTCAAATATAAAACATTATGGTTAGGCCTACCATATTCATATCTACGTTTGAGCAGATATTCACAAACACAGTAACAGTAAACACGGGTCTAAATATTATAATATTCACCATATATCTAGCAACAGTTCAACTGCAATGTGAAATTTATGCAACAATAGCAAACTAATATGTAAGAATTTCTTACCTTATCTTTCTTGTCTTCAAATATCGTTCTTCTTCTTCTGATTCAAATCCAATGTAAGCTCAGGCACGTCTTTCAATCTCGACGAAAAGTGAAGTGAAGTGTTTTGTTGTTGAGGTAATGAGGGCGATCGCGTTCCATGTGGAGATTTGCATGTGAATATCTTTTGCGCGAGTGGGCGTGGTAAATTAAAAAATAATTAGGAAGCGTTTGAGAAGCTGGACATCTTGTTGGTTTTATACAAATTACTTAAACAGAGAATATTTGTTTTCGTTTTGAATCCGATCATTTAAAAGTACACACTTAAATGTTTATAAAGGTGTATGGCTCATAAATGTGTGACAAGTATTCGCTGAGTTTTGTTTCAGTTTATAGACGTGCTCAAGAAAAAAAAGTTCACCACGACGGAGAGGCAGAACGCACACACTGTTTATTTTCTTTATTTTACAAAAGCACAATGTTTTGATTTGATTGGAAGTGGACACATACAAAAGTAGAAATACCACAGATTCTTTTTTTATATTTCTTTTTTCTGTATGACCATAAATGACGGAGAAATTTAAGTTTATAGTGCTACAATGTGGAGAAAATCCAGCAAAACGCGCCGGCGCGTTTGTCGACCTCAGAGGGTTAAACGCGAACCTGTGAGAAACACTGATGGCGTTCACATGAGCATTTAGAATGGGTTCTATAGTTATGTGCGTTTGAATATACGCAGGTTTGGAATTCCCTACAAGCCAAGCCTAAACAAAGTACTTGTCTTTCCTTATAAATTTTGATAAAGAATTTTATTTTATTTTGTTGCTTTGGGGTAGGAACGCGAAACGAATTTTCCCGACAACGCCTTATCTGTAGAGTGGTAGTGGGATCCTCCATACGGAGAGACTAGTTGTCACTTCAGCACTGCGTTGTCATCGGTCCAGGCGAAGGTCCTTCGTCAGATCTGGATACGGCCTGGATCCGGCAGGCTGCAGGAAAACCTCGGGATAAACACAGACACTAAAATTAGCGTAGATGCCATTCTTCTCATGATGTAACGAGTACATCAGGATTTTTGGGAAGTGTTCCCGGTTCCGGCTGACCTAATATATGCAGCCTAACATTAAATTATAGAAGTCTATAATGTATTATGTGAAAGCTAGGTCAAAGAGATGTGTCTTTAATCTGGCTTTGAACTGACAGAGTGTGTCTGCTTCCCGGACAATGGTAGGAAGACTGTTCCAGAGTTTTGGTGCTAAATAGGAAAAGGATCTACCGCCAGCAGTCGATTTTGATATTCTAGGTATTATCAACTGGCCGGAATTTTGAGATCGCAATAGACGTGACGGACTATAATGCGTTAAGAGCTCGCTCAAGTACTGCGGAGCTAAACCATTTAGTGCTTTGTAAGTGATCAGCAATATTTTAAAATTGATGCGATGTTTAATAGGGAGCCAGTGCAGTTTTGACAGAACCGGGCTAATATGGTCATACTTCCTGGTTCTGGTAAGAACTCGAGCTGCTGCGTTTTGAACCAGCTGTAGTTTGTTTACTGGGTGGTTGCCCTGCACGCTTAATAGAGCATTACAATAATCTAGCCTTGAGGTCATGAACGCATGAACTAATTGTTCCGCATTTGTCAATGAGAGCATATGGCGTAATTTAGATATATTTTTAAGATGGAAAAATGCAGTTTTACAGATACAAGACACGTGACTTTCAAATGAAAGATTGGTATAAAAGAGCACATCCAGGTTCCTAACCGACGACGAAGACTTAACAGAGCAGCCATCGAGTGTTAGACAGTATTCTAGGTTATTACGTGAGGAAGTTTTTTGTCCAATAATTAGAAACTCTGTTTTTTCAGAATTTAGAAGTAGGAAATTACAAGTCATCCAATTTTTTATATCTGCTATGCATTCCGTTAATTTTGTGAATTGATAAGTTTCGTTAGGTTTTGAAGAAATATAGAGCTGAGTATCATCGGCATAACAGTGAAAGCTAATGCCATGTTTCCTAATGATATCTCCTAAGGGTAGCATGTACAGAGTGAACAGCAACGGTCCTAGTACTGAGCCTTGTGGTACGCCATACTGAACTTGTGATCGATGAGACATCTCTTCATTTACTGCCACAAACTGATAACGGTCAGATAAGTATGATTTAAACCATGCTAGTGCATTTCCCGTAATGCCAACATAATGTTCTAATCTATTTAAAAGAATGTTGTGGTCAATGGTGTCAAATGCAGCACTAAGATCGAGTAACACTAATAGAGAGATACAACCAAGATCGGATGATAAGAGCAAATCATTTGTGACTCTAACGAGAGCTGTCTCGGTACTATGGTACGGTCTAAATCCTGACTGGAAATCCTCGCAGATATCATTTCTTTCAAGAATGGAACACAGTTGTGAGGATACTGCCTTTTCTAATATCTTTGACAGAAAAGGTAGATTCGAGATCGGCCTGTAATTGACTAATTCTGTAGGATCAAGTTGCGTTTTTTTAAACAAGCGGTTTAATCATAGCCAGCTTAAAGTTTTTTGGTACGTATCCTAGAGACAAAGACGAATTAATGATATTAAGAAGAGGATCTATGACCTCTGGAAGTATTTCTTTCAGTAGCTTAGTCGGTATAGGGTCTAACATACATGTTGTAGATTTAGATGATTTAAAGGGGGGGTGAAATGCTCATTTTCACTCAATCTCCTGTTAATCTTGAGTACCTATAGAGTAGTATTGCATCCTTCATATCTCCAAAACGTCTTTAGTTTTATTATATTTATAAGTTAAAGATTGGCTGTACCGAGTCTTTCCGGAAAAAACCGAGCGGCTGGGGGCGGGCCGTGTGGGCGGTGTGCTATAGCTGTGCTAACTGATCTAACAACAACACAGAGAGACATTTGAAGTAGTTTACTCACCGTGACTGCTCGATCCTTAAGCATTAGACGATCTGCAAATAAGTCGAGATCTGGGCTTTGTTTATAAAACAATCATCGTCGAAATGCAGGGAACAAAGAGTCGTGCACAACCTCCGTTGATGCTTCGAAAAAACAAACTCCATCCACTATTCCCTTAACGCTGGGTTCTTTGGGAATCTGTGCAGGGTTGTCTTGCCCTGCCAACCAAAAACCCACTTCTTTGGTGACATTGACTTCCCTAAAAGCCGAGCATAGCGCTTTGAGGTAACGTACTGCTTTCAGTCTCTTCTCTCTCTGGTCTGCGAGTGCGCGCGCGGCCGCGGAGAAGTGCCCTTAGGACCCATATAAGGAAATTCCGCTCTATCTTACGTAAGACAGAGCCATACTCGAAAAAAACTTTCCGAAACTTGTGACAAACCGGAATTAGTATTTTTGGAACAAAAATACTCCTTCAAACGTACAACTTAACTTTTGAAACTTTGTCCATGTTTAGCATGGGAATCCAACTCTTTAACAGTGTAAAAAACTCAGTATGCATGAAACAGCAATTCACCCCCCCTTTAATGAGTTTAGTAAATTCTTCCTCTCCTATAGCAACGAATGAATCAAATTTTTCCTCAGGGAGACTACAATGCTCTGCCTGATGTGATACTGTAGTAGACGGTTGCATAGTTATAATTTTGTCCCTGATATTATCAATCTTATAATTGAAGAAGTTCATAAAGTCATTACTGCTGTGTTGCTTGGAAACTTCTGGGCTTGAAGCTTTATTTTTCGTTAGTTTAGCCACCGTTTCAAATAAATACCTAGGATTATGTTTATTTTCTTCTAATAGGGTTGAAAAATAAGCAGATCTAGCAGCTTTTAAAGCCTCTCTGTAAGCAATAGAGCTCTCCTTCCATGAAATGCGAAATACCTCTAGTTTTGTTTTCTTTCAGTTGCGCTCCATTTTTCTAGCTGCTCTCTTAAGGGCCTGAGTGTGCTCATTGTACCACGGCGTTGGACTATTTTCTTTAATCTTCTTTAAGCGCAACGGAGCAACTGTGTCTAAAGTGCTGGAAAAGAGAGAGTTAAACGTTTCTGTTGTAATATCTAGTTCTTCTAAGCTATCTGAGATGCTGAGATGATGAAACTGATTAGGAAGATTATTAATAAAGCAATCTTTAGTAGCAGAAGTGATAGGTCTCACATATTTGAAACACGGAGTCGGCTTTGCAGCCTTGGCTAAATGCAAATTACACGAGACTAGGTAATGATCTGAGATGTCATCGCTCTGCTGCAGAATTTCAACGGCATCAACATCTATTCCGTGTGATAATATTAGATCTAGAGTATGATTACGACGATGAGTAGGTCCTGACACGTGTTGTCTAACTCCAATTGAATTTACAATGTCTTTAAATGCCAATCCCAATGCATCTTTTTCATTATCGATGTGTATATTAAAATCACCAACAATTAGTACTTTATCTGCAGTCAATATTAATTCTGATAGAAAGTCCGCAAATTCTTTGATAAAGTCTGTATGGTGCCCTGGTGGCCTGTATACAGTAGCCAGCACAAATCTCAAACGTGATTTATCGTTTACACTATATATTTTTACATTAAGCACCAATGCTTCAAAAGAATTATATTTAAAACTTGATTTCTTAGTGGTTTTGAAACTATTACTATAAATTACAGCAACACCACCCCCTTTGCGTTTAAGACGAGGTTCATGTTTATAACAGTAATCTTGCGGCGTTGATTCATTTAAAGTAATGTAATCGTTTGGTTTTAGCCAGGTTTCTGTCAAACACAGCACATCTAGGTTATTATCTGAAATCATATCGACACAATTTGTAGTGAAGCCCCGTATCGAGGCGTGTATTGGTTTACTAGAGTCACGTGATCGATGACAAACGAAGCCTCACTTTCTGACCAGTCACGTGCGCGTTTCACTTTGGGTGTCAGAAGGCTCGAACTTCAGATCGTATTTAACGAGTCATTGTTGCCTCAGTCTGGTTGATATTTACAATTATTGATATTGACATTTAATAACAGATGATCCTATCAGACAATGTTTGTCCGTATTCATTGTGTGTGTGTGTGTGTGTGTGTAGAGAGAGAGAGAGAGAGAGAGAGAGAGAGTAGGCCTACATTAAATCTTATTGAATCATATAAGCTTATAAGCTATTATATTTTATTGTCACACTTTAATGGGAAAATTAATTTATTTAATGAACAAATCAAACACAAACATGTAAGGCTTTTATTTGTACACATAACATTGAAACTATGGAGTGTGTTGTGGTTGCTTCATCTGCCGGAGCTTCTAACAAGAGGTGGCCCATAAAATGGTGAGCGAGGGGGAGGGCGATGACGCAGAGTATTCCCACGTACTCCAGGCCTGGTTGGATGACTGCGACCAGTTACCCGAACTGGTCGAGGCGGCGACGCAAAGGATACTCCAGGGATGCGTCCCTGGAGGGGAGAGGGGCCCTACTGGAAGGACGCAAACCCGCTGTAGTAGGTCCAGGCCCAAGTACCGGAGGTGGTGCAACAAGAAAGCTCTTGCCCGTAAACGTGCATATCACACCTGCCAGTACTTATTCCGTGCTGATCCGGCCCGCCTCGCTGCGGAAATCCTAGATGGAAGAGTCGAAGGGCGCTGCCCAATTCCTGATAAGATCGTTTTCGACCACTTCCAGGCCAAATGGAGGGTTCTTCCCCCCTTCAGAGGACTGGGCCGGTTCAGGGCCGAGGGGAGTGCTGACAACACTCAACTCATGGGGCCACTCTCCCAGGGTGAGATCCAGATAAGTCTCCAAAGGGCAGCGAACGGCTCCGCACCGGGCCCAGATGGGGTTGGGAAACGGGACATTCTCAACTGGGACCCAGAGTGTGAGACTCTCACTAAGCTGTTCAACATGTGGTGGTTTACTGGGATCGTGCCTACACGCTTGAAGAAAAGTCGGACGGTGCTAATTCCCAAGTCATCTGACCCAGGAGCGGTGATGGAGATTGGCAACTGGAGGCCGATCACCATCAGGTCGATGATCTTAAGGCTCTTCACAAGGGTGATAACGAAGCGAATGACGGAGGTGTGCCCCATTCACCCTAGACAAAGGGGATTTCGTCCTACCCCCGGGTGTGCGGAAAACATTGAGGTATTGCGGGGCCTCTTCCGACACTGCAAAGAAGAAGAGCGCAGCCCACTCGCGGTAGCATTCATCGACTTTGCACAGGCGTTCGATTCCGTCTCCCATGAGCATATCCTGTCTGCTCTTGGACAGATTAACGTGGACCCCCATGTGGTAGGTTTGATCCGGCAGATCTACACGGACAGTCTTACAAGTGTCGAGGTCGGGAGTAAGAATACTCCTGACATAAGTGAGAGTGGGTGTCAAGCAGGGGGATCCGCTGTCCCCTCTGCTTTTCAAC
Organism: Squalius cephalus; assembly: GCF_949319135.1. NCBI lineage: Eukaryota > Metazoa > Chordata > Actinopteri > Cypriniformes > Leuciscidae > Squalius > Squalius cephalus. Next base: position 4,129,183 of record NC_137125.1, read on the forward strand.
CTGGCCTTGGACCCCCTTATCCATGGTCTCGAACGCTTCGGCAAAGGATACATCGTGGGCGATGGTCTCTCAGTAGTGTGTCTTGCATTTGCTGATGACCTGGTGGTTATAGGAGGTTCTTGGAGTGATATGGCGTTCAATCTGGAGCTCCTTGACTCATTCTGTCAGAGCACTGGTCTGAAGGTACAACCTGCTAAGTGCAGAAGTTTCCTCGTAAAACCTTGCAGCGGCTCCTTCTCGGTCAACGACTGCGCCCCATGGGTTCTGGGGGGCAGGGCCCTGCAACAGACCTCCACCTAAATCTCCATTTAAATAAGCACCAGATGGCGCTGTTCTCAGCGCTGTTCTCAACACTCTCGAAGCTTTGAATCTTTTCCCGGAACAGTCAGGGGAAAGCCTCAGTGATTCATGAGGCTTCATTTCCCCATCCCTACTGCAATGTCCACACCAAGTTAATATGCTTACATTGTAGATTTATTTTACCTTGACTGGTCCTCATTTCTAGTAAGCAAGAGTCCAACAAACAGTCAATAAATCCACAGTTCCAAGTCCTTCACCAATACAGATTTCCTCAGCATGGCATACAGTGTAGCATAGCTTAGCGGTCAAAAAACTGTGTGCACCTTCCCTCCAGCAACACATGTCACCTGAAGGAAGGTTCCTACCTATATTCAGCAACCAATTAATCAAAAGAGAGACCCCTACTGGACACACACTTACATGAGATTTAAATAAAGACAAAATGGCTCTTACACAGGTATTGTATTGAAAGTCATAATTTTGGTATTGTGACTTGACACTAACGTTAACATTACAACATTAATTTTAAAGAGGGAAAAGTAATGAGAAAAAGTCTTGGTTGAATATCATTTCAGAGTTAAATAAAGATACATACAATAATGCACACGTATTAATGTGTTTATTCTTGGCATTTTTATATTAGGCTATTATGATTAGTTGAATGATTGTGAACACAAATTAGCCTAGGATTTAGGTTTTTTGACAAACAGTCGCCTTAATTCACAAATAGGCTACTACACATGACAAACTATACTATTTTATATGTGTACGACAGTGTGCTGTTGATTTATAAACAAAAACAGCTTAATTTAAAACGGCAAACCAGCGAACTGCTATAGCCTAACGTACATTAAACTTTATTGTAAGTTATAGGAGGAAAATATTAGCTAGTTCAACCCCTTCCTCGATGAAACGAATAACTAAACGCATAATAACATCCAATGTTGACACATAATGCTGCATATTTCAATTATATGACTTTAAAATGCCCAAACATCACTTACCTGAATGTACGCAGTCGTGAATCGTGAGGAGAGCAGAGTAAGGCGTCAGCTGGCCAACGTCGCAGTCAAACTCGCGCCGTAGTCTCACTCCACCAATAGGAGGGAAGATGCATAGCAACCTGAGGTGTGGAACGGCGGATGTTTGCCGCACTTGATTTCAGGATTCCTGTGGTTTTCCACGTATAAGCCAAATGTTTACCACAAGTCGGAGTTTCTCACTGTGTGCCATATCTCAACCACATATGGTTCTCATGTGTTCGTTGTTATCTGGGCCATATACCTCAAAATCAGTTGTGAACCAAGAGAGCATTTCCCGCAGATTTTAAAGTTATGGCAAAACAAATATGGCTACAATTTGGCCCATATCTGTTCAGCCATGCCACATCTAGGCCATATGTGCCAGATAATACCCACATGTGGCCCAAATGTAATTGCTATCTGGGTTAGTTAGCTTCACTTGCAGGCCGGAATGTTTGAAGTAGGTGACAAGTTTTTTCACGTCTTTCAGAAGTTGGCCAACTTCGGGTGTTTTGTCCATCACAGCGGACGAGAATGCATGTGAAAGAATGGTGTTGAGTATGTGAGCACTACAGTTCAGTCTTGTGAAGCCGCGTAGAGCTGCGACCATGTTCGCTCCTCTGTCAGTGACGAAGACAAGTTTCTTTGCCTGTGAACTATCTATTCCAAATACTCTGAGATTTTGAAATAAGAAAACTCGAATGTTGTCGCCAGTTTTTGAAGTGCCTGCATCGAATGGGGTTGCAAAGAGCACCCTTGACACCAAGTCGTAATTTGCCTCTATGTAATGTATTGTGGCTGACAGAAAGGAGGTTTTCCGATAGTTTTCGGTCCAGATGTCAGTAGTCACTGCGCAACCATATTTCGCAGTTGTATCGGTCATGTCATCGACAACAGCTCTCCTTAGTGTTTGTGCCCTTTCACTCAGATTTCGTGACAATGTCGTTGGATGAGGCAACATTTCCTTTACATCGAACTTTCCAATCTTGGCTGCTGTGTCAACGAGGTGCTGCGCTAGTTTACTGAAACCCTGGCCAGAGACAGTGTCATAAGGTCTTAGGTCGGCACAAACAAAGTCAACACATTTTTCTGTTGTTACATCTTTTAGTGCACTTGACACTTTCGACTGACTTGCCGTAAACGTCAGGGAAGTTTGGCCTTTCAAAACGGTGCACACATGACGCTTCAGACCTGAAGTTCCAGACTTGTGCCCGCTGTATGCGAGTATTTTGCTGCATTTGTCACAGCTTGCAAAAGGAAGGTGCTTTCCATCACTGTCGCATACTACTGAAAAACATTTCCAAATGTCAGATTTTCCTTTGTTTGGTTTTGTAGTTTTGCATGTTCCTTTCTTTAATAACGAGCTAATATCTGTAGCACTAAATGATCCACCTGAGTCATGCGGTGCAGACATTTTGCCTCTGTGTGCTTGGCTGTTTCGCGCCTATGAACCACGCGAGAGTTAGCTTCCGTTAAATCGTTTTTATTTTAGTTATCCTTGTTGCTTGTGCATTAAATAAATAACGGTTTATTTGTTTTTAGTTATTTATTTTGTTAGATATTTCCGGCAAATAATTTGATTTTCCCGCAACCCGCACACAATAATATCTTGCCGCCCGCACCCGCATTCACCCATCAAATATTGTCCCGCGCCACACTCGGTTGCGCTGGGTCCCACGGTATTCCCGCGGGAGTGCAGGTCTCTATCTCAAGGCACTGCAGTCTTTGTTCCAACCACATCCTCAATCACTCAAAACTGTGAAATAATTGGCGCACAAATAACAAACACTTATATCTGTCCATTAAAACATCCCATTACCATGTCACTATCCAGCTCAAAAATACTGTGTGAAACATGTAAAACTCAATTCAAATCAACTGCAATCCACATTAAAACATATGGAAACCTAACCATGAAATCTACGTCTGGCAAAATTTTTACAGCTAAAATTGGCAATAGCATTATTGGCACACTTGTTGATTTGAAACGCAGCAGATCTGATGATGATATTGTTGATTCTCTACTTGAACTACCATAAATAAAAGTCACAACACACAATGAGTTTATCATAAAAATTGAGCCAATAGAGACCAACACCACTACAATGACTGATGACGAAAGAGCTGGACCATCTACACCATGCTTCAAAGATAGAGACTTTGATCAAGACTTACTTCAAATTTATACACCACCACACAGTACACATCCTACACCAACTGACACATCTCCTTATGCTATTGAAGACACACAAACTGACATAGAGCCACCATCCAACACACCACTTGTACAAGAACCAAAACATGCAAACAAAAACTTGAGATCTGTAGGCATACAATTAAAAAAAAAGTTTGTTTTTTTTTCGCTGCATGAAAATGTTGTTTTGTTTTCATTTGGCTTAATCATATTGTCAAATACTTATGTAGTGTTATGTTATATATTTTGATTACCTTTGCAGGTATTTGTGATTACCATTGTTGGTATGATTATAATTTATGTATCTAATGTGTGTTGTTTTTTGTTTTTTTTACATTTGCAAATATTCATACTTAAAATGATTGCATGGAAGAAAAATTGTTTTCATTTCTTGTTGCAAATATACTTGACATTAAATTGATTTAAACTAAGAGCAAAACTGTCCCTTATTTATACTACAATATATTTTGTTCATTCTTGTAATGCAAAATTGAATTTTCAGCATCATTACTCTAGTCTTTAATGTCATATGGTTTAGAATTAATTTTAATATGCTGATTTGCTGCTCAAGAAATGTTGTTTTTTTTTACTACAGAAAACAGTTGTGCTTCTTATTGTACTGTAGTTTGAAAACTGAAATACAAAATATTTTAAACATGTTCAAAATAGTTATGTTAGCTAAGAAACATCATATATGCAATAGTGCCAGTTATATCCCTACTTAAGCAAATGTGATACATTATAGAACAGTGCAATAAAAAAGAATATTGGCATAGACTACCTTACATTTTAAATGCAGTAGACTATTATGTTTTTGTTCCTTCAAAAATAAATAGTTCCAAAAAAGTAACATCTGGGGCCGTATTCATAAATAATTTTAAGGCTAAAAGTAGCTCCTAACTGGCGAATTTAGGAGCAACTCCTAAAATAATGGGCATGTCACTCCTAACTTTAGGACTATTTTTTTTTCTTTTTCTTTTTTTGACTAAGAGTAATTCAAGAAGCATTTTAGCCCTAAAAGTAGCACCTAAGTCTGGGACAGCTTAAAGAAGCCGATAGGACTCCTAACTCACTAAGAGCTATTCATAAAGGATCTTAACCCCCTGAGGTCGGCTATCGCGCCGGCGCGATAGGCTCGTTTTTTTCCGTATGAGTGCAAAAAAAAAATTAAAAAAAAATATTAATTTTTATCTTATATGCTTGTGTTGTACATCAATCGATCCTGTTTAGTGTGTATTATTTTTGTGTATGCTCATAATAAAAACAAAGTGTTGTGCTTTTCGCCAAATAAAGAAAAATAAACATGATGCGAGTTCTGCCTACTCTCCGTCAGTGAAGTCAATTCTGAAACGCGTCCGAAAATGAACTGTAACTCAGCGAATACTCAGTCAAACAGGCATACAGTCACACAGGCATGAAGCTTGAATTCTCTTCTATTAAATGAAGTAATTTTTATAAAAAACAAATATTCACAGTTTATGTAATATGTATGCAAAGAGAGAGATGTCAGTCGTTCTCATCTCAGCTAATTAAGTTTTAATGTGCTCCGCCCACGGAGAGCGCGCGCTATTCAAACGCAAATGTGAGGCGATCCAAACAAACCTGTGAAACGCCCACATCAGCTGGATAACACACACCGCGAGTTCACTTTCAGACTTATGTACTTTACGATGCTGTGAGGAATAATACTATCTTGATAATAATCCTGCAAAAAATTTACCTCAGAAGTTCTGGAAGTATCATTTCGAGGAGCAAACGGATCCCTCTGAGGAATTAGGTCAGTTCTGTTTGCTTTGTTCTAATCGGAATGAATGAACGCAAAGATGCCTGCTGTTGTGGAGCTACTACAGCTGGCAAAAATACTGTTTTAATATGAATCGCGAATACAAAGAAAGATTACACTGGAAATATTGTTACAATTTTAAATGTTGTTGTAATTGTATAACCTTAAAAAAAAAAAAAATATATATATATATATATATATATATATATATATATATATATATATATAAGGATAGATGTAAACAAAATCTTAAAAGGTCATTATGAGCCTTCTCTTTAAATAATTGTATTATGCTTTATTAGTGACACATTTGGGAAGATAATATATTCCAAATCTGAAAATACAGTATGAGAACAATTAACTGCACAATTACTAGAAATGTTTACCTTGGATATTGTACAATTTGCAAGCAAAATTTGTGGAAAAAACAACAAACCAGTTATATATTGTCCTTGCATTCTTGTGGCTCAGTCACACACCTGAATGAAAGGCTCATTACGTATGCAGCCTCATTATGCGGGCCCCATTGACTCCGCAGGTGTGAATCACGCCCACCCGCATATGGCCTTTCCAAACAAAAAGTGTTTTACAAGATTTAAATCAATGTATTGTGTTATGTGAATGATTAGGCAGGATGATTTTCACATAATTTTGAAGAAAAAATTCTAGGCAACGTCATCCATTAGTCAAAAGTCTTATTTACATATATTTAGAATGTGTTTTATGGCCTTATTTCAGAAACTTTAGTTTTTTGTTTTTGAAAAAACCATGCATAAACATTATTCTATCAAAAATACAAACATGTACATGCAAGTTGTTCACATATTATGGTAGCCCTGTTTGTGCTAAATAGAGTGAATTTACACCTTTGCCATTAATATGTTTATAAGCAACTGAAAAAAGCACAAATGTCAGGGCATGTCAGAACATCTCAATGACCCCAAAAACCCCTCAGACCCCAGAGGGTTAATGGCCGCGCGACGTGTTGGAGACACTCAATGACACTGAGTTATTACAAAGGATATTACAGAGGATAATTCTTATTACATTTATTTATTTATTTTATTGTCATGTAGGCCTATTATTACACTTTAATGTAAGCATATTGTTTATGACATTTGTTTCTTAATTCATTACATTCATGACAAGCAGGAATTTTTTAGAATTCCATGAAACAATAGTGATATTATATATTTAATATTATAGGCCTACCTGTTGCCATGCTTGCCCGCTTAAAGGCTGCAATCTCAAACCTCGAATACGATTGTAGCACATACCACCGCCTCTCGCAGAAGATCGTCTGGGGTCCGCGACACAAGCGGGAATGCGGCATTGATCTGCAAAATACTCTCCCATATGTCACGCTTAGTTTTGCTTGATATCCCAGTGCCGCATTTCCCTTTTATTATGTTTTTTTTTTTTTTTTTTTTCAGCAGTAACTGATCCTGCGTCCAGTTGGGCTTTCTTTTCCGTTTTGGCGAGTTCATAATCCACCGTCATTCAACTATTACTTTACTTCAATAGGAGCAACATTTCCTTGCTTTAAGTAGTCTATTTAGGCTAATAGGATGTCAATCAAGCAAGTGTTATGCAAGTGTCGTTTTTCATTATTAGGCAAGTGGCGGTTTTCCTTAGGTTATTAGGCTACCTTGATTTAATTTAATTTAATTCACGACTTTTCTCTCTTTTAAAATTACACTTCACGAGGGCCTGCACAAACATGCCATTATATATGCATTTCGATGACATTACTATTATTATTTTGTGTAGGACACACAGACATATTTAGATGTCGTAATTTCATGATTTGGTGCGTCTGTGTTATGTTTTGCGTGATGGCCCTGTCATCTAACAACCAATCACCGTGATCATTGCGAGGAAGCTCGACATGAGAATTGACGTCATTCATAGCAACGAAGACTCACTCTTAGTTTAGGAGTTGTCATTTTTCCTTACTAAGAGTAGGTCTGAAAGCCACTATGAATAACTTTTAAAAGAAAACTCCTAGCTAAAATCTTTTAGTGTGATTTAGGAGTACTCCTAGTGGTAAGATAAAATTCTTTATGAATACGGCCCCTGAACCATCAGCACAAACAGCATTTTCTTTTAACAAGTTTAATTCCTAAATAAACATTTCTGAATGAACTGATTTGAATGGTTCAATGACTCTCTCAGACATGAATTAGGCTACCTCCACCTACTAGCAGATTTGCGCTGCACTCCACTGAAGCAAGTGTAAAAACAACACTGCTTTTCAATTTTGACAAATTTGATATGGTGTTGAGTATCAAATAAAATATACACTTGCACCAATAATGTTATATAAATAATACAGTAATATTAATATAATTAAATGTGTTACTTACAGAGCTAACTCATTAGTCAGAGCATATATAGAACCATTAAATTTAATTAAGAACATTTCACTACACATAATACTCAATAAGATTTTTTTTCTTTATTCCCAACATGTATCAATAACTTTAAGCTCTCTGAAATGAGTAGATGTACCACGCATACCTTTCATATACTGTAAACCACACGTTCAACATGTTCCTCATCAGACACTGCCAATTAATTGAGCAGAGTTTGGAAATCTTAAATTGGTAATATCCAATGAGAGACCTATACAAAATATATGTTATATATATTCTATGTTTAGCAAGTTGGGAAATCTTATTTTTATATGATGAACTTCCCAAAACTATTTTCTATGAAATAAAAGTCTTTTGGTTTAATTTTTAATTAAATACTTGCACGAGTGAGCCATGCAATGTTATTGTGGTTAGGAACTATAAATTAAGGCGTTTCATTAAATGGGACACTTATCAGTGTTGTGCACTAAAGCCGTTTCTCAATATGCGTTCTTGTCTGTACTTGTGTTCTTGTGGACTTGTGAAACGTCATCAGTCGCTGCCCTAGTACTGTTCCAATTCAAAGTTCACATCTAGCCAAGTCCAGTTCAAATCCCCAGATGTGTTCTTGACCCGCCTCTTTTACCGAGGATGCATCAAGAGGTGACTTGTGCGAACTTGAGACAGCCATGTATCCCAGAATGCATCTCACACCAACCAGCAAGCGTCAATAGCAGAGGAGAAACTCGCGTAATTTAAAAATACTGCTGTAATTGTGTCACGAAATGTAGTTTTAAGAGTATTTCAGGCGAGAATGTAGTTGTTTAAAGATCAAATCATATGCTATGTTAAGGACACCTTTGACTTTATAGCAAAGTTAAAACAGATTAAAGTGCCACCTGGGGGGATGCTTTTCACCATTGACATTGATTCCCTCTACACTAATATAGATACCCGATTGGGCTTAAAGGCAGTACAGGAGATCTTTGAGAAGTACCCCGACCCTTCTAGACCAGACGAGGCCCTTCTTACGTTGTTGGAATTGGGCCTTACTCGGAATGATTTTGAATTCCATTCTAAACAGTATCTCCAAATTTCTGGGACAGCAATGGGGAAGAAATTCGCCCCGGCATATGCCAACATATATATGGCAGACTGGGAGACAACGGTGTAATGAACACAATGTGTTGCTCAATTTATTATACACATGTATGTTGTGTATTGTAAATTTTCAGCGATGCACGTGGAGCTAACTAGTGATTTGTGCACTGTGTATAACATGCAAAGAGGTTTGCACAACAGATAATATTCTGATCAAATTGTCCCATGTCTTTAATAATTACAGTCATTGGAAGCCATCTTGCTGTCTGCAGTGTGGAATATCTTCAGAACTGGATCTACTACTAGTACATATCGGTGCGTCTCATTGTGTTTTCTTAAAGAATTCTGATTTATCAAACTGATTCTAACCTATTGTATTGCAGTTTTGCTCTGTTTTGACTATTTTTCAACATGCAGACATTTAATCAAGTATTAAATGAAATGCAAACTACATTCACAGTGGACAGAAAAGCTTCAAGCTGTACTAATTGCAACTTTTTGTCTGTATATTTCTGCAGTTGGACGTGCTGAGTTGGAGGGTTGCTCTATGTCATTTTGTGTTTCCTGGATGGCACAAGGATATTTGTCAGTTGGTGTAAGAAGTGTACTGTGTGGTGGTGTGTGTATTTGCAGTAAAGTTTGATCAGACTCTGTATCATCAAAGTATTGTTCAGACTGTCCAGTTTTGAGTGACTGAGGTTGTGGTGAGAACCAAGATTGCAGTGCCTTGAGATGGAATGCTTACCTAAACCTACACATCTCCACCCCTTAAAATGTGGATAAGTTCCACATTTTCAAGAAAAGTTCCATCCCTCATGACATCGTGTCCCTCACTGTTTTGCTGAGCAATTTTCACATGGGGTAATACCTATAGTTTTCCAACCCCTACTTTATTTTTTATTTTTTAATCACCTTTTGTAATTGTTTTAAATGTTCATTGTTCCCCTGATATTTTTTTTCATATATTGTAAATAGTTTTTCAACCCCTAATGTTTTTAAATACACTATTTTTTTTTTCATTCTAAAGATTTTAAAATGAGGTTTTCTTCTCCATATGATTTTGATACATGTTGAACAATAAAAAAAAGTTCAAACTCATTACAACTTACAACTTGAGTTTACAAGTCCATTCATATCCATGTATTAGATATAATTGTATTTATTTTTAAATTCAGAGTATGACTTTAATATTTTTCTGATAATATTTTGTGTATTTAAAAAAAAATAGCTTAACTATATCACAAAACATATGTCTGATAATTATAACCACATTGTTAAAATCAACACAAACATTTACTTTGCATATTCATTATACAGATGACTCCTGTAAGTGATAATCCCATTATGTAATCTTAAATTGTTTTTTTTAATGTGCATACAATATTTCTTATAGATATGGCAAGTGCATCGAATGTGATCGGTATATTCACAACGTCAGCAACATAAAACAGGGCCCCCCCAAAAATTATTTGATGCAATATTACATCAGAAAGACTACACTTCAACAGTCAGAATCTTCAGGCCTGAACTCCACAGGCAATTTAAATCATCAGAAAATGATCGGCGAGTCCGTCACAAATGTTATTCTTTTGAAAAGTACATTCACAATGACCTTTTAGCTCTCAAATAGTTATGCATTCTTAAAAATGGTTCTAAACCAAATTAAAGTTATTTGACTCATAAAAATTGCAGAACCCTTCGAGCTAAATAAAACAATATTTGTAATGAAAGCACTAGAACCCATGGTGTTATAAAAAATGCTTTTATTATGTTAGATTATACTCATTATTAATATCTGTATATGATTAATATTTATTTGGATTAATATTATTTATTTATATTATTTCCTTTTATATTTATTAATTTTTGGGGTTTGTTTCACCCCTCAATCTACCAGATGTCATATTAACTTCTAGCCTCAAGATTGATTTAGTGGCTTTAATGATCTTGTGATTGGGATTGTTTATGCATAAAGATTATATGAAGAATTTGAAATGTAATGTAAAAAGATATTTTAAGATATAATTTAAAGTGTTAGAATTTATTGAGTCTATAATATTTGTTCTAATTATGAATATTTGATAGTTAAAGACTTTTTTTTAAAGAAAGAACAAACAACCATAATCTGTAACCTAAAGATCCACTTTAAGTATATGATGGTTTATTAGAATCATACAATTATAAAAAGAAATGTTACCAAGCCCAAGCCAAAAAAAAAAAAAAAAACTTATTTTTAGACTATGTGACTTTACTCTTTAAACTGTATACCAGACAAGTAACTATATTTCTTTTATCCATGCAACTCCTAGGAGACCCATTAAGCTGGAGAATGTGTATAACAAAATGAAGTACTTCAATTTAAATTGATTTATTTTAAATGGATATAATTCTGCACACATTACCTAATCATTAACCACTAACTAATAGAGATCCCCTTATAGGAACTTTGATGTCACAACTCTCAATATAATACTGAACTAATCTGTGTGTACCCTTGCTTAAAGGCAGGGTAGGTAGGATTTTTCTAAAAAAAAAAAAAAAACCTTGCAAATTTGTTTAAACTGTCTTTATATACCAATACATAATTAAAATGTATACATTTTGCATACAGGCTGGAGATGAGAACAGAACAAAGGAAACCAGGATTCACAAAATGGAAATAAGAAATATTAAGAATCTTACAAAATTATATACCACTTCCACATCAAAGCGGACCCAAATGCATCGACAGACATATGCAGAATTCTTTTATGCTTCCATAAAATTTTACATGCTTACAATGTTTCATATATTTATAATACTTCCTGTACTTGCTGTGTTTGTTCTGAATGCAGTGCCTTGAAGAGCTTCACCATGTACATTCTATATCTGCTCTTTTGCTCTTCTGGCTCCACATTGGCTATAAACTACATTAGAATTAATATTGAAAAAGCAAGGTTTCACTTTAATGCAGACGACACTGTCATCTATTGCTCTGCTCCTACAAAACAAGAAGCTCTGAGAGATTTACAATCAGTATTTGATACTATGATACTATCCAATCAAGGTTTTTTATTTTAAAGCTGGTTTTAAATGTTGATAAAAGAAAATTCATGTGGTTCTCCAATTCTAGAAAATCTTTAATTCAATTGTTCTTCGAACTTTACAAGGAAAACTGATTACATTAGTGTCAGAGTAGAAATACCTGGGCATCATAATTGATGATACATTAAAATTTAATTCACACATTAATTATTTGAAACAAAAATTAAAGTAGTAGTTAGGATTTTATTTAAGAAACAAGTCTTGATTTCCATTTAATTTTTCATTTACTGCAAGGAAGAAGCTTGTGTCTGCGACTTCTTTGCCGATTCTTGATTATGGGGACGTAGTATGTCAGCACACTCCCTCTTATATTCTTGCGTCCCTAGATGCTGTGTATCACGGTGCCGTGAGATTTATTACGAATTATACATTTTCTACACATCATTGTGCATTATACAACAGAGTTTCTTGGTCTTCTCTTGCTGTACGAAGGAAAATGCATTGGCACTTATTGATATACAAAGCAATTTTTTTTTTTTACCATCTTATCTTTGTGGTATACTTAAGCAAAAAGTAGCAGGTAACTATTCATTGCGTTCACAGTCTCATTACAATCTGCATGTACCTCGAGCTAGAGCTAAGTTAGGTGAAACTGCTCTTAATTATGCCGTACCAACAGATATTAACTCTCTCCAAATGACATTGAGGCTGAATCATTTGGTGTCTTTCAGCAATTTTACAACACTTACACATGCGCTAGAGAAAGGTTTAATGACTTGCAAATTCTTCTGAGATTGTATTTTTAATACCAATTTATTGTGTGCTGTGTTGTTTTATTGTCGTATGTGTGTTTGAATAAGTGGGCCGCCTATCTCGGCCAGGACACTCCTGTAAAAGAGATTTTAATCTCAGTGAGGTTCTCTCCTGGTTGAATAAAGTATAAATCAAAAAAACATTTGAGAATTTCTGATTTTATTTCTTCCCCTTTGTCTAGGAGTGAAATCTGTCTCGCTCGCATGGAAACGTGCATTTGGAGGAAAATGACTGTTTGTTCTCTTCAGAGCTGGAGAACTGCTGGAGAGTCTGAGTCTGTAACGTGGAGCGCTTCTGTGTCTCACACGGCCTCTAAAGACATCCACAGTATCTCGTGAAATCCCAAAAATAAATCAGATAAATAAATGTAAACAATCAAAATAAAATGGAGAACAAGCCTATCGCGACGTTTCGGTATATGTAATACCTTCTTCAGACAGGCTTGTAAATAAATGTAAACAAAAAAGATAAATAAAGGGGGAAAATTATATATTTATATAATAATAATAATATATTTTATAATACAATATATATTTTTTAAATGAATCGGTCTTAAATAGTGTTCTTTTTGAAATTCGATACTACAGAGCGATCGTGTCGTGTGTCTGCACACTCATCAAGTGAAGTGTGTGAGAGAGTGAGCGCGCGCATTGCGCGCCCCCTTAAATAGACTGCCGTTGAAAAAAGTTTTTTTTTTTTTTTTTTTCGAAAAACTGCTAAACTAAACTTTAAAGAGTCAAAACAAAAATCCAAGTCGGCGAATTGTTAGTAAATAAGTGAAAGGACAGATGTATGAAAGGATTTTTGTGAAAAAAGTTCAAATTAAAGAGTTACACGATGTTTTAGTGTAATTAGGTCTCTCTCTCCTCCGCACATGGTCGAGCAAGAGTGGAGAGACAATGAAACAACAGAGTCCACGAGGGAAAATGGCGATATAAAATCGAGTTCTTGTTACAATCGCATGGGAATGGTGTGTACATGTAGCCAGGGTTGTGCCTAATCATGCTGATGTGAACATATTTTTGTATCTGTGTTGTGCATGTTGTTATTAATTTTTAAAGTACTCAACTCATGGCGACGACATCGGATGACGTCACGACCATCGTTCGTCGTGTGGAATGTGGTTTTCCTCGTCATGAGGGAAAATATTTATTTTAAATCAAAATATCGAGTTTTAATGCCTCAAATCATGCTATACATATCCTTAACATCTCAATCAACTAATATTCGGGTAAGATGGATCATATTTTTAATTCTGGATGTTATTTTTCATATTTAATGTGTTCCTCAGAAGGAAAATAATTAATTTAAAATAAACCAAATTAATTTTCATGGCAAAAACGGCTTATATGTGTAGTCAATGTTGTATTTAACTGATATTCAGATGGGATGAGTAATATTTTTTACTTTAAATGTGTTTTTTGATTGTTCAAAGATGAGATATGCAAAGCTCTGATGGGGACGATATCGTATGACGTCATAACAATCGTTCATCGTGTGAAATGTTTATTTCCCACGAAAATCCTGGTCATGAACATGGAAGAAGATACTACTGGGGCAGTCATGGCCTAGTGGTTAGGGAGTTGGACTGGTAACCCAAAGGTTGCTAGTTCGATTCCAGAACCGGTGGGAAATGACTTGAGCAAGGCACCTAACCTAATCGCTCCCTGGGCGTCACACAAAGGCTGTGTGGTGTATCCTGGGTGTGTATCCACGTTTGCAGTGTGTGTGTGTGTGTGTGTGTGTGTGTGTGTGTGTGTTAACTACTCACTACTCTGCTCCTAATGTGTGTGCATTAACTTGGATGGGTTAAATACAGAGGTCAAATTCCAAGTATGGGTTACCATACTTGGCCGTCACTTTCACTTTCACTTGAAAACAGTGTAGAAAATATTGCAAAACCGTAAGACATGTAGAAGGAGTAGGAGTAAAATAAATAAAACGTTATAAGAAAGAGAATCCTTGTAGTATTTTTTTTATTTATGTAAGGATTCATTCTGTAAAATATTTTAAGGATCAAATATAAGTGTCCAGATAATGAAAAAGGAGACTTTAAGCTTTTCAATGAAATATTGTTATGATCAAAGAACACTAAATATTTCAATTAATGAAATATTTATTAATTTATTTATTCAAGAAACCCTCTTTTTGGGTCAAAAACTTGTATCATATTTATATGTATGTGTATATTTACTAATACATTCCCTTCTCATGTCAGAAAAAAATCACGTTTTGTTCTGATAAATCTTTTTAATAAAAATAAATACATTAAATCTTTTTTAATCACATGAACTTCACTTTTTGAGTCATATTTATTTATATTTCTGTTTGTGCATACAAACAACAACATTCCTTTGTCTTCAATCAGTGCTTATAAACAACTTGCATACAAACAACTATTTTGTTGCTGTATATAAAATGATTTATTGAATATTTTCCAACACACTGCTCTATTTTGCTGCAACCCAAAGACTCTAGTACCCGTCATGATCTTTACACAGTAAGAAATATCATGAATAAAGGAAAGAAAAGAGTGACTCATGACTGAATGTGGCTTGCAAAAACTTCTTAAACACTGTGTGTGGTTTTAAAGAGAAGTTATGGGGGCACGTGCACTGCAAACAAGGCCCGACAAGGGCCGGTCCAAAGCTCAGAGACGGAGGCATCGGCTGGTTAGGGGAATGAGACGTCCAAGGCTCAAACACGCACCCCCTTCTCATTTCTCAATTATATTATTAATGTGCCTCTTGATCCCTTAGATAACCCATGTAATAATTAGTAAACCCACAAACCACACAATGGCCTCAAATTATTTTTTAAACACATGAATTATGTTCTCTGGATTTTTAAACTACACGAATTGCGTTTTTTTTATATATATATATATATAAATTAAATAATTGAATAAAATTACACCACTCAAAAAGAGGGTAAGATGACCCGGGGAACCCAACGGCGGGCTTATATGAGTCCGGGGAGAACTGTTAAGGTTGCAAAATTCAAAATATAGAACAATATTACAAGAGAGTGAATATTAAATTCAGAAAAAGGGTTAAGAGAACCCGGGCTATGATCCGAAGGGTTCTGTGACCCGGGGTAAATCAGCTCAGGGTTCGAGTGGTTAAGTTTAGGGCAGTGTAAGGGGTACGCCTATTGAGGTTACGCCACCGCGGTCACCAACGGGTAGGTTTAGGGCTATGTCTTACTCTCAGTTCATTATTGGTCTGGCCTACATACTGTTTTCCACATTTCAGACAGTATATGAGATAGATACAGTTTACACTCATGTGACAGAGTATGAGACCCGAACTTGAAAACCTGCCCATTAAATCTATTCTTCACCCATCTTGATGGGGTGAAATACTTGCGCTTGCCCACCTTTAGGTGAAGGTGCCGAGAGCTTGCTCTGTACTAAAACATCTGAAATATTTGTGCTCCTCCTATAGGCCGCGATGGGTTTATGGTGTTGTAGGAAGTTCGTGGAAGTCAAGAACTTTGATAAATTAGATTTGACGGCCCGGTTGAGCTGTGTACTAAAACACGAAAAATGTGCCACCGAAGGAATAAATTTATTCCTGTCCGTCGTGTCCGGGGCGGGAGGTTTAGGTGTGTCAAATGATTTAAGTGCATTTCTCAGAAAAGAGCGTGAATATCCACGCTGTATCAAAGCAAGGCCTTGAAAAGAGTGTTTGTTGCCGATGCTGCCTCTCCATCTCCATCTCCATATCAACAAAAATGCTGTACAGCAACCAAACCAGCATCACTTCCATTTTTCAGCGCCGAAAGCGGACCTTTCCACTGACGTGTATATATATATACATATTGTAACCACTCAAAGTTTGGTTACTGTTTTTTTTGTAGTACCACTACTCTGCAGTAGGGGGCTCTATGTGTCATGCTCCCTTGTATATAGCCATGTGGGAGAAGAAGTCAGGTTATGGTGTGGAGAGGGAAGCATGGTTCTTCTCTCTTAGTTCACCCAATCTGTTTAGAGTCCAGGGGCCTGTTTCAATAAGGAGGTTCAACCAACTCTGAGTTAAAACTTGAACTCTGAGTTGACTTACCCTGGGATGGGAAGTTTTCGGTTACAGAACAGCTGAAATGAGTTAGTTCAGTCAACTCTGAGTTGACCTACTCTGAGTTAAGCGCGTGCACCACAACTATAAAAAGCCATTATCAATGGAGCGCAGATATTACGAGTCACCATGGCAACAGCGCCAAACAAAAAGAGGAATTACTGTTATACAGTGTTGGGTGTAATTAATTACCAAGTAATCTAAATATTGTGATTTAATTAAAGGGATAAATCTTAATTATTCTGTAATTTAAAATAAAATCTGATGTAATTACATTAAATAGGCTACTGCATAGACTATAGAGAACAATTCTGTATAAAACAATAGTGGATTTAACATACATTTTTAAAAGGTATATTTTTTATGTAACCTTCTCCCTCTACACACTTTGGTCAAATCAAGAATAGTTCATGCAATTGTATATTGTTTATTTGAAAGCATTAAAAGTGCTGTTTCTTGTCTCTCCTTGTATTGTTCAAGTGGTTGAGGTTGATATGGGATTTAGTAATTAGTAATAATAAGTAGACCAAAACTTTCTAAAGATAGTAAGTATTGCATTAATCTAATTACACTGTTGAAGATAACATTGATAACTATTTTAGAGTAACTCACCCAACTGTTATAATATCAGAGGTGAAACTGGAAGAACAGTAGGCCTATGTTATTCAACCTAATTTTAATTTTCATGTAGGAGCAATCCTGCAGGCATTAGAAGACCATGGCAGCAGCTGAAAATTAAATATAAAAACATAACTCATTCAGGTAAGGCTTGAGCATATCATGGGTGAAGGCTACCTGACTTTACAAACATTTGACATATTAAATAACTAAATAGCATCCAGTGTCCAGCAGTGCAGCAGCATTTACAGCTGAGGGAATTCCAGGAGGGACTTCAGAGCCAGTCACTCCCGAAGATCCAAGGGCCTTCATAAAATGTAAGAGGTTTACATATGTGTTATTTTTTAGATAGGCTATTTTTGATATTTCCATTTATTTTACTTTGAGGTTGGGTTTTTTGTTGGTCCCAATAGATTCTGATGGTAATATCTGTCTTTTGGAGCCTCCTGTCCCAACAGAACCCCAGGCAGTTGTAAGTCGCCTACTCAATACACCAGAAATTAAATAGTGTTATAAAGTGCACTTGACCAAATGCTCATCTTCACTGGACGATGAGGATAAAGAGTTTCTGCTGCCACAGAGAGGCCTACAGAGGTAATGTTAATATTATGTGTCTACACATCAAACAATCTACCCATTCAGATTTTTTCAAATTTTTATGTGGATAATCTAAGTTTAAATCTAAGTATAAGATTCTTATAAGTATAAGTATAAGTACTTTTATTCTTATCTCTTCCCGCGCCCCCAGAGTGTGGAAGAACAGCAGGAGGACGGTCCATCAACTTCTGTTGCACAGATGAACACATTTCAGTGATTTCCAGTAAATGCCACAGTTTAATTCTGTAGAATTTGTTTAGAACTACATTATATAACTCTAATCTACTACTGTATTTTCAGTTGCCAGTTAAGGAGTTATATAGACTTCATCTTATTAAAAAAGAAAATAGAAAAAAACTGCAGTAAAGATAGCAATATTTTATTTATTAATAAAATATTAATTTTATTAATAAAAATTTACTGAAAGAATGAATGAGGTGTTTAAACACCGCTTCCCCTTTAAAAAAGGGGAGGAGACCGATAGAAACTCTGGGTTTACCGAAGAAAACCTGCTCCTGACCAGGTTATGCTGGGTACACACCAAAAGATTTTTTACATCTTATAAGATTTTCAAAATGTGATAGACCACAAACATGAGGACAAAAAATCCTAGATTTAAGCGTTTTGCTCCTATAGTGTGTGGTGTGCCATGATGTGACAAAGACAGCACACCACACACAAACAGATTTTCAACCAGATTCTCGACTGTGAACACAGGAAATCTCGCAAAATCTCGCGAGACTTCAGAATAAGCATGTCGGATGATATGCAAGAAGAAATTATGATGATAGTGTTTGGAATGATTTTCACAGAAAATTCACATAAAAAAAAACAAGCAAACAAAAAAACATTGTACCCACCATTATATATAACCTTTACAGAAATATATTCATTCTTTATTGTCTTAATTTATTCTTTATTGTATTTATTTTCTTTTTAGAAAAAGTTAGCCTATTTCACTGAACCCTTATAACACTCAGCTTCCTGCATGTGTGTGCGTGTGCGTGTGTGTGTGTGTGTGTGTGTGTGTGTGTGTGTGTGTGTGTGTGTGTGTGTGTGTGTAAGCATGCATTATGGAGTTAACATGTAAAAACTGGTTTGATTTAGTGAAGAATACTGGTGAAACTAAGTAGTTTAAAGTGAAAGTGAGCCAATAAGTGGTCTTCTAGTGCCCTCTGCTGGCCATTCTACTTATTAATGAAGTCTTTTCACAGCTGCTTTTGCATTCATATTTAGACACTAAAAAAATAACAATTACTATTACAACACAGTCATATTTTGTCAGGGTTTATCACTTCATTTGTTCTGATACTTCACATCATTGCTAACAATGTGGTAAAGCATGGTAAATAACACTAGAAACATGGTAAATCATAGTAAATAAGGTAAATCATGCTAGAATGTGGTATTTCATGGTAAATCATCCTATAACATGGTTAATCAAGGTAAACTAAGATAAATCATGGTAAAATATGGTAAATCATGCTAGAATCATATTATTAAGTCATACTAGAATGTATTAAATTGTGGTAAACCATGCTAGAACAGGGTAAATCATGCTAACATTACTTGCTGGAAAAAGTAGTTAACTACTGGGAAAGATAGACTCTACTGTCAAGCTACTGAAAATAGCATCGTTACATGTAGGCCAAGTTCACTAACGTTACTCCCCAACACTGCACATCTGATAAAGCATTGTATTATCATATAATCATACAACTTACACGTTTATAAAATAACTTGCTTTGAAATAGAAATCATAATGTCTGAGCAATATTAACCAACTAGTTATTAAGATTATACAGGCAACATCAAACCGCATGACTTGCCTCTTCAAGAACTGCACAATAACATTTCTTATTCTGTGAAAACGGGGAAAAACAACACGCCCTCTAAAGGATTAAAGGAACTAAACATGTACATTGCACACTAAGGCCGTACATCTAATTTTAATTTTAATAAAATATTCTGTTTTTCCTGCATAATCTAAAAAAAAAATTCAAGTTAACAACAGAGTTTTTATCTCCACTATGTGTAAGTCTGATTGTGCCACACAAGATTAAAAAATACACTCATTAATCAATCACCCTTTTGACAAACTTATGCTTCTCTCTTGCCAAACAAGCGTTTAATAATGAAGTAGGCCTATTTATTGGGTGGGGTTAGGGATTACATATTGTCCCAATAAACCATCATTCAATAAATAATTTTAATAAATATAACTGTTTTATTGCATCCTGTTCATGAACAACAGTACGGAGGGGCAAATAGTGTCTGCCACTATTTATAAGCGTAAAAATCATCTTACAACTATTGGCACATATTGCAAAGAACTGCTATTTTTAGTGTAAATACAATATATCGCTAAGAAAATATGCTTAGTGTATGTATATATATATATATATATATATATATATATATATATATATATATAATAACCAAAACAGCCAACTCTAATGCTGATCAGTGGCAAATATTATACTTCCTTCATAATGCATATGAAAAACACAAATTCAATACATTTAAAGGATTACTTTTATTGAAACACTTAAGCCATTATAACATGACAAAGCCAACAATAATAACAACCTTTCCAATTAAAAAAAAATATTACACTACAAGTTACGTTTTCAATTATGTCTAAATAAAACTTTAACAAGAACATCAGTTGTCTTGCATAAACAAAATGAACATCTTTCGACACATTTTCAGAACAAACGAAAATGTAAATTAAATATAAGTGCAAACAATTTTAAATGGAAAAATTAAATAAAAAGTTCAGGCATTACAATTACCACTTAAAATAAAATAAAATTATAAACCACAACATAAAAACTTCAACTGTTACTAAATATTTTTCCAAACATAAAAAAAGCTTTTTGAGAAAATAAAACTATATATATACACAATATTGTTGACTTCACTTATATAAATACAAAAAAAAAACAAAAAAAACAATAAAGATTCTTTAATATTCTACTAACTAAAAAAACTCACCTATATCTTACATATCAACTCAGTAAAAATTGTATTACCCTATTTCCCATTTTAAGTGACCAACTCGGTTAACATTAATCAGTCAGCCTGCTCAGTGAATTTTACTCTTGACTTGCAGTTGGGCACAGGCTCATCTAACAAATGATCACCTTCAGCAAACCAGCTCTCCATTTCAGTCACTTCACCTTCGCCAAGCAGATCTTCCTCTTCAGCCACAGGCTTTACAGCGTTCTCCACCTTCCTCAGTGCAAACAGTGTTGTCCAGCAACTGCACAATCCCATCTCAAACAAATGCTCCTCAATGTCCTGTTTATCCGACAGCAGCTCAACAAATCCCTCTTTCTCCAAATGATTTGTCAGGACTGAATTGGGCACTTTTAAATTGGGCACTTTCCTGACATAGAGACTTTGGCTGTTACATTGGCCTGAAAACTGACAGTCCTCTGCAGCATCACACACTTTTCACAGCGGTGAAATCTCTGTTTGCCATCAAACTCTGCCGGTCATCAGAGCACTTTGTACAGCATCGCCGCCGTACACTGACCTCCGCGCCAGTGACATGATCGGTCAATGTTCTGGCTTCACCTTCATCAATTGCAAATGAAACGTCCAAGCTCACACCAGAAAAAGCTGCCACCTCCTTCATCTCAGAGCTTCCAGATGCAGTCAGGAATAGATCACCACCAAACTCCCTGGTGGACACATTCATGATATCGTACGACTGACCTCTGATCAGTGCTCCCAGCTGCCTCTCCCACAACTCCATCTTTATGTGACCCGTGTGATCGGCTGTATGACAAGTACATCTCAACACACACACCATTCATATCCACAGAACTGACATGAATCACCTTCGCTTTGACAGCAGGAACCTGAAACAAATAGAACATTTTTATTAACCTAACAAAATAAAACACACAAACACAGAAAAACAACTTCTATTACATAGTCATACATTGTATGTTATGCAAAACAAAACACAAGTGCATATTTAACAAGATATATCAGCTCGAGAAAACACATCAAGCTTATTCAGATCATTTTACTTGTTTACACCGTCTCGCAGCGCTGTGAGGAATAATACTAATGCCAATTTTTGCTCATATGTTAAATATAGTATGTTTTGTCAAAAATAAAGTAATCAAATAATATGTTATAGTGTTTATTCCAATGTAGCCTAGGCTATATTCAAGTAATAATTCCTTAACTTTGAAATATGTATGATAAAATGTATACTTTAGTTTTTACAAAGAAAGATTACACTTGAATTGTTGTTGTAATTGTAACATTTTTAATAAAAAAAATATATATATTTACAAGGTAGATGTAAACAAACTATTAAAAGGTAAATATTTTTTTTTTCTTTAAATAATTTGTATTGTGTTTTATTAGTGACAAATTTGGGGAGAGGATAAATATTCCAAAACTGAAAATACAGTATGAGAATTAACTGCACAATTACTAGACATGTTTACCTTGGATATTATAGGCCAATTTGCAAGCACAATTTGTGGAAAAAATAAATAAATAAAATTGAGATGCTTCCAACTGTTGCTCTTGCATTCTTCCTTGTGGCTATAGGTGACACACCTGAATGAATGGCTCATTAAGTATGCGGGCCCCATTGTCTCCTCAGGTGTGAACCACTAAATATGCATGATGGTGTTGGATCGCTGACGTCCACTTGCATATTGCCTTTCCAAACAGAAAGTGTTTTGCAAAATTTAAATCAATGTATTGTTTTATGTGAATGATTAGGCAGAAAGATTTTCAGATCATTTTGAAGCAAAAACTCTAGGCGACAACATCCATTAGTCAAAAGTCTTGTACACATATTTAGAATGTGTTTTATGGCCTTATTTCAGAAACTTTAGTTTTTTCAATAACCACGCATAAACATTATTCTCTCAAAAATACAAACATGAACATACATGCTGCTCACATATTATGGTAGCCCTATTTGTGCTAAATAGAGTGAATTTACACCTTTGCCATTAATATGTTTATAAGCAACTGAAAACATCTCAAGGACCCCAAAAACACCTTAGACCCCAGAGGGTTAAACACAGTGCACAACAAGATGCATGTTGTGTTTAAAGGGACCTGAGCTGTCAGAACATATAAACAGAATAAATCATTTATAAAAAATAAAGAAAATT
The DNA here is from genome assembly GCF_949319135.1 of Squalius cephalus. NCBI lineage: Eukaryota > Metazoa > Chordata > Actinopteri > Cypriniformes > Leuciscidae > Squalius > Squalius cephalus. The sequence goes on from NC_137125.1 coordinate 4,152,221, forward strand.
ACAAATCAGAAAACTTAACAGGATTTATTTGAACATCAAAACTTGTTCTCTACACACACTCACAGACGCACACTCACACACACTCACAGACGCACACACACACACTCACACACACACTCACAGACGCACACACACACTCACAGACGCACACACACACTCACAGACGCACTCATAGACATACACACTCACACACACACACACACACACACACACACACACACACACTCACAGACACACTCACAGACACAAAGACGCACTCACAGACGCACACACTCACAGACGCACACACACTCACAGACACACACACTCACAAACACTCACACTCACAAACTCACTCACAGACGCACACACTCACAAACGCACACTCACACACACTCAGACGCACACTCACAGACGCACACACACACACTTACTCACAGACGCACACTCACAAACTCTCACTCACAGACACATACACTGACAAACTCTCACTCACAGACGCACACACACTCAGACGCACACACACACACTCACACACACACACTCACTCACAGACGCACACACTCACAAACTCTCACTCACAGACGCACACTCACAGACGCACACACTCACAAACTCTCACTCACAGACACACACTCATAGACGCACACTCACAGACGCACACTCACAGACGCACACACACTCACAGACGTGCACACACACACACACACACTCACAAACTCTCACACTCACAGACGCACACACTCACAAACTCTCACTCATATACGCACAAACTCTCACACGCACACACTCACAAACTCTCACTCACAGATGCACACTCACACTCAGAGACGCACACTCACACACACTCACAGACGCACAAACTCTCACACTCACAAACTCACTCACAGATGCACACTCACACTCAGAGACGCACACTCACACACACTCACAGACGCACAAACTCTCACACTCACAGACGCACACACTCACAAACTCTCACTCACAGATGCACACTCACACTCAGAGACGCACACTCACACACACTCACAGACGCACACACACACTCTCACTCACAGACACGCACACTCACAGACGCACACACTCAAACTCTCACTCACAGACGCACTCTCACACACTCTCACTCAGACGCACACTCACAGACGCACACTCACAGACGCACACACACTCTCACTCACAGACGCACACACTCACAAACTTTCACTCACACACACTCACACACTCACTCACTGACGAACACACTCACAAACTCTCACTCACAGACGCACACTCACACACACTCACAGACGCACACACACACACACACACACACACACACACACACACACTCACTCACAGACGAACACACGCACAAACTCTCACACTCACAGACGCACACACTCACAAACTCTCACTCACAGATGCACACTCACACTCAGAGACGCACACTCACGCACACTCACAGACGCACAAACTCTCACACTCACAGACGCACACACTCACAAACTCTCACTCACAGATGCACACTCACACTCAGAGACGCACTCACACACACTCACAGACGCACACACACACTCACTCACAGACACGCACACTCACAGACGCACACACTCAAACTCTCACTCACAGACGCACTCTCACACACTCTCACTCACAGACGCACACTCACAGACGCACACACACACACTCTCACTCACAGACGCACACACTCACAAACTTTCACTCACACACACACTCACTCACTGACGAACACACTCACAAACTCTCACTCACAGACGCACACTCACACACACTCACAGACGCACACTCACACACACTCACAGACGCATACACACACACACTCACTCACAGACGAACACACACACAAACTCTCACTCACAGACGCACACTCACACACACTCTCACTCAGAGCCGTCGCAATGGGGTAGGCAAGGTAGGCAGCTGTCTAGGGCCCCCAGCTGAAGGGGGCCCCGATGGCTGCACGGTCGTTTAGGTTGTGTATCTGCCCTCGTCAAACAGTACCAACCACCGTAAACAAACCACCACAGTGAGACAGCGCTCTCACTCTCCAGTACTGCTCCGTGAGAGGGGCCCCCCAAACTAGAGGAATTCCCCCTATGCAAGACAAACACTATGAGTGCCCTAATCACTGTAATGTTGAAGTGACATCCACCGTCGCACACCCCCCATCAGGTCGTTCCCACACTCAGCGCTACGCGGGCATTTAAATTTAAAAATGTCATCATGAAGCGCTCATACCCTTCAGGATTTTTCAAAAGACAGAGAAAGAAAGAAGAAGAGGAAAAACGCCAAAGACACAGAGGCAAGTAAACCATTATTATCTCCAAATACAACTGTCTGACGTGTTTTCACATCTCTGCGAACATAAACCTTGACATCAGTGACCAAACACAACGGTAGATGTGAGCGTTGTTAGAGGGTGAAAAAGTTCAACTAATAGTCATACACAACTTTGTTCTGTTTGCAGAATTTAAGCATAAAATACACACTAGACAACTTCACTGTTGTAGCTAACTTACAGCGTTCGAAAACTTCCTTTGAGCTAAATCCTCTTGATGCACGAGCCCAGATTACGATCGCATGAGATTTTTTGCCATGTATAAAGGCAAAAGCTAGAGACGTGTTGTCACTGACTTACTCTTGACGGCTGTGTCTGCCCGCGGCTGCGGTCACGGTAAAAACTTTGTCAATTCCAAACAAAATGAGCTGGTCCTATGACTCCCATGCAGTTAGGTCCAAAAAAAAATAATCCATCAAATCTGGTTACGTATGACGTTACTGTCTGTGGCATTATGGGAAGTGAAGTTCTTTTCCTGTAAAGTAAATATCGAATCCTCCACACTTCACTTTCATGATATGCTATGAGAATAACAATAAACATATGGCTATTCACCAAAGGGTTTTTTTTTTTTTTTTTTTTTTTTTTATTAGGTGCTGTGCTTAAATTTCTGTATGTGCCAATTGATAATTCATGACTCTTAAAATGCACCAGAATACAAGAAATCCCATCTGAATTTTAAAAATTTTCCTGAGGGAGGACTTGGGACCTCACTTCACTCTTTTGCCTAGGGCCCCTTGAAACGGCCCTGCTGGTAGGCTACTGTTTTCTTATTATTGCCTGACACAAATTTCTAAATTTCAATTCAGTTCTTGTGATTTGATTTCGATCTTAATTCAGTATCAATTAATGTGGATAAATATTAGGCAAAGTAGATACATGCTAATTTTTCTCAAGAAAAAAATCTCTCACTTTGGCCTAATTCTGTAAACATAGAGCCCTGTCAGCTGGTATTATTTTTAAAGTTTAAAAATAATAACTCAAATTAAATATAATGCGTTTTTTATTACAATAACAATGTTATAATATTTTAATGATATAAGTAAGGAATAATTGACGACAGGCCAATTATTATTAATGCACACCCGAGGTGGTAATGTGGTCACAAGTATAATTAAAATAATTCAAAAATATATAATAAATATGTAATATAGTGCATATATTTAGCAAAATACTCCTCTCTATAGGTAATTTTTCAAGCCAACTAACGTGCTATGGTCATTACACGGCTTTCCTGTACGTTAAATGTCACTTTATGTGACATTGTTCTCCAGCTGTTCGTTCGTGTTTGTTTACTATTAACTAACGTTAGTAGTGAAGGAGATATATTATTCGGTTCACGTGCCATTTGAACTGAGGCTTTTACAACAGCAGTCTGTCACGTCACATTTACAAGCGCAAAAACTGTATTTATTGTTTGAATTTTGTAATAAAATGTACAGAATCTGAGAGCTGATGATTTGTTTCATATCAAAAGTAACCTGTCTCGTGTGGCGCGAGAGCATGCTGAACGAGCCCTGTCAGCTAATTTCATTCTGTTACAGGAACGTGTTGTTTCCAGTAGGAAGCATTTTCGATAACAATTCAATGTCAAATACATGGAATGACCAATAGAGGATTTTTTTATTTATTATTTTTTACAAATTACCTACCTTTTAAAGGGGTCATATAATGTCATTTTTGTACAAGCTAATATGATTATTTAGGGTCTAAATTAAAAGTTTGTAAAATACTTTAATTAAAAATTCTCATTAGTATTGTAAGAAAACACTAATTTTACCTGGTCAAAAACAGCTCTGATTTCAGCGCTCCGTTTCAGTGCATGTGTCTTTAAATGATAATGAGCTCTGCTCACCCCGCCCCTCTGTTCTGTGCGTACACCGTTTCTAACACAATTTATCATTCATGTGTAGTGATCTTATGTCAGAATCATTTCTATACACATGCTTGAATTCTGCTTATCTAACCATTTATAGTGATCAATTTCACCTGTATGGATGTGCTCACTATAAGAGGATTCCACTGCATCATAATCAAATGAAAGATATAGACCTGTTAGTCAGTTTTCATAAGAACAAATCATGCATTTACTTTTCTGGAAAAAGACAGTCTCATGCTATGGTATGACAGGAACTATAGAACTAATATATATATATATATATATATATATACACATACATGCATCCATAATGTAAGAGAAGTTCCCATCTGAAAGGCATAGTGTTAATTGTTTGGTGGCTGAACTAATTAACTAAATGATAAAAAAATGATTTAATCGAGTCAGACATTCTCATTGTTTCAATGATTTTCCTCTCACAGGGAAAACCTGGAGTCTGATGGCAATGAGCTCCCTCAGAGCCTGCAGGAGTTCAACACCAGAATCAAGAGGGGAAAGAAAAGTTGTGGGAGGAAATGGCCGGTAGGCTGACTGGCAAATTTGGCCTGGTTTTCTCTCCAGCCAAAGTGGCCCGTAAATGGCAGACCCTTGTCGATGGCTACAAAGGCGTCAAGGACAATAATAATAGCACAGGGAGGGGGGTAGTTCGGTTCAAGTTTTTTGATCAGATGGATTCACTTTTACCCCTATAATGTCGAAAAATGAATGGTCAAATATGTACTATTGTATTAACATTTTATTGACTAAAAATGCGTTAGAAAACGTTTATCTCAAAGACGAGTTTGTTCAGAATCAGTTACATACAGCAGGTCGGCTGACTCGATCTCCTTCTCATACATTCCAGTAGCGTCACAGTGCACTTCCCTGTTGAAGCCCAGCGTCCATTGACTTCAATGGGGCTGCTTTGAACAGTTTTTTTCAAGTACAGTTGAAATAAAAACCGCTGCAACCTATTTCATGATATTTGCTTGGCGAAATTGCTTAATTTTCATCATACATTTCACACAATTATACACCACACTCCTTGTTTCAGTTTTACAGAGTTTAATATTTTTTTTTAGATCGTTCATTCATTCATATAGTAGGCTAGGCTAGCGTCGTGGGTGAAACTGCACACGATGGCAGACAGTGCTAATATTGTCGACCTGATTTTGGCGAAGCCATTTGAAAGTGTTCCTTACGAGGAAAAACTTAGAATTAAACAGCAGGGCAGATCAACACCTAAGATTGATTTACTGCAAAAGATAGGGAAAAATAACAGGTCTTTTCAGCTCTCCTGGTATGACAAAATTAGCTGGCTGACTGGAAGTGCTGTGACAAATAAAATGTACTGCTGGCCATGCCTCTTGATGAAACCATCTCACGGATGTGTTGTTTGGTCAAAGTTGGGGTTTGGAGATCTGAATAACTTTGACAGGGCATATAAAAGACATGAAAAGAGCAATGGACAAGTGAATGCATGTGCAAGATTAAATTGCATGGGCAGGATCAGGGTTGAGCATGCAATAAATGAAGGTGCTCGCATTCAAGTGCCATTCAGAGCAACTCTCTGTCATTGTTCGCTATGTAGATAGTGCAGGTAAAATTCAGGAGCGCTTTATTGGATTTTTTTATGTTTCTGGGGGCCGAGATGCCCAGTCCGTTTTTGATGTATTAAATGAGAACATGCAGGGCTACAATTTTAAGGATAAGCTTGTGGCACAGACCTATGATGGGGCTGCTGTCATGGCTTCAGATCTCAATGGTCTGCAGGCCAAAGTGAAAGCAATAGCCCCCAGTGCAATGTTTGTGCATTGCTATACACACAGACTGAATCTGGTGCTGTCACAGGGGGCTAAATGCTTGCCTGAGTGCAGAATTTTTTTTGCATCACTCTCTGGGTTTGCCACATTTTTTTCAAAATCCACAGAGGACATCTTTTCTGGAGTCTGCAGGCTGTTCAAGGTTGCACAGAAACGCTCCTACTCGATGGAATTTCACATCACTGGGTATTGATGCGGATGGAGAATTCGAGATTGAGAGGGCACATCGCGCACTCGCTCCCAGGCCCAGTGCTGATCAACCACCAAGAATAATTCTGATTAAGTTTCTGCGTTCTTCAGCCAAGGAAAAAGTGCTACAAGCGGCTAAAGAAAAAGGAACGACGGAATGGGAGGGATGTAGGATCTCGTTTTTCCCCGACATGTCAAGAGAGTTGGCCAGGAAACGGAGGGATTTCACCGCGTCGCGGAGGATGCTGAGAAGCATTAACGTGAAATATACGCTGGCATATCCAGCCTCACTTCGTTTCACATGGCGAGGGAAGAACAAGGTGTTTGCATCGAGTACGGATGCAGAGCAATTCATCAAAGAACATTGCGGGGCAAAAGAGTGACGGCCTGACGGGACCAAATATTCTTGCAAGATATCCAAAGTGGAGCATATCATGGGTCAAATGGGCAGATGAGCGGGATAACTATGCTGTCTCGGAACAGTTTTGACAGCCAAGTGAAGACTAGATAGCTGATTCGGCATCTCACGGACCGCAATCTCGAGGTGTTTGAACGAGTATACGGTCTTCAACGTTCGGTATGACTGTTCCTTTTTTGTTGTTTTTGGTTCAGATTTTTTCTGATATTAAGTTTGGGTTTGGGCTTTTTACAATTTGTTACGTTTTGTTAAGCAACAGAGTTTTGCAGAAAATAGTTTTGGGGTTTGAAATGTTCAACTGCAGTTTGTTAAATTTAAATAAATGTACATCACAGTTTACTACGCCATTCCCCAATAGGGGGCAGTCACTCAACACATTTGGTTACGCGCACGATAATGTGCGATTGATTTGTATTATACATAGGTAGTCGCATCAGGTTTATAACATGGAATTTTAACGGATGTGGAAGTCCTATTAAGAGAAAAAAGGTCCTGTCATATCTCAAACATAAACAAGTGGATGTTGCTTTTGTGCAGGAAAGTCATGTAACAGATAATGAAGCGCTCAAATTCAAAAGAGACTGGGTGGGACATGTATTTTATTCATCATTTACAAGCAAACAAAATGGGGTTATGATTTTAATAAATAAGAAGCTGAATTTTGTAATGTTAACGGAAACTAAAGACGATGTTGGGAGGATTATATGTATAGAAGCCCTCATTAATGGAGTTAAAGTGATATTATGCAATGTATACGCCCCAAATAAATCGGATTCGGGTTTTATAAATAAAGTAAACAAAATTCTTGGTGACAAAGAGGGACAAATCATTTTGGCTGGGGATTTTAACCAGGTCATGGATGGGGTTCTAGATAAGAGTAAATATCAGGGACCCTCAATACCAAGGGATAGAGCTGCCCTTCATTTGTTAACAGAAGATATTGGATTGACGGACATATGGCGCTTGGTAAATCCAACAGAAAGAGAATATACTTGTTTTTCGCATTGCCATAAGTCTCACTCTAGGATAGATTTTTTCTTGCTTTCATATTCAATTACGGATCAGGTAGTAGATTGTAAAATTGGAGCAATAGCATTATCAGATCATGCAACTGTGGAATTGGATATAGCTCTAAATGGAGAAGCTGGTAGAAAGGGAAGATGGCGTTTAAATACTGCATTATTACTAGATGAGGAGTTTGGCACATTATTGGCTGATGATCTGACCTCCTTTTTTGAATTGAATGTAGGAAGCACTGATAAGTTGGCATCGGTATGGGAGGCCTCAAAAGCATACATTAGAGGGAAATTGATTACACAGGCAGCCAGAAAGAAAAACGAAGGAAGAGACTTGGTTAAGAATTTGGAAGCAACCATTTGTACACTGGAGAAGGAGCTTGCTAAACATTACTCTAATGATTTATATCAGGATATTTGCAAATACAAATTTCGATTGCATGAGATTTATAATAAAAAAGCAGAATATGCTCTATTTAGACTACGAACAAGGTTTTATGAAGGAGGTGAAAAAGCGGGCAAACTCCTGTCCAGACAGTTAAAACAGCAAAATGCTGCTAACATTATTCCGGCAATTAGGAAAGGAAACTCTATGGTATCATTGACAAAAGATATAAACAAGGTTTTTATGAAGTTCTATAAACATCTGTATACATCTTCAGGTAGTGTAGATGGGGAAAAACTGAAGCAATTTTTTTCTAAAATAGAGTTACCAAAATTAAGTATATTGCAATCCGAGTCTCTAGACCTTCCCATTACACAAGAGGAGGTTAAAACTGCAATCATTTCTTTGAAATCTGGCAAATCGCCGGGGGTAGACGGCTTTCCAGCTGAATATTATAGAAAGTATGCTGACATAGTGGCCCCAATTCTAACAGAAGTCTATATAGAGGCATTTGATGCTGAAGTATTGCCTAATACTTTTATGGAAGCATTGATAACACTGATACCTAAAAAAGATAGGGATTTGACAGATCCGGCTAATTTTAGGCCAGTAAGTCTTATCAATGTGGACTGCAAGGTGTTGGCAAAAATTTTAGCTTCAAGGTTAGAAAAGGTTCTACCAAGTATAATTCACAAGGACCAAGTGGGTTTCATTAAAAAAAGGTCATCAGCCGATAATATGAGAAGGCTAATTCATCTGATGTGGCTAAACTCCTCAGAAAGCACTCCGATCGCAGCTTTATCCCTAGACGCCGAAAAGGCTTTCGACAGGGTGGAGTGGGAATTTTTGGCTGCAGCCCTGTCAAATTTTGGATTTGGTCATATTTTTAGGTCCTGGGTTAGTTTATTATATAAAGATCCTAGAGCGGCAGTGATGACTAATGGCATGACTTCCTCATTTTTTACAATTTCAAAAGGAACCCGTCAAGGATGCCCATTGTCCCCATTATTATTCACAATAGTCTTAGAACCGCTAGCCATTATGATCAGGGCAGACTCAAACATTATGGGAGTAAGGGGGGCAGAGGAGGGGATAGAGCATAAATTAATGTTGTATGCGGATGATATTTTGTTGTTATCTCGTGATCCTCTCAAATCTTTACCTCCATTAATGAGTGTTATCCAATTATATTCAAGCGTGTCAGGATACAAAATAAACTGGGAGAAATCGGAAGCTATGCCAATATCTAGTACATGTCATTCCCATACAGTGACCCAATTTGGCTTTAAATGGATCCCAAAAGGTATGAAGTATCTTGGGGTCAAATTAACGCAGAATTTGGAAGATATAATGCTGTTGAATTATGAACCACTGCTGTCAAAGATAAAAAATAATGCGGATAAATGGGAACAATTGAAACTCTCTCTGTGGGGTAAAGTAAATATTGTTAAAATGGTTATTGCTCCACAGTTTAATTATATATCTATGATGATACCTGTGAACATTCCAGACCCTATCTTTAAAAGATATGACAAAGTTATCAAGGACTTTTTATGGGAAGGAAAAAGACCGAGGATTAAAATGAGCAAGTTGACCTCCCCAAGAGACAAAGGGGGCCTGGGGCTACCTGATGTGAGGATGTATAATATATCTTTTGAAATGGCCAAACTGGCTAAACATTGGGACGAGACAGACTCTGAGTTAGACTGGATCAAGATAGAACAGAAACTGGCCTCACCATTTCACCCCATTAGTATTCTTTCACAATGCTCTGGAGCTAAATGGGACTCAAATCCAGTGACAGTACATTCAAGACATGTTTGGAGCAAAATTCACATTATAAACAGTCATATGCATCAGTGTGGAATAACCCTGAAGTTTGTATAGGTAAAGCAGTGGTATTTTGGAAACAATGGCAGCTTAAAGGGGTAACTGTAATTGATGATTTGTATGAGAACAAAATTTTTATGTCATACTCTGAATTAATGAAAAAATATAATATTGAGGGTCAAGGAAACTTTTGGAAGTATCTGCAGATTAGACATTGTGTCAAGAACAAATTTAATGCAAGTGATAACTCTGTTTATGATTATCTTAAGTTGCCACGTGAAGCTCAGACTGCTTCTATGTGTTACAAATCAATGATGAGTGTAACTGCTGATACCTGTAACAACCTGAAAACAATATGGCAGAAGGATTTGGGGATTACTATTCATGATAATGACTGGCAGTACATCCTATCTAATGTGGGTAAAAACATACGGGAAGCTAGGGGGAAATTCATTCAGTACAAAATAGTGCATAGATATTATTATACACCATCCAGGCTTTACAGGATGGGGATAGCTAGAAATAATTTATGCTGGAAATGTAATGAAGAAGAGGGTACTTATTTACATATGATTTGGGAATGTTCTGTAGTTCACCCATTCTGGAGTAAAATTCTAGCGGTACTTGAAGAGTGGATGGGGTCTAATTTACCTGTGGAACCACGATTATGCCTTCTTGGAGATAAATCAGTGATACCTAACATAGCAAAAAATACATTTACCCTTATTAAGTGTGGTTGTATTACAGCTGCCAGGATGATTTTACGGAATTGGAAATGTCCCAAAACACCAGACCTTAAAGATTGGGTTGATGGGATGATTGAAATTGCTTCCTATGAGAGCATGTTGGGGAGACTGAATAATGAAGGAGAGATGAAAAAAACATGGGATCATTTTTGGCAGCATATAAAAATGGTGTGAATGAATAGGATTTCTGAACTGTCTCATTCACATGTGCTTTTGTTTTGGACATAATCCACTGATGGTGACTAATGTGGCTGAGTATGTAATGGCGAAGGTGATTACTGAACTATGTGATGATGTACTCCTAAGTTTTGTCTGTTGAACAATAAAAAATTTGAATTACAAAAAAAAAAACTATACGTGATCATGTTGTTTACTTGCTGTGCTTACGTGCCGATAGCTAACAACACACAGACATTTTGAAGCAGTTTTACTCACCGCCTGCGGTTCCAAAACGCGCGACCGTGAACCTTTATCGTTGGGACTGATCCATCCTAAGAATTAACGTTAGACGATCTGCAAATCCGGCGTCGAACTGGGCCTTGTTTATGAAACAAACATCGTCGAAATGCAGGGAACGTTGATGGGCGTACTGCTTTCGCTCTCTCGCTCTGGTCTACAGGTGTGCGCGCGCCCTTCCGGGAGAAGTGCCCTTAGGACCCATAAGGAAATTCCGCCCCATCTGACGTCATACATGCCCATACTCGAAAAAAACTTTCCGAAACTTGTCACAAACCGGAAGGAGTATTTTTGGCACTGAAATACTCCATCAAATGTACAATTTAATTTTTGAAACTTTGTCCATGTTTAGCATGGGAATCCAACTCTTTACCAGTGTAAAAAACTCAGTATGCATGAAACAGCATTTCACCCCCCCTTTAAATATCTTTATTAATTTGGAAGGGACAGTGCGAGTTGATTTGCACCACCCTCTTCGAGTGCTGCTATGTGTGCCCTATAGACACTATAGTGTGTGCCCTATAGACACTATAGTGTGTCTGAGCATATCTGTAACAGTGTGCACTGTAATTAAATGACATGTTTGTAGTTTTGTTACCCTGTACAATGCCATGTCTGCTGTGTATACCTTGCAGTTGTGAAAACTTAAAATGTCCCTATCCCCTGGGGATGAGTAAAAGCTATCATAATGTACCTATGGTGCAGTCAATGCCACACATCGCCCTGAAGGCAGCAGAGGTTAACATCTTTTCACACTCGGTGAACCAGCTGACAAAAGTTGGAGCCATAGTGCAAAAGGTTCTCAGCACTTCAACTACACATCTGTAAAATAGGATACAACAGATTAGAATAGCACTGAAAAAAAAGTTTTTTACGGCATAATTCATTATCAATCAGGATATTTCAAACTGTTTATTCTTCAGTTCTAGCATCAGTCTGTTAATCGGTTTTCTAGCAGCAATGTAACACCTAAACTTTCTACCTGTGTGCAGATGATTGGGACAAATTGAACTTGTCTGAGATTTCTCGAAAGCTATTCTGGTTTGCCATGTACCAGAGAAAGAGTGCAACCTGTAAACAGAGAATTTATCCCAGACACCCAGAAATGTATATGATGTATTTAATTGTGGTAAGGCTATTAAAACGGCAGCATTTTCAAACAACCAGTCTTTAATCAGGGCATAGGCCTACCTTTTGCTTGAGAGGAATCTTAAAGGGCACCTATTATGCCCCTTTTTAGTAGATGTAATATTGGTCTTGGGTGTCCCCAGAATGCATTTGTGAAGTTTCAGCACAAAATACGCCACAGTTAATTTATTATAACCATTTGAAAATGTCATTTTTGGGGCCTGTTTTAAAAAGAGCCGTTTTGTGTGTACCACTTTAAATGTAAATGAGCTGCATATCCCCGCCCTGCTGCTGGACCTAGATGATGAATAGACTCCGGCACAGAATAAACACGAATGAGAATGGACAAAACGTATCGGAATGGTTATTTGATACATTTCTGTACTTACAAAGTTTTAATCGCGTCCCTTTTGCCATTATGGATGTGCAACATACACACACACACACACACACACACACACACACACACACACGAACTGTGATAACGTTCGCGCAATTTTTTGAAACTACACACACACACACACACAACTGTGAAGTACAAACGAATTTTTTTATTTATTTCTTAAGGGGAGGGAGATAGACGTTTATATAGCCTACTGTCTATGGAGATAGAGCAGACCTTAATTTATTTACATTTGTAAATGCTGCAAAAAAATGCCTACGTGACATAAAACTGCCTGACGTTGTTTGTTGAGACATCCTATGACGATGACGACAATAAATAGCTTTAGACGCATTTGTTGTTGAACTTGCTGACATCGATTGAAATGACTATTTGCTCAAAAATCATAAAATACACTTACTTTTTCTGGATGTGACGTTGGATCGCGAACTGTAGGCAACGATCCACACTCTAGGATTAACTTTGACCCTCGTTCACTAAACAGTCATTCAAAAAATGAATCTCGTATTTAGGAAGTTTAAGTGGTGCCTTTTCTTCATAAATAAAATCCATCCGCTGCGTTTTTAGTGGCTCTGATGTCAGTGAAGACTAGTATGTCCATTCTTACATCCCACAACAGAACACTACTTCTTAGGAGACATTAGCTGCTGCCGGCTGTTGTTGAAACAATGGCGATGGTGTGCAGAACAGATCACCGAGGGCGGGGTCTATGCCAAAACCAGATGTCAATCAAATCACGTCGGTGGGGCTTAGCTCAATTCTACGTCACAGTGAGGAAAATCTAGAACAGGGTGTTCTGAGACAGTGCTTATGATTTATTGAGATAGTAAAAAAACTACTGGGTGGATTTTTATCATTCTAGGGTGGTTTTGCTCACACACTGCCAACACACATTTATGTTCAAACACCATGTAAAAGTGAATTTTGCATAATAGGTGCCCTTTAACACCTCCATCATGCTGGTCCCCTTTCAGACCATGCTGTCTCAGCACCTCAGTGAGGTAGACAAACTGCGAATGGGTGACCCGGAGATGGCGGTAAAAATGTCGGTAAAATGTCTGCTCATCCATATGGAACAGAAGCTCCCATTCTACGCCAGTCTTCAAAATCGTTGTCTGTGTCAGGAAAAATTGAGCAATAGCATTTCTGAAAATTAAGTTAAAACAGGCTTAATGAATGAATAACAAAATCTTAATAATGGGATTATCCTTTAGGAGCTAGGCCATTCATTTCACTGTAGGATATTGAATTATTGGTCTTCACTGAACTGTGTGTAGGATATTGGTGAGTGATTGTGTATGTTTGTGTGTGTGTGTGTGTGTGTGTGTGTGTGTGTGTGAGTGTGAGTGTGAGAGAGAGAGAGAGAGAGAGAGAGAGAGAGAGAGAGAGAGAGAGAGAGAGACTGACAGAACAGTTGAAGCAGAAAAAACTTCTAGTTCACATTGCTGAGTCATGCTCATAGGTGTCTTCAGATGTAAGGTTTGTAATGTTTTGATGTAAGTCGTGATTTACATGCTCAAAAACCTGCCTGGAACGCAGCATAAGTTAAGTGTTTAGTTTGGCACGTTGGTTGCGGTGGTACGATTTTAGCATCAACTCTTCGGGTTTATATGAGGTATGATAGCTTGCTTTAATGTCACCGAAAACGTTTTTTTTTTTTGTCTTTCATTTATCATTGTGATGTTTTGGAAAATTCTTGGTTCAATACAAGCTAAGCTCAATCAACAGTAGAATGTTGATCAAATCTTTTTTAAGAAGAAAATGTTAAATCCATTATTTTTGTGCTCATCAACATTACACAACAAATGCTGCAGATAATCTTAACCTGTATTGAACCCAGAATATTCCTTGTATAAAGAGATTGTTTTGACAGCCACAGGGATACAAAAATCTGTTACTTTGTAAATTATTATTCTACATTAAATTATTAGTGGATTCATTTAAATTAAATTCATTGTTGTATGTGTTTGTTGATACAAAATTTAGTAAATCAGAATCAAACCACTTTTTAACCAAGTGTTTGTACACACAAGCAATTTGTCTTAATTGAATTTTTAAATACCTGAACAGACACAAACCTATGAACAGAAGATGACTAACAAAACAAAATCATACAAAATTTGACCTTTCTTAATTAAAGGAGTCATAACCTAGTATTACCTTGGATACCTACTGCTGTATTATAGTCTTTCAGGCCCTTCTAAAAAAGAAAAGTGGAAAAAAAATAAAACACAGAGCTCCTCAGACCCTTATTTCTGAAGGCATTATTGTCTCGGGAGATCTGATGCGATATTTTGGCTGTCGTGGACGGTCATTTTAATAATGCAAATGAGGGGCGCGTTGATTGGTTGCAGGAAGGAGGGGGGTTGACACCGCAGGTAACGCTTTAGCATATCATTCCAAAATGACATCATGGCGCAAGTTATGAATGAACCCGACCTGACCGCGACCAGCTTCCCGGCCAGTGTATAAGCGTTAGGCAATCAATATACAACAATAGCCGAATTCATGATGATCTCAGTCATTTGTTGTTTGCAAAGTAGCCATTCCCCATGTTTACCTCGAAGCTAATACTCCCGCCAGTGTTGTGCCTGAACGCGTTCATTGAACTCGTTCATATTTTGGGCGAACATGAACTGAACGTACCGCATTACTGCCTGATGAACGTTACTGTGAACTCGTTCATTCTGGTGTCTGTGAACGCCACGCTCTCTCAGTTTAACTTCGTTCAGTAGGATGCCAGATTTCTATAAAGCCTTCCAGGCGAAAACCCACCTAAAACCCACCGTAAACCGGCCTTAATATGTAGCGGAAAAACACCCAATCTGGCAACACCAGCCACCAGTGTCCACTGACTCTCTTTTCGAGTCATTTCGTTCATTTAAGGGGCTTTAAATGTTACTATTAACTGGCAAATTCCCCGAACACATCCACCTACGCAATCTTGATCATATTTTGAATTAAGAAATCATTATAATGGAGTCAAAAATCGTTTACAGGGAACATAAATAATTACTTCACCTCGGGTCTTTCATGAACGACTCATCACTTACGTTACAAATCAAAACAAAAAGCAGCAAGGAGGTGTATAAGCGTTAGGCAATCAATATACAATAGCCGAATTCATGATGATCTCAGTCATTTGTTGTTTGCAAAGTAACGTTAGCAGCCATTCCCCATGTTTACCTCGAAGCTAATACTCCCGCTAGCATACAATAGCCGCATTAGCAGTTAGCTGCTGTTTGTTACACACAGTAGAGCAATAAAAACACAGTCTTACCGTTTCAATTTCAGGCAAGTCTCTGATGGTTGGAATTGCACCTTTTTCCAAACAGAGCTTCGAGGCCAACTTCGCCTGATATTGCCCCAAATTTGTGTATGATTCCTGTGTGAAATGTTTAGCGCAGACTCCTAACGATAAGCCAGTTGAAAGGGTTGTTGGGACAGCGTCATTAAAAATGAATTTCATCCACTGGTCCCTGATAGTTTGGTCCATTTTTGGTAGAGAAAACACATTTACATGTTGTTTATGGCAGTCAACCACAGAGCAACTCAGGTGTGTACTCGTTTCTCCATCTTTCTCGACTGAACTGAATATGAGGGGGAGAGGGGCGGGCTTCCCGCGGCATAGGTTTGCGGTGTCCATATATGGTATATCCTGCCCCGTCATGACGTCAAGACGGGGCTGAAATCAAAATCTCGTATTTGAGTGCGCGTGCACGCGCGCTGGTTTATTTACCCTGAGGTAAACAAACGCTTCACTTTTAAATATCGGCTTCCCGGCCAGTGTATAATCGTTAGGCAATCATAACATACATTGATTCTCGTGGAAAAGTGAAAATTGCAGGTTATGACTCCTTTAAGATTCTTGAAATTAGAATTTGTAGGGGTAGTATTATTCTTAAAATTAACACAAATATCTAATTGAACATGCACAAAAACTTGCACTTTATAACTGTCACTTGTTTCTAGTAAAATTGACCTCAAAATTAGTTAAAATGTACTTGTCAAGACCGAAGAAGACCAATTTTCTTATATTAAGATTTAAAGTCTAGTGTGCAATGCATTTTATAAGACTTTTTATCTTTCATGGCAAAAAACAAGATGTATTTACTAGAAATAAGTTTTTTTTATCGCAATTTTCCACCGGACAAAATTGCGATTGTTAACTCATGATTTCTGTTCTGTCTGTGCGCACCAATCTTGCACTTCTATCTACTCCTCAACCAGACCACCTAGAGACTTCGGGTTTTCGGCATTATGTTAAGGAAGGTCTAATCTCGGGAACGCACCAAAAAAATCCAGGAAAAGATTTACTATCTCGTAGTGTTGTGATCCCATGACGTGAGAAAATTGCGCTAAAACACTCACGGTGATGAATCCTAAAACAAGCTATAAACTGCACTGGCATAGCAATACCAGTGTTTCCCACAGGATTTTTGTTAAATCTGTGGTGGGTGGACCTCGGTCCTTCTAGGGGGGTTCGGGGGGTTCGGGGGGTTCGGGGGGTTCGGGGACAGAAGTGGCGTGATAATAGACAAGGAATCCGTAACAAACACTAGACAGGCAGGGCATATATAACAAAGAACTAACAATGAATAACAGGGAACAGCTGAGTGCAATGAACAGTGATTGGTACAGACAAGGATTGTGGGGAATGCAGTTCATGAATAGGATGACACCGTGGGGAAGAGGACCTCTAGTGAACACCAGGGATACACAAACCAGACACTGTGACACGATCATGACATAGCTTAAGTGTTTTGAAAGTAGTTCTGCTTACCGCAGGCTCTACACTTTCTCATTGCTCTCCTGATCCTCCTCACTATCATCATCATCATCACAGGAGCTGATGAAGGTCAGAAAACATATATTTTGACACACTTTACAGTGTCTGCTTTAAGGGCCTGTTTCTATTTTTTTTTCATGCTATTTCTCTGCACAATCCTTGCGTTTCTTCTCCATCTCGCAGACTATTTTGACAGATATATTCTGACACTGCTGCATGCTCGCTCACTCGTTTAAAGTTGTGATTGGGCCAGCCCAGTGTCAATCAAGAAAATAACCAATGATCTACGTGTTTCATGGGCTGGTCTGTCAGAAAAAAAAAAAAACTAACACTGACTTTTTTTGACCACTGCATTACACCGGCACAAACCCAGCACCGCCAATTAAGCAAAACAAAACTAATGGGCCGCCGATGTACAAATTTTATGGGCCGTAAAAAAAAAAAAGATAATAAAAAGTATGTACGAGTATGAGATGTATCGGCCCAAAAAGCACGTCGGCCCACCGAGAAAGTGCCCGGTATGCCCAATGGCCAGTCCAGCCCTGCCTTCAGCCTTGTCAGTCCCCTCACCTCAAAATCATCCACACGTCCCGGAAAAACAAGTTGTGGAGATTTTAGAAAGAAGCACTAACATTAACCAGTGTTTCTTTTTTGTGATTTACTGTTAGCTATACAAGCTAACAGCTAACTTTAGTAACAATATCTAGCTAATGTTAGGCTAACGTTAACGGTAGCGTTAGCTAATCATTTTCCACCGGAGCTTTAGCTAGCTGGCTAACGTTGCGTTCTCTTCTGCTGTGTTCAATGACTCAATTCATCAAGCTGTAGCTAACGTTAGCTAAGCCTGTCAACAGAGTTCCTGGGTAACTTAGATATACCAGAAAATATTTAAATTATTGAAACCATCACTCACCAAATTCAGTCAGGTAAATCGCCGAGGCCAGGCGTGCTTTCAGCTTCTGATGCTGGTCTGGTCCCCTTGGTGTGCACACTCTGGTCAGCAAACAGCTTGTAAACCAATCAGGTACTGGTATTCCCCTACCTTCCCAGAGAAAGAAGCTGGTGATGCAAGGTCTTTCACGCTAATATTTCCAGCTCCCTTCTGGCACGTGCACCTGTTCGCAGTTCACTGAATCTCTGGTACTTACCTACCCTAATTAATGTGTAATTATTATGGTAATGGTTAGCACAAGTAGCCTTTAGCATCCCATATAAATATATTTCTGAACATATGGTGAACAGAATCCCCATCAGATCGCAATCGGAAGCTTTTTCACACACTCGCTGGTGTCTAAACTAGTGTTGTCAAAAGTAACGACTTCAGTACCAAATTGCTACTAAAATTTTTTTCAATTGTGACGATACCAGCATTTCCCTCCAGCATTTTTAACGCTGTTGAACAGATTCTTAAACAGCTCTGATTGGCCGTTGTGTTCACATGCTCAACATGTATGTCTCTGATTGGCTACAATGATCAACGTTTCTAAAACATGTCTTCATCAAGCACTTACACACAGGAGTGTTTGAAAGTAGGATCCATCTATCAGTTACTGGTAATGCATTTCATTTGTGGGTTGATGTGCTATTCTAACGTGCGCTTTTTTGAACATGTACAATGGGTAGTAAATAACAGCTTTTCAGACAGTTTTATACTGTACTTACTTTTAGAGTCTCATTGCGCTAATACTGTCAAATACACACAAGGTTTACATAAACAGTTGGTTATGTCTAACGTAAAACAAAACATTTGAGACAAAATCTTTTGCTTCTGTCATATGCATGTAATGTTGCCATATTACAGATTGTATTTTTTTTAATGTTGTAATACTGTAATGTTGCCATATTACAGATTGTATTTTCATGTTATAATACCGTTTGTATTTTATTTGAGTGTTTGTTAAGAATATCTTGCTTATTTTAAATGTGGATGAAACATTAAAAGATTAATAGTTGATGTTGGGAATTTATTAATTGTATAAGTAAAGATTTGACTGATTAGATCAGATTTGAAAAAATAATCAATATAGTATTTTGACTAGTTAAAGTAAAATGATTGATTTATGGACAAAAAATAATTGTTAAATGTAGACTGTATATTTTAAATGGATGCAAGTAGTAAATGTATTTATTTATTTATTTTTTGTAGGGCTTTTTCTTGAAAAGGTTATTGTGGAAAAACTAAAAAGATTACACTTATTGATTGTAAGTTGATACAGGTTTTTAAATATTATTGTATAGAGGCAAAAGATTTTAACTAGGTAAAGTTTGATAGTTTGAATAAAAAATACTTTTAAGTCTATTTTTGTTCCCCAAAATATGAGTAGGTACTACTTAAATTCTGGCAATAGTAGTCAATAAAACTGATATGTATTAAGAAATATATAGTTCCTTACCCTTACTGACTGTTAATAATTTGTAATTATAATGTAAACAAAAAAATTAAGAATGATATGGTTTTCAAACAGCCAGTAATTAAGTAAATATAATTATATATATCATAAAGTAGGTCATCTATGTCCTATACAAATTAATGACTCGTTTGTCACAAAATGAGTTATGGTATTTTGCTTTTGCTTGGTAATAAAATTGTATTGATGTGTAAGTGTGTTGTTGTCATATGGAATTAAGTACTTTGTTGTTTGTTTTGGAATTTTTAGGTTAATGTCTCAGTGAAGATTCTTCAACTGACTGAAGACCAAGTGTTTGTCACAAGATCCCATCAGAAGATGAAGAAAAGATCTTATGATGTGGCAGACAAAACACATGGTATCGCTTTGTGTGTATGGGGCGGTGAAATTTTGCAAAATGGAAAATGCTATTACTTGACAAATGTGTCCGTGAGGTGGAGAAATGTCCATTTCCACTACAGCACAGTCCAAAGTAACTCTGCTAGATGTTGATATGGAGGTACATGGCATTGTAAACAACTTGAAGGTCTTTGAAGGGCAGTATATATATATATATATATATATACATATATACATATATATATATATATATATACATATATACATATATATATATATATATATACATATATACATATATATATATATATATATACATATATACATATATATATATATATATATATATACATATATACATATATATATATATATATATATATACATATATACATATATATATATATATATATATACATATATATATATATATATACATATATATACATATATATATATATATACATATATACATATATATATATATATATATACATATATACATATATATATATATATACATATATATATATATATACATATATACATATATATATATACATATACATATATATATATATATATATATATATATATATATATATATATATATGGGTGGTTGACATGACATGGCCTTTTTTTGGTCCAATGTGTCAATGTTAAGTAAATTATAGAAAAATATATCAAAAACTGTGATGATATTGTTCAGAAAGTGCTGTTTTATATGGACATACAGAGCATTCATGGGTTTAATCTTCCATTTTTTCACAATTTTCAGCCAAACCAGAATAAACTCATATGGCGTGGCTGTCCCAAGCACATTTCACAAATTTTGATTTTGAATAAAAACAAGAAAATGAATTCATTTTCTGTTTATTAAATCATATATTGATATCCCAGATGTCTACTTGTGAGTCTGCTTGACTAAAAGTTCAGGCATAATATTTTGAATCAGCCCTTAACTAAAACGTTTTGTCCCGGAAATGGATATCATTAGGTGTGACGCCATATTCCCTTTTTTAAAAGGGCAATTGTTTGGAGATCTTTGGGGTGTGGGGGTCCTCCTTCTTTCAGGAGGAAGAACAACACCTCAGAAGGACAATGAAAGTTACAATTAGAGTTTTCTCTCTTCATGGTTTAAAAAAAATCAAGTATATCCGGCACTCCTGCTTCAGTTCCCTTTTGCGCTGTCTTTTGGTGTGACGCATTTTACACAAAAATGCCCAAATTAAATTACTTTTCAGTCAAAATTACCTTCAAAACTATATTGTCATATTGTAGTTAGCATGGTTTTAGCATGTTAGCATAAAAGCACATTGCTTAATGTCATGCTAAGTACATGAAACCTCATATGGTGTGACACAAAATCATAAGGTGTGACAGGGTTTTCTTGTCACACCATATGATTATTTTGTCACACTATATGATATGAATTGCATTTAAATGCGTATATATATGTATGTATAACATGGCGAGCAAGCAAGATTTCAAGCGTTGTGTTGTTCACTGCCCACGTTACATCACGGGTGGGGACACACATCAGCTTTTTGTTGCATGTTTGGAAGTGGAGCATGCCTAGTCAGTTCTCGAGGGGGCTGACTGTGAGCATTGCGAGAAGCTGTTCGTGAGGACGCTCCACTCCCGCTGGGCGTTCTTCGAGGAGAACGGTTTGGTTCGCGTTCCCTGAGGTGCGGGTCCCTCTGTTGCCGAGGCACAAAGGTGGCTCACACCTTGGGGTTCGCAGATGGATCTAGCAAAGGGGTTTGAGACAAGCCCGCCCTATCTCAGCCCTCACCTGCTGGATCCAGTGCCTTTACCCAGGAAGGAGCACGCTCTGCGGTTTCTCCTCGCCGGGTTGAGGCACCAATGCTGCGGCTATCCAGTTCTGAGGAACTGGATGTCTTAAGTATTGATACAGGGGATTATGAGTCTTCACCAGCTCATACCTCTGGTGATGAGGAGCTTCGACCGTGTGGCCGAGGCTACACCTGTACGCATTTCCCCCAATATCTATGCTCCCGGGAGTTCTGGAGAGGGTTCGCCAGGAAGGGGCTCATCTATTATTAATAGCCCCGTACTGGCTGGCCCGAGTGTGGTTCTCGGACCTAGTGTCCCTTTTAGAGGGACTTCTCTCCCATGGAGATTCTGGTCAGGAGGGACCTGCTGTCCCAAGCAGGGGGCTCAATATTTCACCCTCACCCGGAGAGCTCATAGAATCCGGTCTCTCGACTGAGGTCGTTGATACCATTCTCCAATCCAGAGCTCCTTCCACGAGTAAACTATATTCATTGAAATGGAAATGATTCTCTGCCTGGTGTGGAGAACGTTACTTTAATCCTGTTAACTGCTCGATTGGTACAGTTCTTGATTTTTTTGCAAGAATATCTCCTTCCACCTTAAAGGTGTACGTAGCGGCTATATCGGCTTAACACACTCCTCTGGGGGGTACTTCTCTTGGGAGAGATCCTCTTATTGCTCGTTTTCTCCGTGGTATATTGAGGTTGACACTTGCAATCCACTCTAGAGCACCAGCTTGGGATTTTGGCCATTGTACTTGAGGGTCTGGTTTTTCTGAAACCTCTTCAAGAGGTAAGGCCGAAAGTTCCTTGCTCTAAAAACTTACTCTAAGGCATTTCTTCACCCTAAGCTGGGTTACATTCCTAAGGTCCCTACTAATGTTGCAGGCCCAATAGTGCTGCAAGCCCTTTGTCCTCCACCATTTAATACCCCAGATCAGGAAAAACTTAATCTGTTATCTCCCGTTCAGGCTTTGGATGCCTACGTTCACAGAGCTGCCCTGTGGTGTAAATCAGAGCAATTATTTGTCTGCTTTGGGTGACGTAAGAAAGATTGCCCTGCATCTAAACAGATAATGAACAAGTGGGTAGTTGAGGCTATCTCACTTGCTTATGAAGCGGCCAGACAGCCTTCACCTTAGGCTGTTCGGGCCCATTCTATGAGGAGTAAGGCTGCCTCTATGGCTTTCATTTCGGGAGTTTCCCTTCATGACATTTGTGATGCGGCAGGCTGGTCCTCGTCACATACATTTATCAGATTCTATGACTTAGACCTCTCCACTGCTGGGGCTAGGTTGCTTGCTTCTTAGTGTGCGCAAGGACTTCACACAGAACAGGCATTTGACATTATGGCGTAGTGGGTATGGGGTTCACACCGCGTCTCAATGCAGCGTCTCGTTCCTTCTCAGGGAACCAGGGTTACATACGTAACCTGAGACGTTTCTTCCAGTGAAACTACGTCCCCGAGTCAGAGTGCTGTGTCAGTTCACTTCTGACACCATGTGAAGTGTTGCTGTCTTCGTATAATATTTATTTATGAGGTGACAGTAGATTGTCTTTAACCCTCTGGGGTCTGAGGTGTTTTCTGGCCCTGGAGGTGTTCTGACATGCTCTGACATTTGTGCTTTTTCTGTTACTTGTGACATTTTCATGGCTAAAGTCTGATTACACTGTATTTAGCACAAACTCTGCTACAATAATATGTCAGCAGCATGTGTGTAAAAGTTTGTAGTTTTGAGATAATGACATTTATGCGTGGTTTGTGAAAATACAAAAAAAATTGTCACTGAAATAAGGTCATGAAACCCATATTGATTATTTCTTCACAAGACTTTTGAAAATTGTATCACGTAGCCCAGAATATTTGCTCCAAAACTGTGTGAAAATCATCCTGACTGCTCATTCAGATAAGAAAATATATTGATTTAAAATTTGTAAGATGTGTTTTGTGTAAGAAAGCTTTATGCGGGAGGTGTGATCACATCATTAATATGTATGGTTTACACACCTGAGAAAGACATAGACCCTCCCCCTAATGGCCCTATTAGGAGCTATCAGGCCCTGTCATTCTGAGCAACCTTGCACAAAGAATGAGGAGATTTAAAAAAAGAATGGCTTTTTGATTGTTTGGATTTATTTACAACACAACATAATCCAAAGATACACAACAAAAAAGCACATTATTGAAAACAATGATCC
Organism: Squalius cephalus; assembly: GCF_949319135.1. Lineage (NCBI taxonomy): Eukaryota > Metazoa > Chordata > Actinopteri > Cypriniformes > Leuciscidae > Squalius > Squalius cephalus. The sequence goes on from NC_137125.1 coordinate 4,176,339, forward strand.
AAAGACAGAGACCTTTGTGCCATTCCTAAAAACATTGTCCATACCTTTCATTTCCAAGGTGTTTGATTTTCACTTTACCATGTTCATGTACAGAGACTTATGTGAATGTTGAAGTCAGCAGGACTGTAAAAAAAAAAAAAAAAAAAAAAACCTGTGAACATACTGATGTCAAGAGAAACTATAGGGCTGCATGATTTTGGGAATAGATTTGAGATTTTTCTGGTTAAAATTTCTTTTTAACATTTCCAAACATTCAAACCCCAGAGCGTGCTCCAAAATATGATACATACGCAGAGTGCGCTCCAAAATATGAAACATTCAAAAGCAGAGCTCGCTCCAAAATATGATGAAACATTCAAACGCAGAGCGCGCTCCAAAATTTGATACATTCAAACGCAGAGCGCACATCAAAATATGATACATTATGGTTACCATATTATACATATCTATGTTTGAGCAGATATCCACAAACACAGTAACGGTTCAACTGCAATGTGAAGTTTATGCAACAATAACTAACTAATAATTAAGAATTTCTTACCTTACATCTTTCTTGTCTTCAAATTGCGTTCTTCTTCTGAGGTAAATCCAATGTAAGCTCACAGCGTGTCTTTCAAACTCGACGAAAAGCAGAGACTTGTGAAGTTTTTTGGTGCTTTGTTTTTGAGGTAACGAGCGCGTTCGTGTGAGGCGTGGACGATTTGCATGTCAATCTATTTTGCGCGTGTGGGCGTGGTCAAATTAAAAATAATGAGCAAGCGTTTGAGATACTGGACATCTTGTTGGTTTTATACAAATTACTTAAGCAGAGAATATTTGTTTTCAGTTTGAATCCGATCATTTAAAAGTACCGTAATTTCCGGACTATTGAGCGCACCTGAATATAAGCCGCACCCGCTGAATTTAAAAAAAAATATTATTTTGAACATAAATAAGCCGCACATGTCTATAAGCCGCAGGTGCCTGTCGGTACATTGAAACAAATGAACTTTACACAGGCTTTAACGAAACACGGCTTGTAACGAAATAAATAGGCTTTAACGAAACACGGCTTGAAACAAAAATAAATAGGTTTTAATGAAACACGGCTTGTAACGAAAATAAATAGGCTTTAACGAAAATTTAACGAAATACGGCTTGTAACGAAAATAAATAGGCTTTAACGAAAATTTGACGAAATACGTCTTGTAACGAAAATAAATAGGCTTTAACGAAACACGGCTTGTATCAAAAAATAAAGAATTAGCGGTAAACAGTGGCCTACCATGAAAGTCATTGGTCACTATCTTCCTCCTCCTGTGCACTGAAACCACTGAAGTCTTCTCCTTCGGTGTCGGAGTTGAATAGCCTCAGAATTGCTTCATCCGATATTGGATCATTGTCGCTCTCGTCACTTTCATCCGGAAGCAAATTCCCCGCTGAGCTCATGCTGCCCTCTTCAACATGCAGCAGTCCAGCCTTTCGAAACCCGTTGATGATAGTGGATTTTTTGACAATGCTCCACGCTGTCAGGACCCACTGGCAGACTTGACCATAAGTTGCTCTTCGCATGCGGCCCGTTTTAGTGAAGGATTTCTCCCCATCTGTCATCCAAGCCTCCCACTGAACACGGAGCGCCACCTTAAATGCACGATTTACACTGATGTCGAGTGGCTGCAAATACTTTGTTGTGCCCCCAGGAATCACAGCTGGAATTGAGTTTGTCCTCTTGATGGCTTCTTTCACCGAATCTGTTATGTGGGCCCTCATGCTGTCCAAAACGAGCAATGCCTTGTTCCTGTGAAAGAATCCTCCCGGTCGCTTGCCGTAACACTCCGTATGCCATTCATGCATTAGGCTTTCCGTCATCCATCCTTTCTTGTTGACTTTCACAACAATTCCTCTCGGGAATTTTTCTTTTGGCATTGTTGTGCGTTTAAAAATCACCATCGGTGGAAGCTTTTCTCCCGATGCCGTGCAGCTCAGAACACAGGTGAAGAGAGTTTTTTCATGCTCAGTTGTTTTCAGCGTGACGGATGATTCGCCTTTCCTGTTGACAGTCCGAGTGAGAGGCAGGTCAAATGTCAGAGGAACCTCATCCATATTTATGATGTCGTGCGGGCCAATGGAATGCTCCGCTATCTTTGCATCAGTGAATTTGTGGAAGTTTGAAATTTTTTCCTCGTAGTCGGGAGGGAGCTGCTGACACAGACTCGTCCGTACCCTGATGGACAGGCCTTTACGTCTCATAAATCTGAGACACCACGATAGTCGACCTCTAAAATCCTCAAACTTCATTGCGGTGGCGATTGTTTTGGCTTTCAGTCGGATCTGCACAGTTGAAACACCTCGGCCGTCTGCTCTCTGTGTGTTGACCCAGTCTTCGAGCTCATTTTCTAGTTCGGGCCATCTGCTTTTCTTCCCTCTGAAAGCTTTAGTTGTCTTTTTGCACTGAGTCAATTCCTCACGCTGCTGTTTCCAACGTCTTATCATCGACTCATTAAGACCAAGCTCCCGTGCAGCAGCTCTATTTCCTTTTCCAACAGCCAGATCAATCGCCTTCAACTTGAAAGCTGCATCATATGCATTTCTTCGTGTTTTTGCCATGATAAGGGTGACAAAATGACTACCGTAATCAGAATGATGGGAAGTTTGAGCGCGCTCGATTTAAAAACAGTAAACAAAAAAGTTGTTTAACCCGTTCGGCAATTTCATTGGTCTAATGAAAGCTTCATGCCGCCAAAAAACTGAGCACGTCACAGAATGTGTTTTTTTACTTAGTTTTTTTGCTGAATGAAGCTTGTGAAAGCGGGAAAAATCCATAAATTTGCAGCGTCGTTGTTTAAGCCACGAGGTTCAAAGTGTGGGAAAAAAGTTGCGGCTTATAGTCCGGAAATTACGGTACATACTTAAATGTTTATAAAGGTATATGGCTCATAAACGTGTGACAAGTATTCACTGATCATCATCAATCATCAAAGTGTATCAATCTCATCAATCTTGAGTCTCATCAAACCAAGATGGCGTCTCGAGGTCAAGACATGTTTGTATCGCGTCTGTTTACTTAGTGTGTCTATTGTTTTATACGTGCACGTCGTTTTTATAACCTTGTTTTTAAGTCAAGTCAAGTCAAGTCATCTTCATTTATATAGCGCTTTTAACAATGTAGATTGTCCCAAAGCAGCTTTACAGAGATAAGCGTATAATTTAAGGCAACAGAGATTGTTTCGGCTTTACAGCAGAGTTAAGTTATTTCCATCTAAAGTTAGTTTTAATTGATTTGCTTCCGTCGCAATGATCATTTGTTATTAAATTAGGGGCCGCTAAGACGACACCATTCTCTCCACACAGACTCTAAACGCGAACCCGTGAGAAACGCTGATGGCGTTCACATGCGCATTTAGAATGGGTTCTATAGGTATGTGCGTTTGAATATACGCAGGTTTGGAAATCCCTACAAGCCAAGCCTAAACAGAATACTTGTCTTTCCTTATAAATTTTGATAAGGAATTTTATTTTATTTGTTGCTTTGGGGTAGGACCGCGAGACAAATTTTCCCGACAACGCCTTATCTGTAGAGTGGTAGCGGGATCCTCCATAGGGAGAGACTAGTTGGCACTTCAGCACTGCGTTGTCATCGGTCCAGGCGAAGGTCCTTCGTCAGATCTGGATACGGCCTGGATCCGGCAGGCTGCAGGAAAACCTCGGGATAAACACAGACACTAAAATTAGCGTAGATGCCATTCTTCTCATGATGTAACGAGTACATCAGGATTTTTGGGAAGTGTTCCCGGTTCCGGCTGACCTACTATATGCAGCCTAACATTAAATTATAGAAGTCTATAATGTATTATGTGAAAGCTAGGTCAAAGAGATGTGTCTTTAATCTGGCTTTGAACTGACAGAGTGTGTCTGCTTCCCGGACAATGGTAGGAAGACTGTTCCAGAGTTTTGGTGCTAAATAGGAAAAGGATCTACCGCCAGCAGTCGATTTTGATATTCTAGGTATTATCAACTGGCCGGAATTTTGAGATCGTAATAGACGTGACGGACTATAATGCGTTAAGAGCTCGCTCAAGTACTGCGGAGCTAAACCATTCAGTGCTTTGTAAGTAATCAGCAATATTTTAAAATTGATGCGATGTTTAATAGGGAGCCAATGCAGTTTTGACAGAACTGGGCTAATATGGTCATACTTCCTGGTTCTGGTAAGAACTCGAGCTGCTGCGTTTTGAACCAGCTGTAGTTTGTTTATTAAGCGTGCAGGGCAACCACCCAGTAGAGCATTACAATAATCTAGCCTTGAGGTCATGAACGCATGAACTAACTGTTCCGCATTTGTCAATGAGAGCATATGGCGTAATTTAGATATATTTTTAAGATGGAAAAATGCAGTTTTACAGATACTAGACACGTGACTTTCAAATGAAAGATTGGTATCAAAGAGCACACCCAGGTTCCTAACCGACGACGAAGACTTAACAGAGCAGCCATCAAGTGTTAGACAGTATTCTAGATTATTACGTGAGGAAGTTTTTTGTCCAATAATTAGAAACTCTGTTTTTTCAGAATTCAGAAGTAGGAAATTACAAGTCATCCAATTTTTTATATCCGCTATGCATTCCGTTAATTTTGTGAATTGATAAGTTTCGTTAGGTTTTGAAGAAATATACAGCTGAGTATCGTCAGCATAACAGTGGAAGCTAATTCCATGTTTCCTAATGATATCTCCTAAGGGTAGCATGTACAGAGTGAACAGCAGCGGTCCTAGTACTGAGCCTTGTGGTACGCCATACTGAACTTGTGATCGATGGGACATCTCATCATTTACTGCTACAAATTGATAACGGTCAGATAAGTATGATTTAAACCATGCTAGTGCATTTCCCGTAATGCCAACATAATGTTCTAATCTATTTAAAAGAACGTTGTGGTCGATGGTGTCAAATGCAGCACTAAGATCGAGTAACACTAATAGCGAGATACAACCACGATCGGATGATAAGAGCAAATCATTTGTGACTCTAACGAGAGCTGTTTCGGTACTATGGTACGGTCTAAATCCTGACTGGAAATCCTCGCAGATATCATTTCTTTCAAGAAAGGAACACAGTTGTGAGGATACCGCATTTTTGTTTTTATAAGAACAATTCTTGCACGCACTCCAGTGGGCTTCATTACTTGTTCATCCTGGGACTATCTTTCGATTACATTGTTGATACCCTCGATTGCACGGTGATACAGGATCACTCCTCAATTTATTGGATTATTATAGCCAACCATCAGGCCAGTAACAGTCATCAGTACAGTCATCAACAGTCATCAACTACCTAGCTCAGCTGACTAGCCGCAACTGCATACATCACAGTACCTCGTAGCAGTTCGGTCTACCTCGACCTGGTCGGCTGGCTGGCAGGCGTCCTCGCTCTCCAGCGTTGTCCTCTCGGAGCTCTGCTGGTCCATCGCGAGTGTCTTGCCGACAGGATTACACAACAACGCTTCAGTGTGCCTTTCCGACGTGAAGTTCACTTTTGAAACGGATCTTTTGACCAGCTGACGGGACTAGCTGCCTGGATTAGCGGGTCCACACTGTCTATGGTCCACACTAGCAACATTTTCCCTAACGTTACTGTTTGGACTTTCAACGCTATTTACATTTTGCCTCTGATTTTGTGATTCGAACTTGGAAAACCAGTTCTCCAACATACCGTAAAAACTCAGCATCTTTGTTGTTATTTGTGCGCGCGCTCATAATTTTTACGCGCAGCGCAAATTTATTTATTTATTTTTTTTTTTTTTTTTTTGTGCTTGCATTTTATGTCAATATGTTTTGCCTATTGTTGCTTGAGTTAGTTTTTATTGTCCAATTTCAGTATAGACCAGACAGCTGTGATAGCACAGACATCCATTTTACTCCTCTCACTAATTTTGCTGAGACCTTTACTAGTTCAACTGGTTTATACAACTCCCCTAGAGATGCAATCTGTTTTTTTGTCACTCTACATATAGGTTTACCCCCCCCCCCCCGATATACTTACTGTACTATAACTTTGTCTGCCCATAGGGCAATGAATATATTCCATTCTGCCCAAAAGTCTTTTCTACATATTTACCCTGTCCAATGCTCTAAACGCCCTATTCTGAATGCCTTTTGCAGAATCCTTACACTGCTCTTACTTTGCTCAGGTGACATTGAATTAAATCCTGGACCTGTAGCAAATAATGTCACTCCAACCCCTCAGGAGCTCTCTTATGTAGACTTCTGTAATAGCAATAATTTGAGGTTCATGCACATTAACATCAGAAGTCTACTTCCTAAAATGGACTTATTTGTTGCCCTTACGCACTCAACTAATCCAGATATTTTAGCAGTGTCTGAGACCTGGCTCAGGAAATCCATTAAAAATTCAGAAGTTTTAATCCCGGATTATAATGTTTACCGTCAAGACAGAACTACAAAAGGAGGTGGAGTCATTCTTTATTGTAGACAGGCTCTACAATGCTCTGTCATTTTATCTAGGTCTCTGCCAAAACAGTTTGAGCTCTTAATTTTGCAAATCCACCTTTCTAGAAACAAGTCCCTGACTGTAGCCACCTGTTACAGACCCCCCTCTGCACCCAGTTGTGCCCTAGACAACCTATGTGAACTGCTTGCTCCATATTTATCTTCTGAGTTTTTACTTCTGGGCGATTTAAACTGGGACATGCTTAATGCTTCATCCAGTTTACTTACCAAACTTGATGCCCTCAATCTCACGCAAATCATTAACGAACCCACTAGATATAACCGAAAATCTGCAAATAAGGGCACTCTCATAGACATTGCCTTAACTAATATGCCCACTAAATACGTCTCTGGTGTCTTTAGCCAAGACATCAGCGATCACTGCATAATTGCATGTGTCCGTAATGGGTCTGCAACCAAAAGGCCTCCTCTTATCATAAAAAAACGCTCTCAAAAACATTTTTGCGAACAGGCCTTTTTATATGATTTAGCCCAGGTACCCTGGAAGGATATCGATCTTATCCCTACAGTTGAGGATGCTTGGTCATTCTTTAAAAGTGCCTTTCTAGCTGTTCTAAATAAGCATGCCCCTTACAAAAGGCTCAGAACTAAAAGTAGATACAGCCCATGGTACACTCCTGAACTCACCGCCCTTAACCAACATAAGAATATTCTGTGGCGTACGGCATTAGCATCGAACAACCCCAGAGACCAGCAACTCTTTAGGGAAGTCAGAAATCGATACACACAGGCGGTCAGGAATGCTAAGGTTGGCTTCTTTAAACAGAAATTTGCCACCTGCAACACTAATTCTAGAAAGTTCTGGGATATAGTAAAAACTATGGAGAATAAGAACACCTCCGTACAGTTACCCACAGCACTAAAGCTAGACAATATTATCACTACTGACAAATCATCCATGGTTGAGAACTTTAACAAGCATTTTGTCATGGCTGGTCATGCTTTTCATCGGGCGAATCCGACTCTAATTAACAGCCCCTCACCCTCTGTAGCACTTAGTCAAAATTTTCCACGTTTTTCCTTTGCCAATGTCCAGATAGCCGACGTTCTAAGGGAGTTGCAGCATCTTGACCCCTTCAAATCATCAGGATTAGACAATCTGGACCCTTCCTTTTTAAAGTTGTCTGCAGGAATTATTGCTAATCCCATCACCAGTCTTTTTAACCTTTCTCTTAACTCATCAGAACTACCTAAAGATTGGAAAACTGCTGCTGTAATCCCTTTATTCAAAGGAGGGGATAGTTTAGATCCAAACTGCTATAGACCGATCTCTATTCTTCCCTGCATTTCAAAGGTCTTCGAAAGAATTATTAATAAACAAATTATTCACCATCTCGAATCTCATCATAATCTTTCCGAAATGCAATCTGGTTTCCGAGCCGGTCATGGGTGCACTTCAGCCACACTTAAAGTTACACATGACATCATAACTGCTATTGATCAAAAATACTATTGCGCAGCTGTCTTTATTGACCTGGCCAAGGCCTTTGACTCTGTCAATCATAACATCTTAATTGATAGATTAAGGAACTTGGGGTTCTCAGATGATTGCCTGGCTTGGTTCAAAAATTATTTCTCTGACAGGTTTCAATGTGTTAAGTCAGAGGGCTTACTTTCCAGTCCTCTGGCTGTCTCCATGGGGGTGCCTCAGAGATCAATTCTAGGGCCGACTCTATTTTCTGTATATATTAATGACGTTGCTCTTGCTGCAGGTGATTCTTTGATCCACCTATATGCAGACGACACCATCCTTTATACGTCTGGCCCGTCGTTGGACACTGTGTTAAAAAATCTTCAAGAGAGTTTTAATAATATACAGCATTCATTACGTTCCCTTCAACTGCTTTTAAATTCGACCAAAACTAAATGTATGTTTTTTAACCGATCTCGTACTGTACCTACCTGCCCATTAAGCATCACCACACTAGATGGGTCTGTTATAGAACAGGTAGACAAGTACAAATACCTAGGGGTTTGGTTAGACTCCTCTCTCTCTTTCCAGACCCACATTAATCAGCTTCAAACTAAAATTAAATCCAGAATTGGCTTCTTATTCCGTAATAAAGCCTCTCTTACTTTTCCAGCAAAACTCGCTCTCGTGAAAATGACCATCCTTCCAATTATTGACTACGGTGATATTATTTACAGAATTGCTTCAAACTCTCTCCTTAGTAAACTAGATGTTGTTTATCATACTGCCATCCGTTTTGTCACCAATGCTCCATATAATACCCACCACTGCGACCTCTATAGTTTAATCGGCTGGCCTTCATTACAGACCCGACGTCAAAAACATTGGTATCATTTCATCTATAAATGCCTACTGTGTAAAACCCCACCTTATCTAAGATCACTAATCTCTAGAGCTACCCCCTTTATGAACCTTCGTTCAAGCAGGTATATCACTTTGACTGCTACTAAAGCCCGTACCTCCTTTGGCCGTCTTTCTTTCCAGTTCTCTGCTGTTAACGACTGGAATACACTTCAAAAATCTCTGAAGCTTGAATCCATTGTCCCGTTATCCACATTCAAATTATTATTAGCAAACACATTGTCAGACCATTGTACATGCTAATCCCAGCTCACACTTTAGTTATTAATATATGTGTTTGTACATTTTAATATACCATGGCAGTCTTTGTCTGTTTGATCTGATGTCTGATCTGTTTTGTCTTGTAATTTCATGTGTAACTTTTGTACCTCGACGCTTTTATCTTGGCCAGGTCGCCATTGTAAATGAGAAAGTGTTCTCAATGTGCTTACCTGGGTAAATAAAGGTTAAAAAAAAAAAAAAAAAAAAAAAAAAACAACTGAGTTTTTTTTCAGTTTATAGACGTGCTCAAGAAAAAAAAGTTCAGCGAGACGGAGAGGCGAACGCACACCCTGTTTATTTTCTTTATTTTAAAAAAGCACAGTGTTTTGATTCGATTGTAAGTGGACACATACAAAAGTAGACATCTCACAGATTCTTTTTTCATATTCCTTTTTTCTGTATGACCATAAATGACGGAGTAATTTAAGTTTATTGTGCTACAATGTGAAGAAAATCCAGCAAAACGCATGAGCGCGTTTGTCGACCCCAGAGGGTTAAAGCTATCTTTTCTTTTCAATTACCTCTTGTTTGCTTTTCCTGTTCCCCAAGTCCACTCGTAAATAGTGGAAAAATCCATCAAGAAGGGGATTTGATGGAGTGCTTCTTGTAGAGGCCCTTTTTTGCCATCTCCACCCGGACTTCAGAGGTCCACCGAGGCCCATTGCTGCAAAAACCAGGTGGTCAAATGATTGTGTATGTGTTCAAGAGAAATCATGTCCAATCTCTGCATCTGCTCTCGGTGAAGGATGATGTGAAACTTTACCTCTGATAGGACTCCTCATCGGACACTGGCTTCGGTTCTGCTGGTTCTACAGCTGGCATCTGCATCTCAGCATCTGTTGTGGAGCTGTGAGGAACCGAAGATGGCGCAGGAAGGAGACTTGCTTGACAAATATTAACCCCCTAGGGTCGGCGGTATCGCCGGCGATACCAGCTCACTTTTTTTTGTCACACAAACTTGAAATGCATGTCTATACAACACTTGGAGTCTCTATTTTTATAGTATGTAAATTACATAAAAAACAAATATTCTCTGTTTAAGTAAACTGTATGAAAGCAGCAACATGTACAGTTTCTCAAACGCTTCCTCATTAACTCTAATATGACCACGCGCACGAGTGATTGACATGCAAATGATCCACGCGGAGAAATGCAGACCTGTAAACGCCCTCATTACCTCAAAACAAAGAATCAGAGACTTCGGTAACTTACTCCTCTGCTTTTCATCGAGTTTGGAAGACTGTGTTTGTGCTGTTTCACTTGGATTTACCTCAGAAGAATTAGAAGAACGCGATTTGAAGATGATAAGATTTTTATGGTAAGACATGTTAAACTGGTGGTGCCAGATTAAAATGTATGTTATGAAATGAGATTGAAGTAAAAACATGAACTAAGCCTAATATCGTACATGTATATGTATCTATAAATAGACATGTTGAAATGTGAACTAGACTGGTAGGCAATACATGTCCGACACGAGGATGTTTTTATATTCTATAATAAAACACAGCATGATAAAAGTAGGCTAGTGTGAGTGTATACTATGGTGAATATTATAATGTTTAGAACCGTGTTTACTGTTAACCCTCTGATGGTCTTCGTTTAGGAGTCACGTTCGTGGCCTTCCCGGTCAGAAGTGACCGGACACCTAAAAATGAAACTTCCTCCATCCCAGTAAAAACCAATGCAATTTATTTTTGTTCTATAATATTTATTCTTTTTAATTTAGTATTTTGAGACAATTTGATTGAACTTATTAATATTTATGCAATATTTATAGTCCATTTTTTGCCATTGAAAATAATGATTTTTTTTTTCTATGCAGTATTTTCGGTTAAAATGATTTTAACATTTAAACACCGTCCTTCAGATGAGACGTTAAACCGAGGTCCTGACTCTCTGTTGTCATTAAAAATCCCAGGATGTCCTTCGAAAAAGAGTAGGGGTGTAACCCCGGCATCCTGGCCAAATTTGCCCCTTGGCCTCTGTCCATCATGGCCTCCTAATCATCCCCATATACTGATTGGCTTCATCACTGTCTCCTCTCCACCAGTAAGCTGGTGTGTGGTGGGCGTTCTGGCGCAATATGGCTGCCGTCGCATCATCCAAGTGGATGCTGCACATTGGTGGTGGTTGAGGAGATTCCCCCATCTATGTAAAGCGCTTTGAGGTCTCAGAAAAAGCGCTATATAAATGTAACGAATTATTATTATTATTATTATTATTAAAATAGAGACTAGGCTTTCAGAAAAAATAAAATAAAAAATAAATCAATTTATTAAACATAAAATTAAATAAATCATGTTATTGCATGGGTTTACCACTAGATGCCTGTATAGCTCTAAATGGAGATGCTTGTGAATTCTAGTTGTTTTTGGACCAAATTACTTACTTTTAAGATGTGGTTTGAATGTATTTTTTTTTTAGAAATTCTCAAATAATACTTTTTGCCAAGGTTTATAACATTTTATTAATTATTATTTTAATAATTTTAATAATTATTATATTAATTATATATAAATATATATAAATATAACTATATATATATATATATATATAAATATATATATATATAAATATATATATATTAGTGCTGTCAAACGATTAAAATATTTAATCGCGATTAATCGCATTAATGTCATAGTTAACTCGCGATTAATCGCACATTTTTATCTATTCTAAATGTCTCTTGATTTATTTTTGTCCCATTATTTTTTTCTCATTTTAATGCTCTTATCAACATGAAAAAAGCGGATTGGCTTGCTTTGTGCAGATTCTTTTATTATTGAAAACAACATTGGCAATACTGTGTTCAATTTCACACTAACATTCTCACCTTGAGCAAATAATCTCTCACACAATGTAACACTGTCCATCAATAAAAGTGTGAAATAAATCCTGACGAGGTCCTGATATTGACGAGGGTTTGGAGAATTCGCATCAGCTGTGTGTGTGTGTGTGTGTGTGTGTGTGTGTGTGTGTGTGTGTGTGTGTGTGGCCATCATCAAGTGGTGTTTCAGACTGGACGTACTGCGATGATGATAGCTCAGTTCACAACGACAAAACACACAGATCACTTTGGTCTAGTCAATGGAACCATTTGGCAACTTTTTAAAAGTAAACTTTCCATTCAGAATCTTATTGGCATCCATTTCAGCATCTCGCGCTCGTCATCCACTCAAAACGTAACGTTAACCTACTATTTGGCCGGCTCGCAAGCCCAAACAAGTGTGTGCGCGTGCCTGCTGTTTTGTTTCCGGTCTAGCTAGATCCGCTTGCGCTTTGGTCGGCAAAGCAACAAAACGTCCTCGCGCAGCGCAAGCCATTGAAATGAATGGGTTTCATAGAGCAGCGCCGCACATGCCGCGTCCTGTTGCAAAAGCATGTGAAAAAAAACTACAAAGTTTGCTAGGCCAAAAAGACCGTTAATCTCGCGATAAAAAAAATTAATCACGTTAAAATGGGTTTGCGTTAACGCCGTTAATAACGCGTTAACTGACAGCCCTAATATATATATAAATATATATATATATATAAATAAATATATATAAAAATATATATATATATATATATATATATATACATACATATATACAGGGCCTGAAATTAACACCCGACCACACGCCAAATGCGGGTGAATTCTGCAATTGGCGGGTAACACTGTCAATCTACCTGCCACATTGGCAGGTAGCCAATGAGAATCGACCCTTCGCGGGGAGTTTGATTGACAGGCGATCTGGCCAATCATAATCCGCCTTTTTTGTCCGACAAAGCCAGTAGCACCTCAATGCAGTACAAAAGATCCGGGGGGAGGAGTCGGATCTCATATAAGGGGTGGAGATTGGTAGGTTTAGGGGTGGGTCTAGGGATCAGGGGGTGGAGTTGGGTAGGTTTAGGTATGTAAGGTGGGAGGAGTTGGATCTGGATCCAACTCCTCCCCCCGGATCTTTTGTACTGCATTGAGGACCATCTCGACAAAGCAGTCAGGAGAGTTCAACGTTGGAGGATTTGAACTTGAAAAGTAGTGTACTGAGTAGGCCTACTGACATCTTTCCGCAGTTAAAACTACATTCCTTCTTATGTTCATTCATGTTTATTTGATGCTATAAATTAACTAGAAGGAAGAGATGATCGGTTCACGAGCAGCTTTAACTGAGGCACCACAGCGATCTGTCAAGACACATTACAGAGCCACAAAACGGTATTGTCTAAATTTCTTTAAAAATTACAAAATTTTAACGTTGAGACTTTGTTTAATATCAAAAGTAACCTGGACTGTCTTGTCTGTCAGCGTGTTGTCAGTGTCCTCTCTGCTGCGCGATGTGTTTTTCATTGCGTGAGATCATGGTTTGGCGTGAGCGCGGTGTAGCTTGTCGGACACAACAGTAACTAAAGGGGCCGGGTCTTTGTGAAGGTTTTTTTTTTTTTGCAACTGTTGTTCTTTGACATCTAAACGAAGTCAGCCATTTTCGTTGGATTTTTGTGCTAAAACATGTGGCGGCACATTACTGGAGTAAAGAAAGCATCTGTGAAAGCAGCACAGTTTGAGTGTTTCGGAACGTAACGTTAGCCTATATGTGATCGGAGAGAAAGATGAGGCCCTTCTCTGACTAAGTTACGTTTGAATGTGTGAGTAAACTGTTGGTGAGATGAGATGAGATAATGCAACGCTGACATAGGCTACATTACAATGACAGTTGCACAGATGTTGGGAGTTGGGAATCGGTGAGAAAATATCTGGTAGCCTACCCGGTAACTTTACCAGTAATAACAATATTAATTTAGTTCTGCTTAACGGTTCCTGAACGCTGTAACTAGCAACTGCCCAGCCATCAACACAGCCGCGTGTGATTTGTTTACGAGCTGGTCTATATCTGTATTCTAAGGCCCGGTTTCACAGACATGGCTTAAGCCTAGTCCCAGACTAAACTGCCCACTTGAGCTGTCTTAACTCAAAGCGACTTGCACAGATATATATTAAAATAGTCAAAGATTTAGCCTGTTCTGGATTAAACAAAGCCGATTGCAAGAGGAAGGATTATAGCTAGTCTATGACTAAATTGAATCTTAAATTAATCCTTCAAAGAGGCAGGTTTAACTCCTGCTTAGTACTGTTTGTGAGGGAGCATGGAATATTTGGAATATCTAAATGAAAACCAACATGCACAAAAGAGGCCAGCCAGAGTACTTGTGGATAGGAGTGATCCATTACATTACTTTGATGACACAGCTTTTCAAGACTGCTTTCGTATGTCCAAGGAAAATGCAGTGGAGATAATATCTTCGCTTGAGCCTAGACTTTCCTGTCTGTCTCTGAGAGGAAGGCCTTTACCCATTTCTCTCCAAGTTCTGCTCACACTGAGGTTTTTTGCGTCCGGGACCTTTCACCGTGAAACTGGTGATTTGTGTGGTGCCAGTGAAGCAACTGTGTGTAGAATAGTTCACAAAGTCAGCAGAGCCATTTGTGAACTGAGGAGTCTTTACATAAAGTTTCCTGATGCTGCTGACCAAGCCAAATATAAAGTGAAATTCTATGAATATGGGCACTTCCCAGGTGTCATTGGCTGTATAGATGGATGTTATGTTCCTGTCAAGTGTCCATCAACCCCTGATGCTGAGGAGTACAGGAACCGTAAGAACTGGTTTTCTATCAACGTTCAGGGTGTATGTACACCTAATTTAGAGTTTTCAAACATTGTTGAGCGCTGGAAAGGTTCAACTCACGATTCAAGGATTTTTGTCAACTCTTCATTATGTGCTCAGTTTCAGAGTGGACAGTATAGTGGACTTCTACTTGGTGACAGTGGATATGGTCAGAGTAACTTTTTATTCACTCCATACATAAATCCCACAACAGCTGAGCAGCAAAAATACAACAGAGCTCATATCCGAACAAGAGGCATGGTTGAACGCATGTTTGGAATATGGAAAAATCGATTCCAGTGTTTACGTAATACACTTCGCTTCAGGCCAAGGAGATGCTGCAAGGTCATCATTGCTACAGCGGTGCTGCACAACTACCTGAAGCAGCGCTGCTGTCCTGATCCTCCAATGGAAGATGACGATGAAGCAGATGTGCCCATGACTGAGGCAGCCAGTGACCAACGAGGACTTGCACACAGAGTTGCTTTCACATTGCAGCACTTCAGCTAGATGAGATGTATTTCAATATGGAATGTATTCATTATGCCTTATTTTGCCTTGATAATTTTTGTTCTGTACAAAATTAAAATAGTGTGCAGCAAAATTTTAAAAAAATTACTAAACCAATACTGGTTGAAAATGTAGTTTGTGGTTGTTTAAATACACTCAGTCATGAATATCTAAATGACAAAAGGTTTATTTTTGTTTTTATTGTTTATACATCATATTGTTCACCATGGCTGGTAATCACAATTGCCTCCTTACTGTATCGTTTTTGGATCATACCTCTTTCTTCCAACTTCATATCCAATTCAACCTGTAGAATTCTCATTTTCATTTCATGTTCTTCCTTCAGATATTTCATTTTTTCCTCATGAAATTCTCTGGCTAACTTTTCATGGATGGTCATCTTGCTTGTTCTCTGCTGAAAGGTGGTGGCAGCATCTTTTCTCAGGGATGCAGGAGCAGATGTGGAAGGCACACACTCACTGTGCTCTGGCTTTTCCAACCCGTTCAGATTCCTTTCTTCTGTGGGGAAAAACAGAGGCACAAATAAATTCACATGATCCTTACAATGAAAGAAGAATAAAAATTGACAGAGTGGAATATATGTACCAAAGGAAGAAATCAATTTCTTTCTAACATACCATATTTGTGCTCAGATCTTCATCTGAACTGTTCAAGTGATCATCATCTGGTATACCATCCAGAGGTTGCTGGTGCTGTATTATTCCAGACAGCAAGTCACTCAATTCATCAGTTTTGTCTTTATTTGGTGGTCCACCACCAGTAGTAAATCGCTGTCTTCTGATCTCTGCATTCTGTCGTTTTAAAGCCAGTTTAAGGTTCTTCCACAGAGTCTATACAGGCAAAAATCATTCATTATAAATTGTCCCAAAAATATGAATGAGAAATGAGCAATGATAATAATTAAGAAATCTCACCTGAAGTTGTTGTATTGTTCTTGTGGTTGCATTTTCATTTGCATTAAATTCATTGCAAATTGCATTCCAAGCACTCCTTTTCTTTTGCTCACTAGCAGTAGTGTGGATTTTACTTTCAATAACTGGATGGTTGGTCAAAATTTGTTTCAGTAGTGTTTTTTCATACTCACTGAAGTTTTTGGAACGAATTCTTTTTGCATCTGCCATTGCTTTGTGTCAAAATGTACACCGATAATAATGTTTTCTGGTCCATTCCAGGTTTTTATGAGCACCATCAGCCCAACGGCATGTGCTTATACTCAACTTAATCAGGCCTATCCCAGGTGTTTTCATTTAAGATTACTTAATTTACTCCAGGACTCTGTAGTCTCAGACTAACTAAGCTTATTTTAAGACACGTTCATGAAAGGTACTTAAATGCCCCAGTTTAACTAGTACACATTAAGGCCTACTCCTGGCTTAAGCCATGTCTGTGAAACCGGGCCTAAGAGTTATTATTACTTGTATGGATCTCATCTCGTTAATAACTTGACAGCACTTAAATGTGTATTCTTACAAGTTAAAGAACAAATGTTTGTGCAATTCCTTTTTTTCACCTTTTATGAGGCAAAAAAAACCCCAAAAAACTGGCTGGTAAAAAGTCACTGTGGCGGGTGGATTTTTAAATTAAGGCAAACTATATACACAACATGTTACAATACAGACAACAGATTTATATACAGTGCGTAAGAACAAAACTGATGAACTCTCAGAGATTATGAAAAAGAAAGAATTGGAACAAGTAAGAGGAGAAATTCAAATAGCAAAAAGAACATGTCAACTACAGAACCTTAACTCTTCGGAGTCTTGGGCTATTTTGGCCGTTTTTGAGTACTTTCTATTTTTTTTATTTTGCGACATAAACAAATGTTTACCATACCAATGTTTGGTATTGTTTTTTTCAGCACAACATCACCTATATGAACAGACAATTGTTTTTTCCCTTTTATGTACTGTATCAACATACTGGACCCAAAATCACACAAAAAACACAAAATGTGAATAGAAAAAGTAGTTTTTTTACTACAAAAAACACAAACGTGCTCAATGAAGCACTTTAAAAGGTTTAAAATGTAAACACAAGTTGTAAATGTCAACATATACAGGTAAAATTCAGACATAATCAAGCTATATATAAAAAAAAAAAAAAGATTTACAAAAAAAAAAAAAGCGAGTGTAGCCATAGGCTTTTTTTTCCCTCTTTTTAGCTTTGCCACTTTTTAAAAGTTTATGCACACAATTATACAGAGAGCTATATTTAAGGCCTTGCATTCCCGAGTATGAGGGTTCCCAATTAGTGCAAATACAACATAAAAAAGGTAAAATTGAGATCAAATCTAACTATATACAGCAAAACGCAGGTGTGGCAATAGGCGTTTTTTTCTTTTCTTTTTTGCTTAGAAACTCTACAAAACACTTCATGTACAATTACACAGACAGCTACATTACAGGGCTTTCATTTCTTGAGTAAGAGGGGTTCCTAAAAAGTGCAAATATACTATACAAAAGGTAAAATGAACACAAAATCAAACTATATATACTATTTAACTATTTACAATGAATATCAGGTGAGTTTTTTTTTATTTTATCTGTGCCACTCCTCAAAACAGTTTCTGTCAACAATGAGACCAAAGACATTCGCTTCATTTTCCTTCCACAAAAAACTACCTAAACTATATACACTACTCCTAAAATACTCTCAAAATCTATCCAAAAACTAGCAATAATATCTCTCTCTCTCTCTCTTTCTATATATGTCTCTCTGTCTACTCCGTCAATCTCCCGACTCCCGCGGGCGCCTTTCAATTTCGCTTCTTTGCTCAGTTGGCTCCTCCTCCACTCCCTAAAATGTGCAGCCTGAAGAGCAGAGTCAGCAGATTCACACATTTTTCTCCGTTTTGTTTTATGACAAAAACCGACGAAGTTATGAGAATAAATGCAACGCCTGTCGCATCCCATCTTGCGTTTCTTTATGAACGCGTCAATATTTTCAATATTTTTTTTATATAAAGTTTAAATTATCATATCTCCGTTTTTACTTGGTCTATCAACACAAAACAAAAAGTAAAATAGAGTTTCAAGCCAGCACTTTCGACAGAAGTGGACAGCAGCGCTCAACGTGACTGTTTTTATGCTTCGACGTCTTAAACTGGTCATGTGATTTGATCACGCCGGCGTGATCGGCGACTCGGAAGAGTTAAACAAGAAAGAACACACACATTAAGCAGTGAAGACGGAGGCCTCTCCAACCTGCTCTTCATCTTGTGCCAGACACAGATAAAACTTATAAAAACAATGTAACAAATATCTTGTAATAATTTCTAATTATGTGAACATGGGAACACGGTCGTGTCGCACATGTCTGAAGTGCATGTCACATCTGCCAGAAGTCTCTCCAAATACTGCAGTGGAGGTTCTCCCAAGCTGCTTCTCTTCATCCTCACTTTTGCCAGATAATGCAAGGTTGAGAGGGAACATGGTCGTCACTTTCGTCCCCAAGCTGTTAAAGTCCCACTCCGATCATATTTTGAGCTATTTTTAAACATTCTCAGTGGTCTTTAAATGATGATTATGCCATTTTTAGCCAAAATCACAAAACCTGTGCCGTTTTCTGGGACTTTGCTTCAGCAGAGCGGCAGTAGCTCATTAGCAATTCGCCTCTGCGTTGTGGGCGGAGCCGTTGGCACGGAGACGACCCTCCCCCTCCTCGTTGCTGAGAGCTCTCTCTCCCTCCCGCTAGCTGTCACCTAGCTGTCACCTAGTAAGGTAGAAGTCATATAGTCAATATAGAAGTGATGAAACGACTGCGACAGGCTAAACTCGTCGCCACCCTGCGTGTGCTAGTCTAACGTTACTTGAACGAGCGCGGAATTTAGATGACGATTGATAGACGGTGAAGTGACTTATTTGTTACAGCATGTGTTCCAATTTCAGCGCCACTATCGGAGCTCGGTTCACAATGCCATGCAACGGCTTGTGTGTGTGTGTATCTGTAACATTCACATATTCAAAACACAACTTCAAAAAAAGCCCCTGTACAACGCATTACATTATATTACATTATAATCTACATCGCTTTAACACAGATGAAGCTAAGTTAACAGAGAATTGCCACATAATGCAGCACTGACTTTTTTGCCAGGTAGATAACGTTAGCTGATGTAACGAGCAAACAGGCGGGATCGTTGAATTGGCTCCTGACAGAAAAGCGCCACTTTGGCCGCACTGTGCTAGCAAAACAGGCGGGATCGTTGAACTAGCTCCCGACAAAAAAAAAAAAAAACTTACCGGTAAAGACACAGGCTGTCCAGTTGATGATGTCTTGATGGACGGCACTGCATCAGGCTTCAAAAATAATTTAGTGACGAAGCCCATTTTTTTCTCCTGCCAGTTGGTGAAACATTCTTCAGTGAAGTGCAGACCGCAAACCGATGTGTTATTTTTAACATTACCGTGACCACCAAGGAACGTAATCCATCTATCTCTTACAGCAACATGTTTGGGTAAAGCATGAAAGCTAATACCACTATCTCTCCTCTTAGCATTGCAACCCGCTACCGCACATACGTGTTGATCCGCCATCGTCTTCTCTACTCCTCAGAACCTGAGCGGGCGCGGGCGTGGTATGAGCTTGTGGCCCCGCCCAGTGGAGTTACTACGTCACAACTCCAGTCTATTTTAAATGGCATTTTTGCGTCTGCTACTGATTCACAGACATTTGAATGCAGAAATACTCAGAAATACAACTTTAAGCTTATTTTTCTCAAGATGTGTCCTCTAACATGAGAAAAATGCTACAAGAACATGTTAACACCTAGAAAAACATGATTTTCATCGGAGTGGGTCTTTAAGCAAAGATTTTTAAATGTCTTAAAAACATGAAAGAAGTCAAAGTATAGTTTAAGGTGCACTTCACTTCAATTTTAAAGATTAAGGTGCCATACCTGGTTGCGCTTACGTACTGGGAGACGTCCATGTGCTGGTCTTCGTCTCCAAGCTGCTCATCTTCATCCGGACTTAAGGCAACTTCGGGCTTGCTCTGGGCAACTGAGTACCATCGAACACAGGGTGGAGCACAGATGGCTAAATACAAAAATATATGTCTATTAAACATTTGGCCCTGCTGTAGCTTACTTTTCAGTGTATATCTCGTCGTAGAAAGAAGGAAGGGGAAAAAAGAACTGCTAATTTCATGCCTTCTGCTCCTCTGAGAAGTTTGCAGCCACATCTGTCTCCACTGTCCTGCGTATCTGCTGGCTCTTGATGTTGGGCAGTTTGTAGCTGCAATGGGGCAGAAATATCAGATTAAACTCCCAAACTTGAATTATATAATTTTCTAGAGACTGATTCGTTTAATAAATGCACAAATCCGTTATTAGTTTAATGCTAATCCAACAGATATTTATGGACTTATGGACTGCTGTAAATACTTACTGTGCGTGCAGACGAGAGAGGTCATTGGTTGCTGCCTGGCACTCCTGAAGGCTCTTCTCACCCTCTTGTCACGTACATGTGGAATGTATTAGAATAACTGAACAGGGCACCGACATGTTTGTTTTTGTTGCAATGCATTATGGGAAGTGAATTTTTTTTCTGTCTACATGAACAGCAGCGCGGTACAATCAAAGACGTCATATCCCAGAGTGCATTGCATCAAAATAAAACATGGCCGCGCCGTCAATGTTAAAAGACCGCTAAAACACACAAATATCTCAGCGAAAACTTAACGGATTCGGCGAGCACCGAGCTCGTTCGAATCGTCTTGACGAACTGAAAATAATTATATATAGTTCATGATTTTGAGTGGTGTTTTTGCGCAGTTCAGTGGGCGCGCGGTGATGTCACGATCGTTCATTCATTCTAATTCATTCTGATCTAGTCACCAGCATGCTCTGCGTATGGTTGAATTAAGAGAGAATAAATGTTAAAATTACGTGCTTTTGAGAAAACGAGAAAAGGGGAGGACTTGATATTGTGCAATTGTGTTTATAGTCTGCGAAGAGGACGTTTATGTCAGTTATTAACAATTGCATTGGAATTATTAGAACCATTTCAAGAAGTTACCATTTTGGAGAAGAGTTCAGCATTTGTTAAAACCGGCCTTTAAACTGGTGACCTTTGTGCAACAGCAAAATGCAACGTAATTTAATGTCTTTTGCTGTTTGTACATCTATATTTAAGTATAAATGCAGAATGGGAAGAGAAGATTTTTCTGTCACATGAACAGGGAACGAGAAATGGGGCGGACTTGATATTGTGCAATTGTGTATTATGTTCAATTACATGGAATTATTAGAACCAAGGTGGTTCAAGGTGGTTACCATTTTGGAGAAGAGTTGAGCGTTTTTTTTAAACTGTAAAATAAATTATACAATTTTGGCACTGACTGGTTTCATGTGTAAACTGCTGGTGGGGCAAGTGTTAATAATTTGACTATTTATACTGAATATACTTATACTATATACTACTATATAAATATATTTATACTTTTATTGAGAGAAGAAAAACATACAATATTTCCATTCCCAGATACAATTTATCCTTTTTTCCCTCCTTTCTTTTAAACATATGCAAATAGATGAAAATAGCTTAGGATTTGGCTCATTTATAAAGATTTTGGTGATTTTTGTGGACCTACCACAGCAAAGCTGCTAATAATAAGCACTGTTTTAAAGCAGTGCCCTTTTAGTTTTCGGTGAGTCCAGGCCCAAATACTGCCCAGGGGAAGCGCTCTTTTTCAAATATAGGCATATGGTTAATGCTTGCAGGCTTGCAGAAATTCATTTTTATTGCTGCAGGCATACACCCCCCAACTCTCTCTCTCTCTCTCTCTCTCTCTCTCTCTCTCTCTCTCTCTCTCTCTCTCTCTCTATATATATATATATATATATATATATATATATATATATATATACACACACAATAAACATACAGAATGGTAATTAACAAAATAAGTATGGTGAAATTAAAACTGTTTGCCTAAAAATCCTAAAAACTATGCTGTATTTCTTATATTTCTGTATTTCAAGTAAATCCTGTTATACACCACACACACAATTCAACACACTGATGAACATAGCATTAATTATGCAAAGTTATATAATTTGTAAAAATATTTATTTTGATTTAACATTTATTCTCTTTCAACCATAAGCAAAGCATGCTGGGAATCTCACGTTCAGGCGTGCGTCTTTCTATGTGCTATTTCTGTTGGATTAGAAAGATTACATAGAGAGGCAGCACTCTCGCGTTCACAACCGCGGCCGCCATTTTGAATCGCGTCCGCTGGTTTTCGGCAAATATCTCCGCGAAAAAAGCACCAAAAACCATGAACAATGTACCATTCTTTTCAGCTAGATTAGACGTTTACAAAGAGCTAAGCAAACGACGGATACATTTCCACCGTGGGTTACCGTCGCGTCCAGGCCCAGCCATAGGCCCTCTTTCAGCGCCTAACACATGTGATTGTTTATGTTTAGGGAGAAAATGAGTGCCTTTTTTGTTTTAATTTTAGTGAACATTTATAACTGAAAACAGCTAGGTGATACAGATGATGATGATGATGATGATGATGATAACAGTGAAGATGACACATGATGACAGGTAGCCAAGGAGAACAGGCCTGATGAGACATGCATAGAGAGACATAGGCCTATATAGACATGCAATATTTATTATTTGTGCTGACATCTTTGCATGTATTTAGGTTTGACAGTACGTTCATATATTTTAATGAGTTTATACTTGTTTAGAGTTTAAACTCTAAAATAATCCTTTGTTTATGTTTTGTAATGTAACCTTTGCTTGTTAATAAAATGCAATTTACCTTAACCTATAATCATTTCATTTTTTTATTTTATTAGTAGCCTACCATTGCAATTATCCTATCATTTCACAGATTAATAGACTTATACGTAAGAATCAGTAGCACTTGATGTAGCCTACTGTAAAGTTAAATAGATTTAAACTTAATCTCTCTTTCACACCAACACACACACATACACACACACACACACACACACACACACACACACACACACACACACACACACACACACACACACACACACACACACACACACACACACACAGACAATGGAAATGCTAATTACAAACATCCCCCCCCCCCCCCCACTCTCTCCATGGTCTTTTAGGATTCTAGATCCACATCGCCATCCGGTGGACAGGTATATGTTTGCAGGCTCTGGTTGTTTATCCAAACACAAATACAGTTTTTTTTTATTCGCTTTGGTACTATTTTCACAAGTAAGGTGCACATTTTCAAAACTCTTAATACAAAAATCCAAACTGATCACACTTGTAACACAGCTAGTCTTTCTTTTAAAACCTGAACTCATGCTTGCATTACAGTTATACACATTTCAGTCCACATAATCATTGTTTCAAACACAAGATTATTGTAATATGTAATGAGAACATTTGGTTTAATCACAGTGTGTTATCAAAAGGTGTGATGAAGCACAGCCATGAGGTTCTGTGCTAGAACAGAGTTTGCTGGCAATGAATACAGTAAATGATTTTGACTATTTGACTGAATATACTGTAGTAGACCTTTACAGATGAAGTTTGAGTTACAGATGTGGCCTTTAAAAATGCGCGTCTCTGAGAGAAGAATGCCATGAGCACTTCCGAAATTCTGCGGGATTCTGCAGAAGGGGGATTAGGTGTTGGACGCAGGAAATACTAAAACCTGTAGATGGCAGTCGTGTTTCATGTGGCCATACTTACGACAATACTGTATGTGTGCTCGACATCATGCTGAGCATACTGTATGATATTGAAGTAACATGACAGGGATTCTCGGTGCTTTGGCAGTACTTTGATGTCATACACATGCACGCGTTTTGGCAAGGTTTGGTTGGCAAAGTTTTCTTTTGCCAGTTACATAAAAAGTCACATATTCTTCATAAAAATCCGACTCAAACGCGCATCATTTTTTTTTCTATGTACTTACAGTAGAAGAGACGTGATGTATGATAACTGAGTCTTAACACAATAATTCGCGAAGACCTTTGAAGAGACCGAGAGCATTTGCGCAATATCATTACTAGTTTATCTAATTTTACATTTAGTTCCTTTTTGCATCAGAACGTTTTAAATAGCTTTAACATGGTTGTAATGCGCTTTTCTGCATTAGTACTTTTTATATTATCATGTTTCCCTTTATCGATTTCGGTGGGGACGACTCGTCATGGGTCATTGTGCACCCATCACTTTTAACTTCTGTCCATAATAATTAGACTTTTGGTTCGATTTTTTTAAACCGTTTTCAGTGGTTGAGGAACAATATGAGAGAGAAGTTTGGTAATCATTGTCTGATCCAACAAAAAAACATTATAATATTCATTTTATTTTATTTTTCATGTTCGCATTTATGAGGGAAAAAACAACGTGTCAGTTCTCGGGTTACAGACGAGCGCTCTGAAAGCGGCACTAAAAGACTTTAAAACTTTCACAGAGACCTTAAACAGAACAGCTGCCTTTCTTTAAATTGAATTTCGTTTTGTATTAACCCCTTGCTCATCACCCCCAATTTTGGCAAGTGCTGCATACATGAAATGCCCAAAATAAAAAGGTTACTGCTCATAAGTAATTCTGAATAGAAACATAACACACATACATTTAGAAAGCCAACCCTTGAGAGTTTATAGTTCAAGACTCAAAATTAACCAGACTGTTATTAATATTGAGATATATAAGCTCAAACATATTTTGAACTAAAATAATCTGGGATCACCAGTGATCCCTGTCAGGTAAGGGGTTAATTATATCTTAATTTTAATCAATGTTTCATGAACCAATTGCCTTGATTTATAAGAAGTATATAGCAGACAATCACGACATTGGAGGCGCCGGCAAGTGAACTGGAGTTCGTCTCAAAAATGAACCGAAACTCAGCGTATAATGCACATTCACATTCACAGCGTATTTAGACACATTTTGGTGATTTGAGTGGACCTACCACAGCCAAGCTCTGAATGACCTCAAAAAGGCCTCGTTTGACCCCTGTTCTCTTGAGGCTATAGGACACTCCGATTTTCCGTTGGGATACACCAAATTGTAGCACTGAATGCACCCTTCCCATCAAGCCCAAACACATTAATTTAGCACAAAGGGAAAGCTATCAATAATCATTACAATATACCCAATTCAGGCACTATTCTCTCTTTTATTTTTATTTTTATTTATTTTTTTCAAAAAATAACCAGGCCAGGAGACTCAGATTTTTAGTTGCGATATACCAAACTGTAGAACTGAATCTACCCTTTCCATCAACCCCAAACACATCAATTTAGCACAAAGGGAAAGCTAATAATAAGCACTGTTTTAAAGCAGTGCACTTTGAGGTTTCAGTGGGTCCAGGCCCAAATACTGCCCAGGGGAAGCATCTCTTACCCTGGACTCACTGAAGAGGGCTATTCACTCATAGCTCATGAACCAGACAAATCACTCCAAAATTGGGTAGGCACACGCTAATCCGCCCATTGTGGCGCGCGTGCAGCCCCGGACATCTAAGGGCATCACAGACCTGTTATTGCTCCATCTCGCGTGGCTGAACGCCACTTGTCCCTCTAAGTAGTTGGACGCCGACCGCTCGGGGCCGCGTAACTAGTTAGCATGCCGGAGTCTCGTTCGTTATCGGAATGAACCAGACAAATCCCTCCACCAACTAAGAACGGCCATGCACCACCACCCACAGAATCGAGAAAGAGCTATCAATCTGTCAATCCTTTCCGTGTCCGGACCGGGTGAGCTTTCCCGTGTTGAGTCAAATTAAGCCGCAGGCTCCCCTCCTGGTGGTGCCCTTCCGTCAATTCCTTTAAGTTTCAGCTTTGCAACCATACTCCCCCCCCAGAACCCAAAGACTCGTGGTTTCCCGCACGCTGCCCAGCGGGTCATGGGAATAACGCCGCCGGATCGCAGGTCGGCATCGTTTACGGTCGGAACTACGACGGTATCTGATCGTCTTCGAACCTCCGACTTTCATTCTTGATTAATGAAAACATTCTTGGCAAATGCTTTCGTCTTGCGCCGGTCCAAGAATTTCACCTCTAGCGGCGCAATACGAATGCCCCCGGCCGTCCCTCTCAATCATGGCCCCGGGTTCCAGAAACCCACAAAATAGAACCGGAGTCCTAGTCCATTATTCCTAGCTGCGGTATTCAGCGGCGACGGGCGTAAATAAATAAAATAAAAACGTTAGGACATCGTTCTCATTTTGTATATTGACACATGTTGTCATAAAGATACTCCTTGTTTGTTATAAGACACACAGTTAACTGTTTGTTTCAAGAGTTGACCTGCAATGACCCTTGAGTTGGTATTCAAACTAGCCAATCAGAGCTCACCTTGCCCCCACCAGCCCCCTGTAAAGGGTGTGAACTCGACCCTGGAAAGGTGTGAAAGTCAGCCTGAGGGTCAAAGTTTATCAACACGACGTCTTAGCTTGTACCGCGCTACTGTTCATGTAGACAGAAAAAACTTCACTATCATTCAGAAGTTTGGGGTGAGTCATTGTTTTATTTATTTCTTGGGAAAAATTAATACTACTAAGCAAGTAAATGTTAAATGGATTCAAAAAGTGACAGTAAAGATTGTTAGAAAAGATTTTTATTTTGAATAGAATAGAATAAATCTTTATTGTCCACTGGGGTGGAAAATATTCTTTATATATATATATATACATACATACAAATAATAAGAACTGCATTTCTTAATTTATTTATAAAGATTTTATTTTTAAGAAATGCTCACAACGACTTTGTTTCCTCAGAAGAAGATGGGAAATGGTCCATCGAGCGACAGTGGGGTGACCACTTCTTGTGGAAGTGGGAGTTTGGTAAGTAGAAATAAATATTGATAGAAAATGCTTTTTCATTTGGCCAAATCTTAATCTTTATTAACTTGATTTATAACAAATAAAAGCTTGTGGTAATAATTCACATTTCATTTATTTTTTCCATGTTTTTTTTTTCTTTCTTCCCCAAGACATCCACGGTAATCTTGAGTCACACTGTGAGTACACTTGCCATTAAACAGTGCATCTGTTTTAGACAGAGATTATCGTATGATGTGCAGTTGGACAGATGTTGTATTGTGTTATTTTGCAGGATAGTGAACACACATCCTCATCTGAGGAAATCATGGGAGGAGTTAATGTTCCTCCTCCTCCTCCTCCTCCTCCCCCCAACAGCCCCAATCTCCCCCTCCAAGGGGCAAATGATGCTGACTTACAGGTAATGAATATATTCAATGTAGGCTGTCAAACTATCTAGTTGCTATTCTGGTGTTAATTATTCATTTGATTTTTATTTATCTCCAGTACTTTGCTGACGATGAAGAGGAGGAGGATGATGACTGATGTTTTTTTTTAAATAAAAATAAATATTTTACTCACCTTTTAAAGTGAGTCCCTCTGATTAACCTTGTTAATAAAATAGTATAAAGTCAAATTATTAACACTGAAAAGAATTAATTAGCCTAAATTTGCCTCTTTCTAGGGGTGTTGTGTCCTCAACTACCTCGACCACTCTACTCTTGCTCGACCAAGTTCATGAGGAGAGAGTGACACAAAAATGTCACGCAACTCTCTAATTAAATCTATTTTCACAAAATTTCAATGGACTCTGTGTGTGTGTGTGTGTGTGTGTGTGTGTGTGGAGGAGACTAACTTTTTTTTTTTGCTACATGCCATGGGATTAATCAATGCATGCTGATGAATAATCTATAACAATAATAGTTAATCTGCATACCCTAGTTTTGCTCTGATGTAAAAAGACTGACAGTGACACAATAAGTCATGTTAGCAAAATGTTTTAATCTTTTAACTCTTAAAAAAAAAAAACTATTAAAAAAACATGTATGTTCTTTAATGTTTGATTATAATTTTACTGTCTTCACATAGGGATGGGAATTGATAAGATTTTATCAATAATAATGCCACTGACGATTCTGATTATCGATCCAATTCTTTAACGATTCTCTTATCGATTCTTGATAGCACTGTGTGGAAAAATGTAGTCATATGCTTTAAAAAAAAACAAGTGGTTTTATTTATTTTAAAGGTTAGCTTGAGTTAGCAAACTGTACTTTTATATAATTTATGTAATAAATAGAACCTTATTGTAAAGTGTTAACTTACTGATTAGTTATACACCGATTCAGACGTCTCCTGAGTTCACTGTTGTTTTAACCATTCATTAAAATGAATCGGTTCAAAGGAGTCATTAGTTCGCGAAATGCGCGTTGTGTGATTATCCCAGCAGTTACGACATGGACATCCAAGATTTGTGTCAACATAGAAAACATTTCATCACTGTATAGTTTTATTTCGTTTAATTAAAGTGTTGTTTTATGTCAGCTGAATGTCCGGAACGCTTTTCAGAGAAGATAAGGAAACTTATTTAGCACAATTTACATCCAGCAGTAATTCAGGAAAAAAAAAAAAAAATCCCCGAATGCTCCACATGAAACTTTGGTCTTCCGACCTTTTACCACCGTGTCGATTTATTTTGATTAATATGTGCGAGGGAGAGAGCAACACAGCGCCTAGTTTGGAGACGGTGAAGTCGTTTACACAGAGAGTGCGCGCGACGGTCTCTCTCTCTCTCTCGTTCTTTCAGTTAAACATACGCCCTGTGACACACGCAGCCGTTCATCTACATTACTCACCGATCAAATAAGACTTTGGCGGGACAAAAATTCACTTTGGCGGGCGCTAAAACAAGTTCAATGCAGGAAAATTCATGCGTGAGTTTCTATTAGACTCGCACGGTAGCCAGGCGTCTCATCTAATGGCGAGCCGAGCTCAGTTGACGCTGTGTGCTTCAAGATTCTGACGCAAGTGCTAAGATTCCAATTGGCCAAGAGAAAAAGTGCTAAGATTCCGATTGGCCCAGAGAAATGTCGATTATAAGAATTATCCAATAATGTTTCGCAATTCTAGCCTGCATGGCAGTTACTGTGAGAAACAATACCCCCCCCCCCCCCAAAAAAAACTCTCCGGTTCTACGCGATTCACGTAAATGACCCAATTGACCAAGAAAACGGCGATTGTCGCCGAAAAGCGACAAGTTTGCAGGTATGATATAGTTTTCTGTTTTTTTTTAAATGTGTGTGAACAATCAGTGTGAGTCGTCTCATCACAGGCGTCGAGTCGTCGAACTATTCTTATCTCGGGACTTGCATCCCGAGATGAAAACAGAAAAACAGATGGGAAATAATTAGCATAGCTGATGTTCATTTTGATATGATTTAACTGTAGTATAAAAGGTAAGCATAAATATGTGTACAATATTATAGAGAGTCTTACCATAGAGTTTGTCAGACATCTCCATGACATTCACTCAGTGAATTCAATGTTCACACTGAGGTTCCATTTACATGAACTAAACAATGTTATGAACACCTGGTGCTCCATTTACATGAGCATCACTCATTCCAAAGCTCCCAGGGTCATAAACCATTGTTAGTCCATTTCAAAACTCTCAGTATTGTGACATTAAACAAGAATCCACTGGTGAATCAATGGCCTGATGTGTTCAGTCATCCAGCCAGGTTAGGGGCTGTGCTTCTCCTCGAAAAGACGTGCGCTTATCAAATAGCATAAAAAATGAAACAAAGAATAAAAAGGACGTGCAGTTAGGTGGTAGCCTATGCACTATTTTAAAGTAAACAATAAACTAGTAGTTGGTTTGCCTAGCTCTTTGTAATCGTCTAATCTAGCTGAAAAGAATGATATATTGCTTACGGGTTTTAGTTGAGTTACAGCCATTTTAAGCCGATTGTACAAACTAATATATTGCTGAAAAATTTAACTGTTACTAATAATATAAAGAATGAAATCAAACATTTGTTAAAGAAATGTTTTTTATTAAATAAAATATCAAATGTATAAATAAAATAAAATTTTAAAAATATATATATATATATTCTCAAAAATAATCCTGAAAAGCTGGGTCTGGTCCGATCGATGCCTATAATAAATTAATAAAGAAAGTGACAATGAATTAATACCTTGAGTAGCAACTATACAAACGAAAATCATTTCGTTCATTAAATGTCGTATTTCAGTGAAATAAAATACCTTTAAAGTGGCCCCTATGGTGATGGTGCTGGTGGTTGAGCTGGCTGTGGTCCAAGTCTTATCAGCAATACAAAACTGGGTCTTATCATTGGCCTACAAGATAATAAATAAAGTGACAATGAATTACTGCTTTGAGTAGCAACAATACAAATAAAAATCATCTCGTTCATGATTTTGTAAAATTAAAGAACGTCGTATTGCAGTAAAATGAAATACATTTGTATTGGGGCTGGCGCTGGCGCTAGTGCTGGCTGTGGCCGCTCAGCTCTTGCTTCTTCTACTTTCTGCTCGGCAGTTTTCATTTCTTCCAACAATCTAGAGGATATAAAAAGAAAACAAATAATGCTTTTATTGGTATTTTTATCTTGTTTCCAGTCCAAATATGCAACATTTTTTCAAGATCAAGATCCATTTAATAAAATAGTAAAATTAAAGAAGATATTTTGTCTTGTTATATGGCAAAAAAAAAATTGAATTAAGTTAACTAATGATCCTTCATGTCAATGTTTATTTTACTCTTTATTCTAAACTTTTTTAGTTATTTTGATTATTTTAAAGAGTTTGGTGCTCTATTTGAAACTAGAAAGAGTGAAATCAAACAATTGGTTAAGGGAAATTGTAGTTTATTACACAATTATTAAAAGGTTACAGTCATGCAATAACAACAAATAATACTGGTTTAAGAATGAAGGATTAGGAAATAATTATAAGGTAAAATATAAACAATTCCATAGCAGGCCAAAGTACACGTATTAGGCCCCAAACAATATTTTATTGTTTTAGCTGTGTTTTATTGATCATTCGTATACTTTTCTGTAGATTTAATCTGTAGTTTTAATGTGCTCAGCTGTGAGTGAAACAGCATGTCAGTGGGCCAACTCATTAACATTTCAATGGACTCTGTGCTGTGTGTGTGAGAGAGAGAGAGTTGGGGGAGGCCTTGGCTTAAGCTAAAACCAAGCTGACTTAAGAAAAAAAATCCACTAGCACCTGCCTTTGCAGTTCTAAAATACACTTCTTTCAAAACACTACACAGAATTATCTGCTGTTGGCAAGATAAACAAATCGGTATCTTTTGAAGGAAATTATAGGATACACTTTAATTTAAAAATTGCTCACCTTTCATGACACAGTTAACTGTTTGAAGAGATATCCAGCAATGAGCCTCAATGCTGTCCTTACCTGCCTGCCTGGAGTGGGGTGTGTTTGTAATTTGCATATCCTTTGTCTCTCTCTGTGAGTTACTTTGGTTTGCAGGCTCTGGTTGTTTGAGCAAAAATACTAACCTGAACATCTATTATAGGAAAATGTGTAGTTTTGAGATAATAACATTTATGCGTGGTTTGTGAAAAAACAAAAAAAAATTGTCACTGAAATAAGCTCATGAAACCCATACTGATTATTTCTTCATAAGACTTTTGAAAATTGTATCACGTAGCCCAGAATATTTGCTTCAAAACTATGTGAAAATCATCCTGACTGCTCATTCAGAGAAGACAATATATTGATTTAAAAATTTTACGACGTGTTTTGTGTGAGAAAGCTCTATGCAAGAGGCGTGGACATCTCATTATTATGTAAGCTTTTCTCACCTGAGAAAGACAAAAGACACTCCCTAATGGCCCTATTAGGAGCTATCAGGCCCTGCCATTCTGAGCAACCTTGCACAAAGAATGAGGAGATTTAAAAAAGAATGGCTTTTTGATTGTTTTTAATGTATTTACAACACAACATAATGACAAAAAAAAAACATTATTTAACACACTGAACTAAAGACAGAGACTTGAACTGTCACACACCTTTGTGCCATTCCTGAAACATAGTAGGCTACATACCTTTCATTTCCATGGTTTCACTTTAGCATGTTCATGTATGGAGACTTATGTGAATGTTGAAGTCAGCAGGACTTATCAGTGGCATCTTGTTCCTCTAAAAACAACAACAACAACAAAACAGCTGTGAACATGCTGATATCAAGAGAAACTATGCTGCACAATTTGGGGAATATATTTTAGATTTTTCAGGTTAATAGCTTTTTAAAATGTACAGAATACACACACACACATATATATATTAGCCTACTTTTACCATGCTGTGTTTTATTAGAATATAAAAACATCCTTGTGTTGAACACGTAGGCTATACAAGCACTGAAAGGTTGCCTATCATTCTAGTTCACATTTCACATTTCATGTTTCTGTCTACATGTACATATATGACATTAGGCTTAGTTCATGTTTTTACTTCAAACTCATTTCATAACATACATTTTAATCTGGCACGACCAGTTTAACATGTCTTACCTTAAAAATCTTCTCATCTTTAAATCGCGTTCTTCTGAGGTAAATCCGAGGTAAATTCAAGGTAAACAGCACAGCACAGCACAGCTTATGTTGTCCAAACCCGATGAAAGCAGAGAAGAGTAAGTTACGAAGTCTCTGCTTCTTTGTTTTGAGGTGATGAGGGCGTTTACAGGTCTGCGTTTCTCCGCATGGATCATTTGCATGTCAATCGCTCGTGCGCGCGTGGGTGTGGTCACATTATAGTTAATGAGGACGCGTTTGAGAAACTGTACATGCCGCTGCTTTCGTATGGATTACTTAAAAATAGAATATTTGTTTTTTATATAATTTACATACTTTAAAAATAGAGATTCCAAGCGTTGTATAGACATGCGTTTCAAGTCTGTGTGACAAACATTCGCTGAGTTACAGGTCATTTTCTGTCGCGTTTCAGAATGAGTTTCACATTGAGAGAGACGGCAGAACGCGCATCATGTTTATTTTCTTTGTTTTACGAAAAACACAACATTTTGTTTTTATTATGAGTGTACACAAATAAAAGAAGACATTTAACAGTTTTGAATGATGTACAATACAAGTATGTAAAATCAAAATCAACAGAGTAATTTGCACTGATATAAAAAAACGAGCAGATCACGCCGGCGTGATTGCCGACCTCAGGGGGTTAAAGTAAACAATAAACTAGTAGTTGAGACCAGGCTAACAGGGGAGACATGACATGTGCTACCCCTAAACCCACGGCGAAATATCTCTGTGGAAACCCGCCTTTTGTAATCGTCTAATCTAGCTGAAAAGAATGATATATTGTTTATGGGTTTTAGTTGAGTATTCAGGGATATATTTGCCAAAAATGAGCGGCCACGATTCATTTGTTTATCCATGTATTTACTATTTTACATGTATTTAACAAGCTTTATTGTTTTAGCAATGTTTTAGAGATCACATCTACTTTTCTGTACACTTACTATAGGAGTAGGTAACATGCAAAAAAAAAAAAAAAAACAATGATTTATTTTGCAAACATATGCATTATTAAAGAACAAATATTTAAAATCTTTTCAAGGATGGAGAGAACCAAAGATTTTAAAAGCTTTAGGGATTTTTTTTATTTTGAAAACAGTAAATAAATATGTGTAACGGCTTTATAGAAAATGTACATAAAAAAAATACAGTTGACAGGCGTCGAGGCGTCTCTTCACAGGCGTCGAGTCGTCGAACTATTCTTATCTCGGGACTTGCATCCCGAGATGAAAACAGAAAAACAGATGGGAAATAATTAGCATAGCTGATGTTCATTTTGATATGATTTAACTGTAGTATAAAACAGAGTGGGCCCTGGCTGGGCTTGGATTGGTCCTGGAGGCCTTCTCCCTCCAGGACTTCCAGAGCTCCGGGCGCCCAGCTCGCTCTGTTTTCCGTCCCCAGCCAGAGTGGGCCCTGGCTGGGCTTGGACTGGTCCTGGAGGCCCTCTGTTCCTGGTCAACATAGTATTTATCGTATGATATAGATTTGTTCATTTTCATATGTAGCACATAATGAGTTCTGCACCGTCAACAGTGGGCCAGGTGAGTCATTAAAAAATGCAACAATTCTATGTGTATATCATCGGCCTCTTCTGCTGTTATTGTTTGTGTACATTTTATCTGTGTCTGGCACAAGTGCAAAAACTGTTCTCTTTTTCCACCGTAGAATAGCAGCAGTCATCGCTACACATGTGCAGCAGTTGCACAGGGGAGCTCTCTGAGGAAACCAATTTTAAAAAGATTATTTAAAGAGTTTTTTTAAGACTCTTTAAAAAAAGATCATTTTTAATAACTTTTCACTTTATTTCTGCTTTTTATTGTGTATATACTTTTATTGTATATAGTTATTTAATGTTTTTTAAGTGTGTGTATATAGTTCTCTATGTTTTTTTTAAGTGTGTGTGTGTGTACATAGTTTTGTTTTTTAAATGTGTATAGTTATTTACTATGTTTTTTAAATGTGTGTGTGTGTATATATAGTTCTCTGTTTTTTAAATGTATGTATATAGTTATTTACTGTTTTTTAAATGTGTATATAGTTATTTACTGTTTTTTAAATGTGTATATAGTTATTTACTATGTTTTTTAAATGTGTGTGTGTATATAGTTCTTTACTATGTTTTGTTAAGGCGATGTGAACAGATGAAGACTGACGAACGCGTTTATGGCAAGTACCAAGACTTACAAGTTATTATTTTATTTTTTTATGGTTTACTTGATTTTTTATTTTATTTTTTTATTAGGAGGCACGGGGGTGAAATGAAAATGATCCTATCTAAATAGTTTGACTTTGTCAATAGCTTTAAAAAAGCTTCACCCCTCAAATGCAGACTGGGCTTCCAGCAAGACCATCAAGCCCTACAGTCAGCGACGTGTCTGAACACTTTATTTCTGCTTTTTATTGTGTATATACTTTTATTGTATATAGTTATTTAATGTTTTTTAACTGTGTGTATATAGTTCTCTACTATGTTTTTTTTTTTTAAATGTGTGTGTGTATATAGTTCTGTTTTTTAAATGTGTATAGTTATTTACTATGTTCTGTTTTTTAAATGTGTGTGTGTGTATATAGTTCTGTTTTTTAAATGTGTATAGTTATTTACTATGTTTTTTAAATGTGTGTGTGTGTATATATAGTTCTCTGTTTTTTAAATGTATGTATATAGTTATTTACTGTTTTTTAAATGTGTATATAGTTATTTACTGTTTTTTAAATGTGTATATAGTTATTTACTATGTTTTTTAAATGTGTGTGTGTATATAGTTCTTTACTATGTTTTGTTAAGGCGATGTGAACAGATGAAGACTGACGAACGCGTTTATGGCAAGTACCAAGACTTACAAGTTATTATTTTATTTTTTTATGGTTTACTTGATTTTTTATTTTATTTTTTTATTAGGAGGCACGGGGGTGAAATGAAAATGATCCTATCTAAATAGTTTGACTTTGTCAATAGCTTTAAAAAAGCTTCACCCCTCAAATGCAGACTGGGCTTCCAGCAAGACCATCAAGCCCTACAGTCAGCGACGTGTCTGAACACTTTATTTCTGCTTTTTATTGTGTATATACTTTTATTGTATATAGTTATTTAATGTTTTTTAACTGTGTGTATATAGTTCTCTACTATGTTTTTTTTTTTTAAATGTGTGTGTGTATATAGTTCTGTTTTTTAAATGTGTATAGTTATTTACTATGTTCTGTTTTTTAAATGTGTGTGTGTGTATATAGTTCTGTTTTTTAAATGTGTATAGTTATTTACTATGTTTTTTTAAATGTGTGTGTGTGTATATAGTTCTGTTTTTTAAATGTGTATATAGTTATTTTCTGTTTTTTAAATGTGTGTGTATATAGTTCTTTACTGTGTTTTTTAAGTGTATATAGTTTTCTGTTTTTTTTTAAATGTGTGTGAACAATAAAGGAAATTGTACAGGCGGCTTTAAGCTACTAATAAGCCCTGTTTTAAAGCAGTGCTATTTTAATTTTCTTTGGGTTCAGGCTTAATTACTGCCCAGGGGAAGCGATTGGGGAAGAGGGGACAATTTTCTGTTCACTTATAGGCCTATCTGACCCCTGTCCAGCTCTCAGGCTGTGAACAACAGACCGCTTTGAGCTTGGGCTCATGTCAAAACTGGATTTCTTTATTGTTCATTAAAACAACACTGCAATCAAACTGTGTCTTTTATCCGTACAGACTATTATTAAACACAAAGAGTGTTTAAACACTTTACCAAAAACACATGCAGCGATTCCAGCCCTGAAACAGGCTCAACTGCAC
>NC_137125.1:4817772-5125272 GCF_949319135.1 Squalius cephalus
GAGCTAATTACAGCTCAATCAAGTGTAATGTGACTCCGCCCACGGAGAGCGCGTGCTATTCAAATGCAAACCTGTGAACGCCCCCCATATCAGCTCGAGAAAACACAAGTTTAATCAGACCATTGTAGCCTACGTGTTTACACCATCTGGCAGCGCTGTGAGGAATAATAATAATGGAAAATCTACCTCAGAGTGCGGGTATTGCAGGAGAGAGGATCCGAATATGTAGTAAGTTTTTTTTCCTTCTCAAGTTAATCGCGTTTCTGTGAATGAATGAACGGCAGCCGCAGAGATGCGCGACAGTTTAAATTTAAATTGCGTCTCTGTGTGAATGAATGATGATGTTTTAGCAAACTGTATTGCTGTACTGAGTTGAGTAAAAATCGACAGAAATATGTTGAAATAAAATGTAGGCTATTTGTATAAGCAACGTATTAAACTGAAAATTAACATTTATATGCCCTGTAGCGACTGGGCTATTTGAATCATTCGTTCGTTTGATTCTGAATTAACAAATTCGGACTCTCTGTGTTTTCTAAGCACATTCCTGCCCATAACGTTCTTTGCTAAGCTTATCAGAGCTTGTAACCTCCTGACTTCGAAATTACAAATCATACGCCAGGCTCCATAAAGACTGGAACAAATGGACTTTTACGACATTTTATTGCACCTTGGGGGAAAGGACAAGAGTTCACAAAAACAGCCTGAATTCTGAATGACCCACACACACACATACATACACACACACACACACACACACACACACACACACAAACATCCGTTGTGTTTAACTTAATATCCTTTTAATGTATGTAACTCAGACTTGTATCTGAACTTCCTGTATGTATGTGTGATTAATGTTGTTGTGATCGTATAGTTATGATCTTCGAGTGTTGGCTCTGAAATGTATTTGTCTCTGAAGAATGTTCTCCCAGTAGAATCGCATCCTGTAACCCGATCTCATTGATAACGAGGGCGCAACATTCCAACGCACACACATCCCAAAACTCACAGATACACGCAGACACGCACATTAACATATATGGACTTCCACTAGTAAAATCTCATTTTACCAACTATTACAACTGTATAAAGAGTGTTCTGGGTGATTTGCATGTTCCCCAGAACGATATTAGAGTAGTTGTGTTTTTGAATTACAGTAATGTAATCTTAAAGTGCCTTTGTGTCAACAAAATAATGTATCTCTATGTTGCTATCTTTGTCAATAGTCGTTCTTAGTATTGTTTTGATCCCCTGTGCATGACGAAGAAGATTTTTGATAAGAGACTGTGATAAACGTTATGGTTCCATGCGTTTTAATTCCCCGAGCATAATATCATATTTTGCCCCCTCGTGATTCCACACGAGGGTCGGGAAGCATTAACACACCCAGACGATCTTCCTGCTCGGAATGCCCTAAACTGATTCGTCATCCACGAAAAAGGAGGCGTACACAGGACACTGATAAAAAGTCCAAACCCTCCTTCTTCTCCCTCTCTCATTCCTACGCTCTTCTTCCTCCTCCAAAACCCAAGCCCGGACCGGCTTCGGCCTGCTTCTCTTTCCTTCTCTTTTATTTCTTTCGTTTTCCTATTCGCCTCTGCTCATTCACGAGCTGAATGAACTTAGCCTGAATCATTCCCGGCAACTTCACCTCAAAGAAAGACTCTTTGAAGCTCCCGCGCTCGCACGCGCGCCGGAAGACACAGCACGCGCACGCCTCCCCTCAGACGACTCACGCTGCTTGAAAGACACGCAGAACCCTGCCTTCCTCCCTCATACACAGAGAACCATGTGCCATGCAAGTATCGATTATTGAATTGAACTTACAATGTGATTTCTTTGTTGTCTCTTACGGGTTACTGTATGTGATTTTGCCATGCTGAGGTCATCTCGGTGATCTCTCTCATCCTGAACTTTAGTTTCACTTTCTCCCTTTCATCTTCTCCCTCTCTCATCTGTTATCCGTTTAGACTTGTATTTTGTTTACGTGTCCTGTACATACATATTTACACGTGTAAATTGTAGAACTTGTATTCCTTAGTTCGATGTAGTATTAGTCTAATTATTAAATTCCATATGTCCTTGACTGACTCTGTTTTAATTGCCCATGTTACTTAGTCCCTGAAATGTTCGATCTTAGCTATATGCTTTATCTTGGTAGCCTACGATTTAAGTAAGCTAATTTTACAAACATAGAAAGTTGTCTTTTCAAGGCCTGGAAAAGATACTCTGGTAACACTTTATGATAACTGCACGCTATTAATCATTAGTTAAGCATTACTAAACAGTTAATTCATTATTTATAAAGCATTAATAGACATGAATAAGCAGTTTATAAATACAGCTATAAATGCTTTATTCTTGATTTATAAGCATATCTATAATGTGTTTAATAATTGTATTTTCATACTTTATTAATGATCAATTTATCATTTCTAAATGAAGTATAGCATTATTTACAAACCAGTTACATTATTTACCAACTAGGTGTTGTCATTGATTAATAAGATCACTTAGAAAGTGTAAGTAAATGTAGTAGATTCAGGTAGTTATAAAGCATTTAGTAGTGGTCAGTTAACACTTTTTGTGAGCTCATCTAAAGTGAGGACTAGTTATGCTTTGTAAATCATTTATAAAGGAGATTTAAAGGCTCATTTATCTTCTAAACAGAAAAAGGAAACAAACACAACACAGTGATACAGAACATAGAAATATTTAACAGCCTTTAAATCTCCTTTATAAATGCTTTACAAAGCATAACTAGTCCTCACTTTAGATGAGCTCACAAACATAGTTAACTGACCACTACTAAATGCTTTATAACTACCTGAATTAAACATTAATTACAGTAGAAATACATGTTAATAAAGCAGTTATTAACACACTAAGTAACTATTACTATATGTCTGAATAATAATATGTATTTAAACAGTTTATTAATCATTTACTTACACTTTCTAAGTGATCTTATGAACCACTGACAACTCCTAAATAACTGGTTTGTAAATAATGCTATACTTCATTTAGAAATGATAAATTGATCATTAATAAAGTATGAAAATACAATTATTAAACACATTATAGATATGCTTTAAAATCAAGAACAAAGCATTTATAACTGTATTTATAAACTGCTTATTAATGTATATTAATGCTTTATAAATTATGAATTAACTGTTACCTACTGCTTAACTAATGATTAATAGCGTGCAGTTATTATAAAGTGTTACCGATACTCTTTCTCGTGTTTGTAAGAAGGACAATTTTCCTTGAGAATTAAGTTAATCTTACATTCAATGTTTGCTGGACAAACAGATTTTTTGATAACTAAATTAATTCCATTAAAGTTATCCCATAACTTCGAGCTGAAATAAGACTATTTGATGTATTAATCAATCTAGTTCAGCTGCGATAAATTAATTTAACTGTAACATACAAAATATTAATCATATTCATGATTAATTATTAAAATTCCCTATAGATCATTTGAGCTAATATTAATATTAATGTACAACCCATTGTTGCTACAGCCCTAATATTTCATAAAAACAACGTTACAGTCAGGCGTTTCTGTTTGTGAATGAATGTTTCGGTTTTAGCAAACTGTATTGCTATACTGAGTAAAAATCAACTGAAATATGTTGAAATAAAATGTATTTGTATAAGCAACGTATTAAACTGCAAATTAACATTTATATTTCTTATAATAAAAATGAAAGACCTATGTTACAGACATATGAAAGACAACATTTCGTTGATTAGTTTTGGATAGATTATACATTTTTACTGTAAAATATCTGCCACCTCAAATAAGCTTTTGTTTGCCAATATTTGCTTATGATAAATATAGTATGTTTTGTCAAAAATAAAGTTATCAAATAATCAATCAAATCCTTAACTTTGAAATATGTATGATAAAATGTATACTTTAGTTTTTACAAAGAAAGATTACACTTGAATTGTTGTTGTAATTGTAACCTTTTTAATAAAAAAATATATTTACAAGGTAGATGTAAACAAACTATTAAAAGGTAAATAATAAGCCTTTTCTTTAAATAATTTTTATTGTGTTTTATTAGTGACAAATTTGGGGAGAGGATAAATATTCCAAAACTGAAAATACAGTATGAGAATTAAATGCACAATTACTAGACATGTTTTCCTTGGATATTATAGGCCAAATTGCAAGCACAATATGTGGAAAAATAAAAAAGAATTGAGATGCTTCCAACTGTTGCTCTTGCATTCTTGTGGCTCACTGACTCACCTGAATGAATGGCTAATTAACCCTCTGGGGTCTGAGCTGTTTTCTGGGCCCTGGAGGTGTTCTGACATGCTCTGACATTTGTGGTTATTTCTGTTACTTGTGACATTTTCATGGCTAAAGTCTAATTACACTGTATTCAGCACAAACTCTGCTACAATAATATATCAGCAGCATGTATGTAAAAGTTTGTAGTTTTGAGATAATGACATTTATGCGTGGTTTGTGAAAATACAAAAATAAATTCTCACTGAAATAAGGTCATGAAACCCATACTGATTATTTCTTCACAAGACTTTTGAAAATTGTATGACGTAGCCTAGAATATTTGCTCTAAAACTATGTGAGAATAACCCTGACTGCTCATTCAGAGAAGACAATATATTAATTAAAAAATTTTACGACGTGTTTTGTGTGATAAAGCAATATGCGAAGGGGCGGATCATCTCATTAATATGAAAGCTTTCCACACCTGAGAAAGACAAAGAACCTGTCACGGTTGGTCAAAAAGTGAAGCGAGGATTCAAGTGCAGGTAAGGATTTTAATAAATAATAAACAAAATCAAACTACAACAAAAACTCCCCGTGGGGGAAAACAAGGCAGGCATAACTCTGGAACATAACAGGGAAAACATAGACAACGATCGACACAGACTGCAAACAAGAGGGAACTAATAAAGGGAAACTAATCAAAGGGGAACAGGTGAAAGAACTCAAACAATAATCAGATAACAAGGGGGAGGGACCAGACAATGACATGAGCACATGGCCCAAAATAACAAAAACACCCATGTGCAGCACAAGACAGGACAGCATGTGACATTACCCCCTCCCTACGGAGCGGCTACCAGAAGCTCCATCAGACCAGGGCGGGGGGCGGGGGACGGAAGGGACAGACCGGGGCGGGGGACGGGAGGGACAGACCAGGGCGGGGGACGGGAGGGACAGACCAGGACGGGAGGGACAGACCAGGACGGGAGGGACAGACCAGGACGGGAGGGACAGACCAGGACGGGAGGGACAGACCAGGACGGGAGGGACAGACCAGGACGGGAGGGACAGACCAGGACGGGAGGGACAGACCAGGACGGGAGGGACAGACCAGGACGGGACAGGGGGAACAGGAAGGACAGACCAGGGTGGGGCAGGGAAAATGGACAGTTCGGGAGGCCAGGGCGGAGCTGAGAGTCCATCGGGCGGCCAGGGCGGAGACTTTCCCTCAGGCGGCCAGGGCGGAGACCTTCCCTCGGGCGGACAGGGCGGAGACGACCCCTCGGGCGGACAGGGCGGAGACGACCCCTCGGGCGGCCACGGCGGAGACGACCCCTCGGCCGGCCACGGCGGAGACGACCCCTAGGACGGTGGAACTGGCACCACCGGCTCAGGCACTGGAACTGGCACTGGAACTGGCACCACCGGCTCAGGCACTGGAACTGGCACCACCGGCTCAGGCACTGGAACTGGCACCAACGGCTCAGGCACTGGAACTGGAACTGGAACTGGCACCAACGGCTCCGGCTCAGGAACAGACACTGGCTCCGGCTCAGGAACAGACACTGGCTCCGGCTCAGGAACAGGCACTGGCTCCGGCTCAGGAACAGGCACTGGCTCTGGCTCAGGAACAGGCACTGGCTCCGGCTCAGGAACAGGCACTGGCTCCGGCTCAGGAACAGGCACTGGCTCCGGCTCAGGAACGGGCACTGGCTCCGGCTCAGGAACGGGCACGGGCTCCGGAACAGGCACGGGCTCCGGCTCAGGAACAGGCACGGGCTCCGGCTCAGGAACAGGCACGGGCTCCGGCTCCGGCTCAGGAACAGGCACGGGCTCCGGCTCAGGAACAGGCACGGGCTCCGGCTCAGGAACAGGCACGGGCTCCGGCTCAGGAACAGGCACGGGCTCCGGCTCAGGAACAGGCACGGGCTCCGGCTCAGGAACTGGAACAGACACCACCGGCTCAGGAACTGGAACAGGAACTGGAATAGACACCACCGGCTCAGGTTCAGGAACAAACAGAACCGGCTCAGGTTCAGGAACAGACACCACCGGCTCAGGTTCAGAAACAGACACCACCGGCTCAGGTTCAGGAACAGACACCACCGGCTCAGGTTCAGGAACAGACACCACCGGCTCAGGTTCAGGAACAGACACCACCGGCTCAGGTTCAGGAACAGACACCACCGGCTCAGGAACAGACACAGGCTCGACGGCGGCCA
The DNA here is from genome assembly GCF_949319135.1 of Squalius cephalus. NCBI lineage: Eukaryota > Metazoa > Chordata > Actinopteri > Cypriniformes > Leuciscidae > Squalius > Squalius cephalus. The sequence continues at coordinate 4,824,253 of NC_137125.1, forward strand.
TCTTGTCAGGGAACACAGGCTCGGCAGACGTGACTTGAACACTCTCGGCGGCGGCCATCTTGTCTGAAGACACAGGCTCGGCAGACCTGACGTGAACACTCTCGGTGGCGGCCATCTTGTCTGAAGACACAGGCTCGGCAGGCGTGACGTGAACACTCTCGGCGGCGGCCATCTTGTCTGAAGACACAGGCTCAGCAGACCTGACGTGAACACTCTCGGCGGCTGCAATCTTGTCTGAAGACACAGGCTCGGCAGGCGTGACGTGAACAGTCTCTGTGGCGGCCATCTTGTCCGAAGACACAGGCCAGGCAGACGTGACGTGAACACTCTCTGCAGCGGCCTCCGGGCCATTGGGGAGGCAGGAAGTCTTCCTCCTCCGCCTCCGGCCCACCGGACTCGAGACCACCGAACCCGGGACCATCGGAACTGGGACCATCGGAACTGGGACCACCGGAACTGGGACCACCAGAACTGGGACCCCTGGAACTGGGACCCCTGGAACTGGGACCTCTTTAGCAGGAGGATTACCGTGACGCTCCAAGGAATTCACAAATTCCTCAAACGTCAGATGTTCCAATGCTCTCATGATCAGAGAGTTGATGGGTTCATCAAGGGCGTAATTAAACAAGTCCTTAAGAGCCTCAACACCAAGCCCCAGTCCCTCTGCAGCAGCGCAGAACTTCACAGAAAACTCTCTCATGTCAGTCCCCTTCTGACGAAGGGAACTCAACGTGCTGAATCTTACAATGCGCTCATAATGTGGGCAGGAAATAGGAGGCTGGAGTGAATCCTTCCGCTGAATCCTCATCATTGGTCGATCGTTCTGTCACGGTTGGTCAAAAAGTGAAGCGAGGATTCAAGTGCAGGTAAGGATTTTAATAAATAATAAACAAAATCAAACTACAACAAAAACTCCCCGTGGGGGAAAACAAGGCAGGCATAACTCTGGAACATAACAGGGAAAACATAGACAACGATCGACACAGACTGCAAACAAGAGGGAACTAATAAAGGGAAACTAATCAAAGGGGAACAGGTGAAAGAACTCAAACAATAATCAGATAACAAGGGGGAGGGACCAGACAATGACATGAGCACATGGCCCAAAATAACAAAAACACCCATGTGCAGCACAAGACAGGACAGCATGTGACAGAACCTCCCTAATGGCCCTATTAGGAGCTTATCAGGGCCCATCATTCTGACCACCCTTGCACAAAGAATGAGGAGATTTAAAAAAGAATGGCTTTTAAAATTGTTTGGATTTATTTACAACACAACATAATCCAAAGATATACAACAAAAAAGTACCATGTTCATGTACAGAGACATGTACTGTGAACGTTGAAGTCAGCAGGACTCAGTGGCATCTAGGCCCTGAAAAAAAAAAAAAAAAGTGAACATACTGATATCAAGAGAAAGGCCTGCACGATTTTGGGAATACATTTTAGATTTTTCTTGTTAAAATTGCTTTTTAAAATTCACAGAATACACACACACACTCACACAAATGTTTCCAACAATATATTATATAATGAACACCAGGTTTGTTGTGCCTTGTAGGTATAGGTTATGCGCAGTGCTGCATAAAATAATAACAATATAGCAGCCTATATATATTTTCAAAAAGATTTCAGTAACAACTAAGCTAGAGAAAAATATATTGATTATCATGTTACTTCAAACGTTTCCATTCGTTATGATGATATGAAATGAGATAATAGTAAAAACATGAAGCCGTTTGGAGCGTTTTGCTTTTCCAAAATATGATACATTCAAACGCGATCGCGATCAAAAATATGATACATTCAAACGCGTTCGCGATCAAAAATATGATACATTCAAACGCGATCGCGCTCAAATATAAAACATTATGGTTAGGCCTACCATATACATATCTACGTTTGAGCAGATATCCACAAACACAGTAACAGTAAACATGGGTCTAAATATTATAATATTCACCATATATATAGCAACAGTTCAACTGCAATGTGAAATTTATGCAACAATAGCAAACTAATATGTAAGAATTTCTTACCTTATCTTTCTTGTCTTCAAATATCGTTCTTCTTCTTCTGATGTAAATCCAATGTAAGCTCAGGCACGTCTTTCAAACTTGACGAAAAGTGAAGTGAAGTGTTTTGTTGTTGAGGTAATGAGGGCGATCGCGTTCCATGTGGAGATTTGCATGTGAATATCTTTTGCGCGAGTGGGCGTGGTCAAATTAAAAAATAATTAGGAAGCGTTTGAGAAGCTGGACATCTTGTTGGTTTTATACAAATTACTTAAACAGAGAATATTTGTTTTCGTTTTGAATCCGATCATTTAAAAGTACACACTTAAATGTTTATAAAGGTGTATGGCTCATAATGTGTGACAAGTATTCGCTGAGTTTTGTTTCAGTTTATAGACGTGCTCAAGAAAAAAAAGTTCACCGCGACGGAGAGGCAGAACGCACACCCTGTTTATTTTCTTTATTTTACAAAAGCACAATGTTTTGATTTGATTGGAAGTGGACACATATAAAAAAAGAATCTGTGGTATTTCTACTTTTGTATTTCTTTTTTCTGTATGATCATAAATGACGGAGAAATTTAAGTTTATAGTGCTACAATGTGGAGAAAATGCAGCAAAACGCGCCCGCGCGTTTGTCGACCTCAGAGGGTTAAGTATGCAGGCCCCATTGTCTCCTCAGGTGTGAACCACTAAATATGCATGATCGTTGACGCCCACTCCGAATATTGCCTTTCCAAACAGAAAGTGCTTTGCAAAATTCAAATCAATGTATTGTGTTATGTGAATGATAAGGCAGGGTGATTTTCACTTCATTTTGAAGAAAAAACACTAGGTGATGACATCTTTTAGACCAAAGTCTTATTGGCACATATTTAGAATGTGTTTTATGGCCTTATTTCAGAAACTTTAATTTTTAGTTTTTTCAATAACCATGCATAAACATTATTCTCTCAAAAATGCAGACATGTACATTCTTGTTGCTCACATTTCATGGTAGCCCTGTTTGTGCTAAATAGTGTGTACTTTTTTTTGCCATTAATATGTTTATAAGCAACTAAAAAAAGCACAAATGTCAGGGCATGTCAGAACATCTCAAGGACCCCAAAAACACCTTAGACCCCAGAGGGTTAAATCAAGTTTGTAATACTCTAATCAATGTGGGCATGGATAAATATGGATGCTTTATGCAAATGTATGTTTATTATTGAAACAATAGTCAACATAGAGCATGAAGACGAGACATGTTTCAAAGGTCAATTTCATTTTCAAAGGTTTTTCAAATAACTTGTTAATGTCTATTAGACACATGTAGAAAGAACAAATAAATACCAGGTTCCCATTACTTCTCTTTCTTTGCACTGAGCAATTTATTATTATAATTTAAACATGTTTAGATTTTTGTATGACAGGGCAGCTCTTCTGAAAATGCTAAATGTACATTTATTATTTATTATTACATTATAGTTTGTCTCTCTCTGTCCCCATTTTGATGAAGCTAAATTCTCAATAAAACTGTAACTTTTCATTGGTATATTTTACTGTTTCTGTTGTCAAACAACGGAATGAATATGAAATGGTGACTGAAACGCGACCCATTAAGGCCCCGTTTACACGATGAGAAAACGCAGATATTTCCCTGCGTTTTGGCCTGTCATTTACACGAAAATGCCGTTTTTATCACAGAAAACGATTATTTCTAAAAACTCCGGCCAAAGTGGAGATTTCTGAAATAACCGCCGGTTATGTGTTGCCGTGTCAACTGGGAGAAACGGGGTTTTAGGTTCTCAAACGTCACATTATGTGCCAGAAAATGCTTACGTCATGTGAGCGCCCTATGTTTAGAGTTTGTTTGGCTACTATTTGATCATGGATGCTGTTAAGGTGGTACTCATTTTTACTTTTGTGCAAACGTTTTGACCTGTTTGCATTTGCTTCGCTGTCTGTCCACACAAACGAACCTCGCGCCATGTCTGTTGTTTTGAAAGGAACAGGAAGTCGCTCGTGCTATTCGTTGTTGTCGATTTTGAGGATTCTGATTGGCTTGCATGGCTTTATCCTTCTCCTTACACTGCTGCCCATAGGTTTGGCAGTTATGATGTTGCTCGACGGCATATTTATGCAGGTTGATGTAAACGACAACTTTTTTGAAAACGATGTTGTGTGCACGATGTTATTTTTGAAAACGGAGGGGGAGAAATATTCGTTTCTCTAAATACCCGGCTATGTGTAAATGTGGCCTAAGACATAGCCAGCTCTCCATTCCAATATGTTAATCTGCACAAAAATCCTGATAATCGAGCCGTCGTCTGGTGAAATCAAATACACATAAGATAAAGACAATATCTGTGCTCTGATTTCAGCTATACTTGCATGTAAAATTAGAGAAGCAACATAATATCTGTGTTTAACTGAACAGAGAGAGAGAGAGAGAGAGGTGCGCGCGCGTGCTGAGAGAGCAGTACCGGCGGTACCGGTAGATTCTCAGAAACTAAATAAGGTTTGGGCGCTTTGTTGAAGGGAAAACATAGCTAAAGGGGTCTGCAATGTTGCTAAGTTGGCAACACTGTGTATCTCCATTTCTCCAACTAGGGGTTGGGTCACGGGTCAAACAGAAAATACGCGCTGAGTTAATCGCGCGTTAAAAAATTTAGTGCCGTTAATATGATTTTGCGTTAACGAGTTATTAACGCGCTAACTTTGACAGCCCTAATATATATATATATATTTTTGTTTTCTTTGTTTCAGACAACAAGATGGGAAACAGAGTGTCCAGCGACAGTGGGGTAAACACTTCCTGTGGAAGTGGGAGTTTGGTAAGTAGAAATTAAAGATGCACCGATTGATCGGCTGGTGACCGGAATTGGCCGATTTTCACGTGATCGGCCATGACCGGCTACCGGCCGGTCAGTCTGACACATGCCGATTTTATGCCGGTCAAATGCAGTCGGGCGCCGCATGATTAACCTTTTGAGCGGTACGGTCTCATATATGGGATTTTATTCCTGTGCCCCATTGAGTACGGGGCCACATTTATAATGTTCAGTGACGTCGCATAACTGCCAGATTCAAACTGTGCTTTCGTGCGTTGGCTGGCGCTAAGCCAGAGTTGGACGCGTTCAGCGCTGTCATACATCACAACTAAGCAGTGTTTTCAACCTCATAATGTTTATTTTAGGTTTCAGATATTTAAATACACATAAGCACGAGTAAAACAATACATTTGGAGTTTGTAAAATACACACTGATGTGTGTGGAAGCAGCAATAACAATCTATTCAAATATAATTTGCCGACATGTGTTATTCATATCAGACAAACATAGTGGAAGTAACTATAAAGTTTACTCTATTCTTCTCAGTTTACCGGCCACTTTCTTGCATTTATTTCGGGAGAAACTGATGAATTCACGTGCTGTAAATCCGACTGACAGGACAACATTGCGGCGCCCATCTCATGTTATAGATCAAGATTATTTATAAAGGTTTTTAAACGACCAAACATACTCACTTAAACGTGTTTGAGAATCGGAATATCAGATAGGCTAGTTGATAACATGGTAAGCAAGTTTGTGAATACTTTGAATAAAAAAGGAAAAGCGAAATAAAAGCGACACATCTGTCATACAGTATTATTGTGGCTGCGGTGTATCGCGTGACGCGTCGCCATGGAAACATTAAAGGGAATGTTCGCCTTGAAAAAACTCACTCTGTGGGTGGGGTTATCAGTTAGAATATTTTAAACTTACGCGTGAAAGGGTTAAAGAAAAGATCGAAAATAAATATTTGTGTGTGCTGTAAAGTGGTTAGAAAAAAATTAAATCGGAATCGGCTAAAATCGGTATCGGCAGGTCAAACTCAATGAAAAATCGGAAATCGGAATCGGCCTAGAAAATTGTAATCGGTGCATCTCTAGTAGAAATAATATTGATAAATGCTTTTTCATTGCCAAATCTTAATCTTTATTAACTTGATTTATAACAAATTAAAGCTTGTGGTAAAAATTCACATTTCATTTATTTTTTCCATGTTTTTTTTTTTTCTTCCCCAAGGCATCCGCTGTGATTTTAAGCCGCACAGTGAGTACACTTGTCATTAAACAGTGCCTCTGTTTTAAAGATTATCGTATGATGTCCAGTTGGACAGATGTTGTGTTGTGTTATTTTGCAGGACAGTGAGCACATCCTCATCGCAGGAGATTGTAGGAGGAGGTAATATTCCTCCTCCTCTTCCTCCTCCACCCAACAGCCCCAATCCCCCCCGCCAAGGGGCAAATGATGACGATTTTGAGGTAATGGATATATTCAATGTAGGCTGTCAAACTCTCTAGTTGCAATTCTGGTGTTAATTATTCATTTGATTTTTATTTATCTCCAGTACTTTGCAGACAACGAAGAGGAGGATGACGACTGATTTTTTTTTAAAATAAAAATAAATATTTTATACATACTCCCCTTTAATGTGATTTTTGATTTTATTGCAAAACAAAACTCCAATGAAAGGCCTGAATCCAGGCTATATGTTACCCTTAGTCAGCAGCAAATCTGCCCTCTTTGTTGAGACCAGGGTAAAAAAATAGATCACCTGGGCAGAATATTATCCTGGTCTCAACCAAAAAAATGTAAGGGCATTGCTTTAAATTATTTACATACCATAAATTACAGAGTAGAATTTCCTCTGCCCCACAAGTCCAGGCTCAACTGTCAATGTCGAGAAAACCACTGAATTGTGTTGTGTTCCACTATGTACTGCTTGTTCAAAGTTCAACACAACTTTAAGTTTTCACAGCTTACCTGTCGATGTCGACCTTAGAAAACAGTGGCTCGCGATCATACGCGAGACTGTTTTTCTGGTTCCAGTCACACAAAGGTCTGTAGCAGACATTTTACCAGCGATCAGCTTATTGAACCTCAGACAACAAATGGTAAGCGAAAGTTAGTACCTGGTATGGTGCCAGTACTGTTTGCCTGAAATGAATACACTATTCAACGAGCGCGGCCCAGTGTGTGGGAGAGGAGAGAGAGACCTGTTGATGTTGTTGACGCTGAGCCCGTGCCTATCGATATAACGATGGATCATGATTACTGTGACGTCCCTGAGCCATCATCATTAGACTTGGCTTGTGCTAAAATAGAAGATATCTCTTCCATGAAGTCGAGGAGCTGAAGAAGCAGCTACAGGAGGTACAGATTCAGCGCCATTTCGGATTGCAGAGGTTTGCTGGCTCCAACGAGGACATTAGATTTTACACCAGGTAACGTTAAGCCTTATGTTTGCTATAGATAAAACTTATAATGGTTAGAAAACAGTCTAAATAAACATTGACTACATACTCATATAGTGTAAATGTGTGTGTGTATATATATATATATATATATATATATATATATATATATATATATATATATATATATATATATATATATATATATATATATATTAGTGCTGTCAAACGATTAAAATATTTAATCGCAATTAATCGCATTAATGTCATAGTTAACTCGCGATTAATTAATCGCACATTTTTATCTATTCTAAATGTCTCTTGATTTCTTTTTGTCCTATTATTTTTTCTCATTTTAATGCTCTTATCAACATGGAAAAGTGGATCGGCTTGCTTTGTGCAAATGTTTCTTTTTGAAATCAACATTGGCATACTGTAGTGTTCACACAATGTAACACTGTCCATCAATAAAAGGGTGAAAGAAATACTGACGAGGTCCTAATATTGACAAGGGGGCGGAGAATTCGCATCAGTGAATCAGTGTGCTTGGCCATCAAGTAGTAGGCTATTTCAGACTGGACGTGCTGCGATGATAGCTCAGTTCACAGCGACAAAAACACACAGATCACTTTGGTCTTGTCAACTGAACCATTTTGGCCACTTTTTTTAAATTAAACTTTCCATTCAGAATCTTATTGGCATCCATTTTGGCGTCTCGCGCTCATCATTCATCCACTCAAAACGTAATGTTAAAGGGGGTCACACACTGGATGAGAAGCGAAGCGCCTCATATTTAAAATTCGAACACATTATTCTCTATGAGTGTACACACACCTTTTATTTCTGGCCATAAACTGAGAAAGTACGCGTCCGATGTGCGATACAAGTTGTCCTAGACGCGGCTTCTCGTCCACTGTTTGGCCGGCTCGCAAGCCCAAACAAGTGTGTGCGGCGTGCCTGTTGTTTTGTTTCCGGTCTAGCTAGATCCGGTGGTGTTGTACTAACGTTACTAGTTGTTGCAAAAGCATGTCCAAAAAAAAAAAAAAAAAAGAAAAGTTTGCTAGGCGTTAATCTCGCGATAAAAAAATTGACGCCGTTAAAATGGGTTTGCGTTAACGCCGTTAATAACGCGTTTAACTGACAGCCCTAATATATATATATATATATATATTAGAGGTGGGCATAGATTAATTTTTTTAATCTAGATTAATCTAGATTAATTTTGAATTTAATCTAGATTAATCTAGATTAAAATGGCTCATTTGAATTCTGCCGAAGGCATTCAGAATATGTGTGCTACCCAAATAATGACTATAAAAGTAAGTCTTTGAGAACGGGTTTCTCAAGCCAGGTGGCGCATTAGACCAGGGGCTCATCTCCTGTTTCCAAAATGCATCACAAACTGCTTGAGAAAGCTGTTCTACTCATAGACTGTAAAAAGTTACTACTGTACTGTTACCGTCCGTAGGCAACATTAGGTAGGCCTATGTTATTATCAACTACTATAGGCTATCAATTAGGGATGGGCGATATGGCCTAAAATCCATATTGTGATATACATTACAGCCTCTTGCGATAACGATATTATAATAAAACCATTTCAGAACAGGTTACATAGACCCTGCTAAACAACTGCTAAATGTTTTTTTGTTTTTTTTTAAAGGGTGCATGTAGTTTTGAGAACATATATTGTGCAAAACTGTAAGTATACAACATAATTTTGCAGATAAATAAAATTTAAGTACACTAGCTGCAGAGACTTAAGTAGGTCTAATGTTTATTATGGCTTGGAGCATATGAAACCCCAAATTTAAAATTAGAATATTCTAACTGATGTCTTTTCAGTTTAAAGGAACACAACAACGATTCTTTAAATCGGGCGCAGACAGAGATATTGTTCTACACCACTCAGATATATTGGGAATAATACGCGCGCGCTGGTATTCAGTGATATGTTTCGTTTTGAATTTGAGGTGGTAGAACGGATTAGTCGTGTGTTAACTTACCGAACTGTTACACCACACAGTCTACGTCGGACGGCTTAAATCCGAACCAAGTCCAAATAATGGATGTTGCACCAGCACCGATCTTTTACACCAGCTTTAACTTTCAGCCGTGTTTACTTAAGATGACGACGAATATGATGCGGTGCAGCCGGGTGTTCCTCGCGGCCGCGGATAGATTGCGTCATCATAGCTTGTGTAGCTTGAGCCAGCTCCCAACCCAACTTGGAGAATAGATTAACGGCGATATTTTTTTTAGCGCGCGATAAGAGTCTCGCGTTAACGCCGATAACGGCCCACCACTAATATATATATATATATATATATATATATATATATATATGGGTGTTTCTGCAACTACGGGCACTTTTGACTATCCCAATTTTAAAAAAATCAACCTCAATGAATTTATATTTTAACCATCACAGTCTGTAATACATATAAAAATGTACACAAAATAGAATGTAGTCGTTAAGATTTTAATCTGGAACATGTTTATTTTTTATGTTTTTCGGGTCATCTTCTTAAAAAGTGTCCTTACCGCAACGTTACAACGTTACAATAACGTTCATTTTATACATTTTTCTTTAGTAATTTCTATAATTTTTTTTATATATTTAAATAGCTTTTTTAAATTTGATGCAGTTTTGTAAATACTGATATAAAAAAAAAAAATACAAAATAGGGATTTACATGTTTTTTTTCTATGCCATGTAAAAAATGTACTGTAACCTTAGATGTCAATTGTTTCCATACACACAAAATATAATATAATTGACTTTTTATGACAGATGTTGCAATTTCAATGTGTTAATCATCTTAACTTAAGTGTAAAAATATTTTTTTGAAAATGTGAAATAAAATGAAAATAGACCAGTGCTGCGGTAATGACATCTTGTGTCGGTAAGGACACAATGTTTAATGCCACAAAATCAAAAACAGGCTACTGTAGAGAACAACAGTAAAAGAACCAGAAAACAAAAGGTATTGCATGTGTAAAAGATAGTAGCAGTTTTGCAGTAAATAACTATTTTAATTAACTCTTAACTCTTTTAACTGCTTCAAAAATATTGTCTCCTAAAGTTGATGTTGGACTAACATTAACCCTCTGGGGTCTGGGCTGTTTTTGGGGTCCTTGAGATGTTCTGACATGCCCTGACATTTTTCAGTTGCTTATAAACATATTAATGGCAAAAAAAAAATTACACACTATTTAGCACAAACAGGGCTACCATAATATGTGAGCAACAAAAATGTACATGTCTGCATTTTTGAGAGAATAATGTTTATGCATGGTTATTGAAAAAAACTAAAAAATAAAGTTTCTGAAATAAGGCCATAAAACACATTCTAAATATGTGCCAATAAGACTTTTGTCTAATGGATGTCATCACCTAGTGTTTTTTCTTCAAAATTATGTGAAAATCACCCTGCCTTATCATTCACATAACACAATACATTGATTTGAATTTTGCAAAGCACTTTCTGTTTGGAAAGGCAATATGCGGAGTGGGCGTCAACGATCAACACAACATCTGTAACATAGGTCTTTCATTTTTATTATAAGAAATATAAATGTTAATTTGCAGTTTAATACGTTGCTTATACAAATACATTTTATTTCAACATATTTCAGTCGATTTTTACTCAGTATAGCAATACAGTTTGCTAAAACCGAAACATTCATTCACAAACAGAAACGCCTGACTGTAACGTTGTTTTTATGAAATATTAGGGCATATAAATGTTAATTTTCAGTTTAATACGTTGCTTATACAAATAGCCTACATTTTATTTCAACATATTTCTGTCGATTTTTACTCAACTCAGTATAGCAATACAGTTTGCTAAAACATCATCATTCATTCCCACAGAGACGCAATTTAAATTTAAACTGTCTTTTTGCGAGCTGTGATAAACAGCGCGCATCTCTGCGGCTGCCGTTCATTCATTCACAGAAACGCGATTAACTTGAGAAGGAAAAAAAACTTACTACATATTCGGATCCTCTCTCCTGCAATACCCGCACTCTGAGGTAGATTTTCCATTATTATTATTTCTCACAGCGCTGCCAGATGGTGTAAACACGTAGGCTACAATGATCTGAATAAACTTGTGTTTTCTCGAGCTGATATGGGGGGCGTTCACAGGTTTGCTTGGATTGCCTCAGTAATTTGCGTTTGAATAGCACGCGCTCTCCGTGGGCGTGTCACATTACATTTGAATAGGGTTGGGTACCGAAACTCGGTTCCAATAGGGAACCGGTTCCGACGTAAACGGTAGTAACCAGACCGAATAAGAACGAAACTTTCGGTGCCTGATTTCGGTGCCTGACGTTTTTTACCGCCCCCTATAAAACATCTCGCCGCACGAATGATCCAATAATAAAACATCTCCAGTTAACCAGCAGAGCATTCATTTAGTTCGTTTGTTAAATAAGAGATCTAGCGCTGAAATGTGTTTTTTAAATCAAGTGATCAAAGTGCTCGTTGCCGCTGCGATCAGTGGCGCGGATACAGTGTTTTCTCTTGGCTCGCGCACACACTTGGCTTCACTCGGACGCGCGCTTCAATACGTTGCGGAGATCGATCTATTTATGAGGCGCCGTCTATATTATTATGTGCGCGGAGAGTTTGTGTGTGCGTGCTCGCGTCTCAGATGAGTATGTGCGCGGAGAGTTTGTGTGTGTGTGTGTGTGCTCGCGTCTCAGATGAGTATGTGCGCGGAGAGTTCCGCGCGTCTCGTGTGTGTAGAGTTTGCGTGTGTGTGCGTGAGCGACTTTAGAAGTTGTGCATTTCATATGTATTAGTTTGAGCATTCAGCAGTATACATGTATGTGTGACTACCTAGTACATGTGTATGCAAGGGTTTCATATGTGAGTGAATGAAGTTTGATTTAAGCCCTAGACGGCGCCTCATATCTATTCGTTCTGGTGAAATCTCAAAATATAATGGACACAAAGTGTCCCTGCTTGATATACAACCACTGATGAGCATAATCGGTTTAAAAAATAAAAAAAGAAATAAAAAACTATGAATGCGGATTAGAACCCAAAACCTCTGACACGCTTGACTAAAGTTCAAGTTCAGCTACCAGTGTTCCTCTTCGGGTAAGTCTAGTATTTTAATGCCAACTGCAAATCTTGAATATCAAGTATGAAGTATATCAATATCAAGTATATTTATATGGCTATACTGTGTGTTAAATATTTCTGCTCAGTGTCAGATATTTCTCTGTTTTGTAAAAGTCATAATATGAGAAGACAAAATTTTGATCTTAACTCAAGTGTTTTGTGCTACATCAGTAGCCTTTTAAAGGGCAAAATTTTTAATTTAATCAGAAATCAGAAAATCTTTTTCAGAAAATCACACACACACACACACACACACACATACATGTCTATATTACTAACAGGGGACTATCGCTCTACACTGGCCAAGAGGGGACTAGTGTTTCTGGTCATTTTGAAGAAACAAAAATGACATACAAAATTTTCTTTTAAGCTCCTTTTTCATAATATAACTTCAAATATGCATTTTTTTATTTTTAAAAAAACATGCCAAGTGGGGACCTAAAACTCTGAACGATCTCTACCTATACAAGTGGGGACTCTCATAGGCTGCAATGGAGCTGTGTGTGTGTGAACAGTGAAGTGAACTGGCAGCGAAGTCTGCCTTCATTATGTAACTATATATACAATATATATATATATATATATATATATATATATATATATATATATAACCCATCAGTTATCAAAAAATAAAAAAAATGATTTTTTTTAGGAAAGACCATTTAAATCTACAACGGGGTAAAAAATACAGACGGCCCGACGGCAACATTTCAAAAGCAGAGGCGAGAATATCCTCTTATCATTCATAATATTAATTTTCTTATTTAACGCTCTCTCTTCAGAGATACTTTCTAAGCTTGATTATGCAGTCCCTAACAATTTACTTGTTACTACTTTTCTCAATAATTTCTTCTGTACCTCAGTAGCAGTTCCATACCAACAAATAATACAGAATATCATAACACTTACAATGAAAGCACTATAAAACCTCAGAAGCTTTATGTTGTGGACATTACAGCAAAGTTATTGCTTTATTTTGCCTATGAATTAAAACTTAATTTCTACTCTAATAAAATCAATAGACATGTCATTTTTTTCTACTTCCTTTGTTTCTAGGATGTTGATGTACAGAGAAATTCAGTGTTTGAAATATTGCTCAATTTAAATGCAACCAAACATACTGTATGTCGCTTGTTACCATCCAACAGTGGACCTTTCTTGAAGATCAAATTCAAAACTTTTAAGTTGATTTGCTGCATCTGGTCATTTTGAAGAAACAAAAATGAAATACACAATTTTCTTTTAATGTCTATTTTCATAATATAACTTCAAATACGCAAAAAAAAAAAAAAAACTTAAACATGCCAAGATGGAATCTGAACTCTGAACGATGTCTACCTATACAAGTGGGGACTTTCTGAACGATCTCTACCTATACAAGTGGGGACTCACAATAGCCTGCAATGGAACTGTGTGTGTATGTGTGTGAACAGTTAAGTCTGTCTTTATTTTGTAACTATAATTTATTGCTACAAGGGGGTAAAAAATACAGACGGCCCGGCTGTAATAAGGATCCACTGAAGGCAAGTGTAAATGAGAACCCAAGTGCAGTTTATTACAAACAAAAGCAAAGATAAAACAAAAACATGGTGTGGCATGAAAAAAAACCTAAAAAAACAGAACATGAACAAAGACTTACAAACAGTGGTCTACAGGAAACAATACTTTACAAAGACACATGGAAAACATGAGGGCTAAATACAAAGACTAATGACAAGACAAGGGACACCTGTGATGAACAGTGATCACACAATTAACCAATGACAAGACACATGGCATGATCACATGACAAACAGGGAATCACATGACAGACATGGAAACATGACATGACACAAAAACATGACAAGAACAAACCCAAAATCGTGACACCGGCAGCAACAGTTCAAAATCAGAGGCGAGAATATCCTCTTATCATTCATAATATTATTTTTCTTATTTAACGCTCTCTCTTCAGAGATACTTTCTAAGCTTGGTTATGCAGTCCCTAACAATTTACTTGTCATTGTTATGTGCCATTGCACACACACACACACACAAGAGGGGATCTGCAACTCAATGTTATAATTATAATGTAATTATTATTATATTATTAAGATATTGCAACTGATAGTATTGGCTGCATATTAATTAAAACATAATTTCTACTGTAATAAATTCAGTAGACATGTCCTTATTTTTTTTTGTTTCCTTTGTTTCTAGGATGTTGATGTACAGAGATATTAAGTGTTTGAAATATTGCTCAATTTAAATGCAACCAAACATGTGTCGCTCGTTACCATCCAACAGTGGACCTTTCTTGAAGATCAAATTCAAAACTTTTAAGTTGACTTGCTGCATCTGGTCATTTTGAAGAAACAAAAATGAAATACACAATTTTCTTGTAAGGTCTTTTTTTCATAATATAACTTCAAATATGCAAAAAAAAAAAAATTTTAAACATGCCAAGATGGAATCTCAACTCTGAACGATCTCTACCTATACAAGTGGGGACTTTCTGAACGATCTCTACCTATACAAGTGGGGACTCACAATAGCCTGCAATGGAGCTGTGTGTGAGTGTGTGTGTGTGTGTGTGAACAGTGAAGTGAACTGGCAGTGAAGTCTGTCTTCATTATGTAACTATAGATATATATATATATATATATTATGTAATATTATTATTACATTATGTTATGTAACTATATATATATATATATATATATATATATATATATATATATATATATATATAGTATATGATATATTATGCCTTTTATCATTCATAATATTATTTCTCTTATTTAAAGCTTATTTTCTCTCTTCATAGATACTTTCTATGCTTGGTTATGCAGTCCCTTTAGGGTTTATGGGATTAATCAAACAGAAATAGCTCTTTAAGGTAACAATTTCAGGTGACTTATATTTAGTGTAGTGTAAAGCATACTTTATACAGTGAATAATGATTTTATTAATCAAAATGAACTTCGCGTCCCCAGTTGGATGGTAAAGAACGATACGTGTTTGGCTGCTTTGTACATTTCTTGCCATCACAAACACACTGTAAAGATTTTGGAGGTCAATCTCAAAATGTTATGTAGACTTGCTGCACTGAACATTTTTAGTTGGTTCAGTTGAAATATATGAAGTAGGGATGTTCATTTAACATTTTGTTTTCTGACTGACAGCTGATGCTTGTTAACCAGTCAGATCAGTTAACTGACATGATTTGAAGGTTAGATTAGAATTAAATGGAATTAGAATAGATAATAGTCTGTGACCGATTCAAATACCTCAAACATGTAGACTTACATGTGCAAATAGCAGCATAAACAACAGAACATGAGGATTCACACACCGTCACATCAAGCACCCGCAGTGCTTCTGTGAACACAGTAAACCAGAATAAAACTGTATATATAACTGTATATATAATAAATAGGCCAACTTAAATGAACACTTAACAAAACTAAAGTGCAATAAATAATAAACGCTTTAGGGTCTGTTTACACGACATCATTTTCAACTGAAAACTGAAAACGTTTTGGCCGTTCATTTCAACGAAAATGCCATTTTGGGGGCCTGACAATGCAAGCTTTTGAAAACGAGTTTTAAAGTGCAAGGTTTTGAAAATTATGCCTTTACCATCTGCATGTAAACAACATAAACGGGAATTTGTGAAATTGGTACGTCATTCCAACCCGGTCACACTAAATGCTTCTCTATAGCACACTATGGGCCCTATCTTGCACCCAGCGCAATTGACTTTGTACACTGACGCCTGTATCATTCCTATTTTGCTCCCACGCACAGCGCGCTTTTCCCTCCACAGAAGCACGTCGGTTAACTAAGAAATACACTTGCGCTCCCGGGGGGCGGTTCAGCGAAAAGAGGAGGCGTGTCCTGGCGCAAACGTTCCCTCATGCTATTTTACAGGTTTAGAAAACAATTGCGCCACTGACCGAAAAAAAACAGTTTAAAGTCAGTGGCGCGTTGCGCATGTTATTCATATGCTATTTTAAGGGCGCATGCTTGGCCATAATCAATGTAGCGTGTGCACAACATACACTTTTATTCTCTCATCTACACAGAAGCAGCAGTTCTTATTTTTGCAAATCATACATTGTTTCGATAGATAGATAGATAGATAGATAGATAGAAAGATAGATAGATAGATAGATAGATAGATAGATAGATAGTTTATTATAAAAGCATACATCTAGCTTACACATGTACCCAAATTATCATACGCCTGTTTAATGTTCAACCGAAGTTAATTTGGGTGTGTTTCTCCATCCCCAACGTCCCTGACGAGAACGTCGGTCTCCTCGGCTGTGAACCGCTCCTCGTGTGCGCCTGGCAAATCCGCCGTTATAATAGGACTCCGCTATAGTACAAGCGCGCCTGCTCTCAAAGGGAATGTGAGATGACGCTCTGATTGGTTTATTTCACGTTACGCCCAATCCACACCTATGAATAATGAAGCTACTTCAGACCAACCCCTTTTAGATTTGCGCCGGGCGCAAGAGTCAATTATCCCGCCGGGAAAATAGCAACAGCGCCGAGATCCGCCCACAAAGTTACTTGCGCTTTGCGCTTTGACACTTGCGTTTCAGATCGTTAAAATAGGGCCCATTGTGTTTATTGTGCAATTTATACGCGGAAATGAGTTTTTACGTATATGTGATACGCATGGGTGGGTTTAGGGTAGGTTTAGTAGTGGTGTGTAATATGTAATATGTATTATATGTTTGGTTAGGATTAGTGTTGTAGGGTGTGTGTACACGCAATAAAGTGCGTATCATATGCATGTAAAAAACTAATTTTCGCATAAAACATTGCACGATAAACAATGCGTGCTATAGAGATGCATGTTCATGAGATCAGGCTGGTCATGCACAAGTATATAACATGTTCACATGTGTACTTATCATCAGGTGTTCACATGGTCATGAGTATTACGTGTTTGCGGTTCTTTTTTTTTTTTTTTTTTTACAAAGTGAACTACTGGCCTGGCTTGCATAATACAGCCCTTTTAGTGTTTATAGGGTTTGTTTGTAAACAATGTTATAGTTGTATTTAACAATATTTTACATTTTGCACGCAGTTGTGTAGTGTATTACTTTAGTTTGAAAATTACTTGCATTATCTTTTTAACTGTTAAATTCTCATTAATTTCTCTTTCATTATGCTTAGATGAGGTTAAATCTTGGCTTGCTCAAAACTTTTTGTCTTTAAATGAAGACAAAACTGAGGTGATCGTTTTTGGCCGGGGGTGAATAGAGCAGAAATATTGCTTTAAGGTAACAATTGCAGGTCACCACACAAGTTAAACTGTACATGATCTAGACTCTAGATAAATATAATGCGACCGCAGCAGTAAGTCAGGGGAATGCTTATATTTATTCCTTTGGTTTCAATTTTGAACATGTTGCCGTTCTTTTTAAAAAGGTACACATTTTAATACAATTATAAAATGATATAACATGATTTGATACTGTATATTAGCAGCAATTACGGTACACATTTTTCACTTTAGCAACAAAGTGGAGACCCTCTTTTCTGTAATGAAAGACCAATATTATGGGTTGTGGTCTCTCAGACATTGGCAGTAATAAAAATAAAATAAATACATTGTTTCCCTTTGGACTTAAATTACACTTGATACTGGGCATCATTACATTTTTCCCCTGACTGAAAGGGGATGCTTGTAACCCGATCATAATCTGTTATCCGACAAGATTAGAATGTTATATTCTAATTAAATTAAATTAGAATGTATGTATTTCTCAATACTTATCACTTCTTCCAAAGCTCTTCACTCCCATTGTCTTAACCAACTTTCAGCTTCACTGCAGTTAATTTCACATTTAAAACGCATTAAAACTACCAGAACACATCATTCATGTCTCAAATTAAGTCATTCTTTCAGAACTGTGAAGGTTTCAGCCAACAAACATAAATTAAATATACAAAACAAAACACAGACAAACAACAGGCAGCAATATGCACTATTTTCTGCTGTTCAGAATTCAATGCAGTTTATGTTACATGGTTCATGTTTACATTAATGTACAAAATTATTTCCTTTTGTATAGATGGTGATGAAATTGAAAGACTAAGACCTGTGTATGTGTTTAGTTACATCTTCATTTTTCAGATTTTTTTCAAAAAAGAATATTCAGAATATATATCAATGTGGTATACGGTAGAAATATTGCACATTTCAGTCTAGCTTAGGTTTTTAAATTAAATAACACAGTCTTGGAAAAATATGTAAGCATGTGCAAATAAGCCTGTATAGTAAATCAAGTTCTGTTGGTCTTTGTGTTTAAGTGAGAAATTAATTCATTTAAATTGAAAGATCTCAATGTTTATAAGATCTTTCAATTATGTTTAACAGATTTGAGCGTATAAAAGTGTATAAAAATGGGCTCTGAGTTTTGGCAGTGGTTGTGTCTAAGTGAAATATGTAGTTTGGAAGATGTAGTCACTGAATGCATTAATACAACATTGAATGACACAGACATTTGCAACACTTCTACAGTAATACCGTATTAAAATATATTCAGAATCTAAAAAATTAAATACTATCAAAACAATTAGATGTAGCTGAACACATACAGGTATTAATCTTTCAGTTTCATCACCATCTATAAAAAGGGGAAACTTGGGGGGAAATGTGTACTGTACTGTAAACAATGAACATGTGACATAAAATGCTGTGAATTCTGAACAACAGAAAACAGCAGAAATATGTTATAATGCTACCTGTTATTTGTGTTTTTTTTATTTAACGTGTGTTTTTTGGGTAAAACCTTTTCTAGTGTTCTGGAAGAATGAGTTGATCTGAGACATGAATGAAGTTTCAGTGCATTTTGAATGTGAAATGAACTGCTAGCTGTAAGTTGGTTTGGAGAAGATATCATGGTCTTTTAACCTGATATCATTTAAGATATCATTTAAGACTGTGGTATAAATGATTGAATGATTTAACTATAACTCATTATTATCCTTGATATTCTAAAATAGGTATGTTTCATGTGTATGTAGACTCTAGTGTGTGTGAATTAAGTTGTTGCACTTCCCCCCACACACAATTTACATATCAATGCAGGAAGGCCTGAAAGGCCAGTGTTTGTCTCAGGTGAGAAAACAGGCCAACAACCCTCACAGTACTGTTACCAATATATGTGCAACTTCTCAAATAAACTAAAATAAACTAGAGAAAACACTGGGATTTACCCTGCCAAATTAAATTAAATTACAGGTTTTTACAATTGCTAGGACACATTTCTCAATATTTAGGTACATTTTCAAAACTCTTCACTCAGTTCTCCTAACCAACTTACAGCTTGACAGCAGTTCATTTCACATTCAAAATGCACTGACACTTCATTCATGTCTCAGATCAACTCATTCTTCCAGAACACTAGAAAAGGTTTCACCCATACACTTAGTGCATTTTGAATGTGAAATGAACTGCTGTCAAGCTGTAAGTTGGTTTGGAGAAGATATCATGGTCTTTTAACCTGATATCATTTAAGATATCATTTAAGACTGTGCTATAAATGATTGAATGATTTAACTATAACTCATTATTATCCTTGATATTCTAAAATAGGTATTTTTCATGTGTATGTAGACTCTAGTGTGTGTGAATTGAGTTGTTGCACTTCCCCCCACACACAATTTACATATTAATGCAGGAAGGCCTGAAAGGCCAGTGTTTGTCTCAGGTGAGAAAACAGGCCAACAACCCTCACAGTACTGTTACCAATATATGTGCAACTTCTCAAATAAACTAAAATAAACTAGAGAAAACGCTGGGATTTACCCTGCCAAATTTATTTTGTAAAGTTTTCTTTTGTAAAAATGTATTTAAAAATAAATAAAACAAGAATTACACTATCTACTGTTCACTGCAGTTAATGTTACATTATCCACGTTTACAATACTGTACAAAAATATGAAACTGAGAGTAACACTTGTATAGGTGTTTTTTTTTTTATTCAGAATATATTTAAATATTAGGTTTTGAACATCAGTTTTGATTAGAGAATGTAAACATCTGCAAATTGGCCTGTATAGAACATAAATGTCTGTTGGTGTTTGTGTTAAGTGAGAAATACATAATTTTTTTGCCAAAGCAATAATAAATGATCCACAGTTTGGCTCACATAAGCCCCATTCACACAGAGATTCCGGAAAATACACTGATAATTTGTCCCAGGATTGTTTGATTTCTGTTCATTCACACTACCAGTGATTTTCTGAAATCAGTGTGTGTATATATTATAATATAATATTTAAATATAAAATCTTAGCACTATGTTTACAATGACACTAAATTAATGATTATTCCAAACACAAATAAAATTTCAGTTTCTCAATACTAATGTCACTTTTTCAAAACTCTCTTCACACAGTGATCACACCATCCGTCTATGTGAGCTAAACTGTGGATCACTGCTTTGAAAGATGTCATTGAATGCATTTTGTGCCATTTACATGAATTATTCTTAAACACAAACTCCAACAGAACTTTATGTTCTATACAGGCTAATTTGCACATGTTTACATACTCTTTTTAAAACTGTTAATAATAATAGTACTGTTAAACTGTTAAAAATAACAAGTAATATCAGTAATATCACATTGAAATAGATATTCTGATTCTAAAATATAATATTATCAAAATAATTAGATGTAACTAAACACCAACACAAGTGTTCACCTATACAAAAGGGGAAACTTAGGAATATTTTAGTACAGTAATGTTAAAAAGTTAGTTAGTTAGTATACTTTACTTTATTGCCCTTTTTCAGTAAATCTGTCTTGGACTCATAGCTGCATTAGTACACAACATATACATACACACACAAACCAAAAAGAGTTTAAAAAGACGACTACATTACTACATCTTGCTATTTAACATATTAATAGATACAGGAATAAATGATTTTTTGTAACGGTTACTCTTACTCAGTGGGACTCTATACCATCTCCCTGATGGCAGAAGCTGACACATTGGAAATAAAAGATGGCTTGAATCACTCACTATTGTCTGTGCATTTTTAATAACCATCGATTCGTAAATTGATTGCAGTGATGAGTACTCTCTTACACCCATAACTTTTTATTGCAGTTTTCACAAGACGTGCAAGCTGTGATTTTAATTGGACCGAAAGATTGCCATACCAAGTTTGCATCCAATAATTTTAAAAGACTACCTAAAACGGCATAATAAAATAATTGCATAATTCTCTGATTTACACCAAACAGCCTAAGTCTTCTTAAAAAATACAATCGTTGCCAGAATTTTGAACAAAGATAATCAATGTGGGCTTTCCAAGTAAATTAACGATCAATGACCACACCTAGATACTTATATCCACCTGCTCAATGATATTATCATAGATGATAACTGGGTTCAACTGCAGTGAATTATAAACAGTACATAGTGTCATTCTTGTTTTATGAAAGCATTTTACAAAAGAAAACATTGTGTAATGCTCCTGTTGTTTGTGTTTTTTTTATTTTATGAGTGGCAAAGTGTATCACTAAGTGTATGGGTGAAACCTTTTCTAGTGTTCTGGAAGAATGAGTTGATCTGAGACATGAATGAAGTTTCAGTGCATTTTGAATGTGAAATGAGCTGCTGTCAAGCTGTAAGTTGGTTAGGAGAACTGAGTGAAGAGTTTTGAAAATGTACCTAAATATTGAGAAATGTGTCCTAGCAATTGTAAAACCCTGTAATTTAATTTAATTTGGCAGGGTAAATCCCAGTGTTTTCTCTAGTTTATTTTAGTTTATTTGAGAAGTTGCACATATATTGGTAACAGTACTGTGAGGGTTGTTGGCCTGTTTTCTCACCTGAGACAAACACTGGCCTTTCAGGCCTTCCTGCATTGATATGTAAATTGTGTGTGGGGGGAAGTGCAACAACTCAATTCACACACACTAGAGTCTACATACACATGAAAAATACCTATTTTAGAATATCAAGGATAATAATGAGTTATAGTTAAATCATTCAATCATTCATAGCACAGTCTTAAATGATATCTTAAATGATATCAGGTTAAAAGACCATGATATCTTCTCCAAACCAACTTACAGCTTGACAGCAGTTCATTTCACATTCAAAATGCACTAAGTGTATGGGTGAAACCTTTTCTAGTGTTCTGGAAGAATGAGTTGATCTGAGACATGAATGAAGTTTCAGTGCATTTTGAATGTGAAATGAGCTGCTGTCAAGCTGTAAGTTGGTTAGGAGAACTGAGTGAAGAGTTTTGAAAATGTACCTAAATATTGAGAAATGTGTCCTAGCAATTGTAAAAACCTGTAATATAATTTAATTTCGCAGGGTAAATCCCAGTGTTTTCTCTAGTTTATTTTAGTTTATTTGAGAAGTTGCACATATATTGGTAACAGTACTGTGAGGGTTGTTGGCCTGTTTTCTCACCTGAGACAAACACTGGCCTTTCAGGCCTTCCTGCATTGATATGTAAATTGTGTGTGGGGGGAAGTGCAACAACTCAATTCACACACACTAGAGTCTACATACACATGAAACATACCTATTTTAGAATATCAAGGATAATAATGAGTTATAGTTAAATCATTCAATCATTTATACCACAGTCTTAAATGATATCTTAAATGATATCAGGTTAAAAGACTATGATATCTTCTCCAAACCAACTTACAGCTAGCAGTTCATTTCACATTCAAAATGCACTGAAACTTCATTCATGTCTCAGATCAACTCATTCTTCCAGAACACTAGAAAAGGTTTTACCCAAAAAACACACGTTAAATAAAAAAAACACAAATAACAGGTAGCATTATAACATATTTCTGCTGTTTTCTGTTGTTCAGAATTCACAGCATTTTATGTCACATGTTCATTGTTTACAGTACAGTACACATTTCCCCCCAAGTTTCCCCTTTTTATAGATGGTGATGAAACTGAAAGATTAATACCTGTATGTGTTCAGCTACATCTAATTGTTTTGATAGTATTTATTTTTTTAGATTCTGAATATATTTTAATACGGTATTACTGTAGAAGTGTTGCAAATGTCTGTGTCATTCAATGTTGTATTAATGCATTCAGTGACTACATCTTCCAAACTACATATTTCACTTAGACACAACCACTGCCAAAACTCAGAGCCCATTTTTATACACTCTTTTATACGCTCAAATCTGTTAAACATAATTGAAAGATCTTATAAACATTGAGATCTTTCAATTTAAATGAATTAATTTCTCACTTAAACACAAAGACCAACAGAACTTGATTTACTATACAGGCTTATTTGCACATGCTTACATATTTTTCCAAGACTGTGTTATTTAATTTAAAAACCTAAGCTAGACTGAAATGTGCAATATTTCTACCGTATACCACATTGATATATATTCTGAATATTCTTTTTTGAAAAAAATCAGAAAAATGAAGATGTAACTAAACACATACACAAGTCTTAGTCTTTCAATTTCATCACCATCTATACAAAAGGAAATAATTTTGTATATTAATGTAAACATGAACCATGTAACATAAACTGCATTGAATTCTGAACAGCAGAAAATAGTGCATATTGCTGCCTGTTGTTTGTGTGTGTTTTGTTTTGTATATTTAATTTATGTTTGTTGGCTGAAACCTTCACAGTTCTGAAAGAATGACTTAATTTGAGACATGAATGATGTGTTCTGGTAGTTTTAATGTGTTTTAAATGTGAAATTAACTGCAGTGAAGCTGAAAGTTGGTTAAGACAATGGGAGTGAAGAGCTTTGGAAGAAGTGATAAGTATTGAGAAATACATACATTCTAATTTAATTTAATTAGAATATAACATTCTAATCTTGTCGGATAACAGATTATGATCGGGTTACAAGCATCCCCTGTCAGTCAGGGGAAAAATGTAATGATGCCCAGTATCAAGTGTAATTTAAGTCCAAAGGGAAACAATGTATTTATTTTATTTTTATTACTGCCAATGTCTGAGAGACCACAACCCATAAGATTGGTCTTTCATTACAGAAAAGAGGGTCTCCACTTTGTTGCTAAAGTGAAAAATGTGTACCGTAATTGCTGCTAATATACAGTATCAAATCATGTTATATCATTTTATAATTGTATTAAAATGTGTACCTTTTTAAAAAGAACGGCAACATGTTCAAAATTGAAACCAAAGGAATAAATATAAGCATTCCCCTGACTTACTGCTGCGGTCGCATTATATTTATCTAGAGTCTAGATCATGTACAGTTTAACTTGTGTGGTGACCTGCAATTGTTACCTTAAAGCAATATTTCTGCTCTATTCACCCCCGGCCAAAAACGATCACCTCAGTTTTGTCTTCATTTAAAGACAAAAAGTTTTGAGCAAGCCAAGATTTAACCTCATCTAAGCATAATGAAAGAGAAATTAATGAGAATTTAACAGTTAAAAAGATAATGCAAGTAATTTTCAAACTAAAGTAATACACTACACAACTGCGTGCAAAATGTAAAATACTGTTAAATACAACTATAACATTGTTTACAAACAAACCCTATAAACACTAAAAGGGCTGTATTATGCAAGCCAGGCCAGTAGTTCACTTTGTAAAAAAAAAAAAAAGAAAAAAGAACCGCAAACACGTAATACTCATGACCATGTGAACACCTGATGATAAGTACACATGTGAACATGTTATATACTTGTGCATGACCAGCCTGATCTCATGAACATGCATCTCTATAGCACGCATTGTTTATCGTGCAATGTTTTATGCGAAAATTAGTTTTTTACATGGATATGATACGCACTTTATTGCGTGTACACACACCCTACAACACTAATCCTAACCAAACATAATACATATTACATAATACACACCACTACTAAACCTACCCTAAACCCACCCATGCGTATCACATACACGTAAAAACTCATTTCCGTGTATATATTTGCACAATAAACACAATGGGCCCTATTTTAACGATCTGAAACGCAAGTGTCAAAGCGCAAGTAACTTTGTGGGCGGATCTCGGCGCTGTTGCTATTTTCCCGGCGGGATAAATGACTCTTGCGCCCGGCACAAATCTAAAATGGGTTGGTCTGAAGTAGCTTCATTATTCATAGGTGTGGTTTGGGCGTAACGTGAAATAAACCAATCAGAGCGTCATCTCACATTCCCTTTGAGAGCAGGCGCGCTTGTTCTATAGCGGAGTCCTATTATAACGGCGGATTTGCCAGGCGCACACGAGGAGCGGTTCACAGCCGAGGAGACCGACGTTCTCGTCAGGGACGTTGGGGATGGAGAAACACACCCAAATTAACTTTGGTTAAACATTAAACAGGCGTATGATAATTTGGGTAAATGTGTGAGCTAGATGTATGCTTTTATAATAAACTATCTATCTATCTATCTATCTATCTATCTATCTATCGTAAAAATGTATTATTTGCAAAAATGAGAACTGCTGCTTCTGTGTAGATGAGAGAATAAAAGTGTATGTTGTGCACACGCTACATTGATTATGGCCAAGCATGCGCCCTTAAAATAGCATATGAATAACATGCGCAACGCGCCACTGACTTTAAACTGTTTGTTTTTTTCGGTCAGTGGCGCAATTGTTTTCTTAACCTGTAAAATAGCATGAGGGAACGTTTGCGCCGGAACACGCCTCCTCTTTGCGCTGAACCGCCCCGGGAAGCGCAAGTGTATTTCTTAGTTAACCGACGTGCGTCTGTGGAGGGAAAAGTCCGCTTTGCGCGGGTGCAAAATAGGAATGATACATGCGTCGCTGCATTTAGTGTGACCGGGTTGGAATGACATACCAATTTCACAAATTCACATTTATGTTGTTTACATGCAGATGGTAAAGGCATAATTTTCAAAACCTTGCACTTTAAAACTCGTTTTCAAAAGCTTGCATTGTCAGGCCCCCAAAATGGCATTTTCGTTGAAATGAACGGCCAAAACGTTTTCAGTTTTCAGTTGAAAATGATGTTGTGTAAACAGACCCTAAAGCGTTTATTATTTATTGCACTTTAGTTTTGTTAATTGTTCATTTAAGTTGGCCTATTTATTATATATACAGTTATATATACAGTTTTATTCTGGTTTACTGTGTTCACAGAAGCACTGCGGGTGCTTGATGTGACGGTGTGTGAATCCTCATGTTCTGTTGTTTATGCTGCTATTTGCACATGTAAGTCTACATGTTTGAGGTATTTGAATCGGTCACAGACTATTATCTATTCTAATTCCATTTAATTCTAATCTAACCTTCAAATCATGTCAGTTAACTGATCTGACTGGTTAACAAGCATCAGCTGTCAGTCAGAAAACAACATGTTAAATGAACATCCCTACTTCATATATTTCAACTGAACCAACTAAAAATATTCAGTGCAGCTACATAACATTTTGAGATTGACCTCCAAAATCTTTACAGTGTGTTTGTGATGGCAAGAAATGTACAAAGCAGCCAAACACGTATCGTTCTTTACCATCCAACTGGGGACGCGAAGTTCATTTTGATTAATAAAATCATTATTCACTGTTTAAAGTATGCTTTACACTATACTAGATATAGGTCACCTGAAATTGTTACCTTAAAGAGCTATTTCTGTTTGATTAATCCCATAAACCCTAAAGGGACTGCATAACCAAGCATAGAAAGTATCTATGAAGAGAAAAAATAAGCTTTAAATAAGAGAAATAATATTATGAATGATAAAAGGCATAATATATAATATACTATATATATATAAATATATATATATATATATAGTTACATAATGAAGACAGACTTCACTGCCAGTTCACTTCACTGTTCACACACACACAGCTCCATTGCAGGCTATTGAGAGTCCCCACTTGTATAGGTAGAGATCGTTCAGAAAGTCCCCACTTGTATAGGTAGAGATCGTTCAGAGTTGAGATTCCATCTTGGCATGTTTAAAATTTTTTTTTTTGCATATTTGAAGTTATATTATGAAAAAAGACCTTACAAGAAAATTGTGTATTTCATTTTTGTTTCTTCAAAATGACCAGATGCAGCAAGTCAACTTAAAAGTTTTGAATTTGATCTTCAAGAAAGGTCCACTGTTGGATGGTAACGAGCGACACATGTTTGGTTGCATTTAAATTGAGCAATATTTCAAACACTTAATATCTCTGTACATCAACATCCTAGAAACAAAGGAAACAAAAAAAAATAAGGACATGTCTACTGAATTTATTACAGTAGAAATTATGTTTTAATTAGTATGCAGCCAATACTATCAGTTGCAATATCTTAATAATATAATAATAATTACATTATAATTATAACATTGAGTTGCAGATCCCCTCTTGTGTGTGTGTGTGCAATGGCACATAACAATGACAAGTAAATTGTTAGGGACTGCATAACCAAGCTTAGAAAGTATCTCTGAAGAGAGAGCGTTAAATAAGAAAAATAATATTATGAATGATAAGAGGATATTCTCGCCTCTGATTTTGAACTGTTGCTGCCGGTGTCACGATTTTGGGTTTGTTCTTGTCATGTTTTTGTGTCATGTCATGTTTCCATGTCTGTCATGTGATTCCCTGTTTGTCATGTGATCCTGCCATGTGTCTTGTCATTGGTTAATTGTGTGATCACTGTTCATCACAGGTGTCCCTTGTCTTGTCATTAGTCTTTGTATTTAGCCCTCATGTTTTCCATGTGTCTTTGTAAAGTATTGTTTCCTGTAGACCACTGTTTGTAAGTCTTTGTTCATGTTCTGTTTTTTTAGTTTTTTTTTCATGCCACGCCATGTTTTTGTTTTATCTTTGCTTTTGTTTGTAATAAACTGCACTTGGGTTCTCATTTACACTTGCCTTCAGTGGATCCTTATTACAGCCGGGCCGTCTGTATTTTTTACCCCGTTGTAGATTTAAATGGTCTTTCCTCAAGCAATTAAGTTTTTGATAACTGATGATGTTCGTCATTCTTTTTTATTTTTTTTATTGTATATGTTTAACTATGCATATTGTGATCTCTGATGCCTGTGTGAACATATATTATATATATGTTATTATGTGTTATTATATGTATACTGTATTTATATGAACATAAAGACATAAAGACATACAAAATAAAGACAGACTTAACTGTTCACACACACACACACACACACACACACACACACACACACACAGCTCCATTGCAGGCTATTGTGAGTCCCCACTTGTATAGGTAGAGATCGTTCAGAAAGTCCCCACTTGTATAGGTAGACGTCGTTCAGAGTTGAGATTCTATCTTGGCATGTTTAAAAAATTTTTTTTTTGCATATTTGAAGTTATATTATGAAAAAAGACCTTACAAGAAAATTGTGTATTTCATTTTTGTTTCTTCAAAATGACCAGATGCAGCAAGTCAACTTAAAAGTTTTGAATTTGATCTTCAAGAAAGGTCCACTGTTGGAGCGACACATGTTTGGTTGCATTTAAATTGAGCAATATTTCAAAAACTTAATATCTCTGTACATCAACATCCTAGAAACAAAGGAAACAAAAAAATAAGGACATGTCTACTGAATTTATTACAGTAGAAATTATGTTTTAATTAATATGCAGCCAATACTTATACAATATATATATATCAGTTGCAATATCTTAATAATATAATAATTACATTATAATTATAACATTGAGTTGCAGATCCCCTCTTGACAAAAAAATGCATATTTGAAGTTATATTATGAAAAATATAATATATATGGTAAACCTTTATAATAACTGCATCCTATTAATCATTAGTTAAGCATTAGTAAACAGTTAAATCATAATTCATAAAGCAGACATTAATAAGCAGTTTATACATACAGCTTTAAATGCTGTATTACTGATTTAGAAGCATATCTATAATGTGTTTAATAATTGTATTTTCGTACTTTATTAATTATCAATTTATCATTTCTAAATGAAGTATAGCATTATTTACAAACCAGTTATTTAGGTGTTGTCAGTGATTCATAAGATCACTTAGAAAGTGTAAGTAAATGTTGTAGATTCATGAGTTATAAAGCATTTAGTAGTGGTCAGTTAACTATTTTGTGAGCTCATCTGAAGTGAGGACTAGTTATGCCTTGTAAATCATTTATAAAGGAGATTTAAAGACTCAGTTTTCTTCTAAACAGAAAAAGGAAACAAACACACACAGTGATACAGAACATAGAAATATTAACAGCCTTTAAATCTCCTTTATAAATGTTTTACAAGGCATAACTAGTCCTCACTTTAGATGAGCTCAAAAATAGTGAACTGACCACTACTAAATACTTCATAACTACCTGAATTACAGTAGAAATACATGTTAATAAAGCATTTATTAACACACTGAGTAACTATTACTATATGTCTGAATAATAAATATGTATGAATGTACATTTAAATAGTTTAATCATTTACTCACACTTTCTAAGTGATCTTATGAACCACTGACAATTCCTAAATAACTGCTTTGTAAATGATCCTATACTTTATTTAGAAATGATAAATTGATCATTAATAAAGTATGAAAATACAATTATTAAACACATTATAAATATGCCTTAAAACCAGAATAAAGCATTTATATCTGTATTTATATACTGCTTATTAATGTCTATTCATTTATAAAACTTTCTAAAATGATTAACTGTTTACTAATTCTAAACTAATGATTAATAGCGTGGCGTTATTATAAAGTGTTACTGAAAGCTCCAGTTAAACAGCAGCTCTACAGTCTCAGAGCCTCTAGGACAGCAGCCATTCAAACAATAGAGAAGTGTGAACGACGTGTGTTAATGGGCCACTGCAGTTCCTGCTCCAGCCTACAGGAGCGCTGCTGAGTATGGACTTAAACACACACACACATGTAGGTCCCCACTTGGTCAAAAATGTAAAAAATTCACCAGAGCGTGTTTTAGCTGATTTTAACATGTTTTAAAGCATGACCAACAGGGGACTTGAAAAAAGTCCCCACTTGGCTCGACGGTCCCCTGTTGGTGAGTGTGTAACGACACCAAGGTCCCCACTTAGATAGGTAGACAAGTAAACACACACACACACACACACACACACACACAGAGGTATTATTTTTTTGATAAAGTGTGTGCGGTTTAGTTTTCTTAAGTACAGTTTCAAGAACCATTTAAGCACCGGAACCGTTTGAAAAATACCGAGTAGGTACTGGTATCGGATAAAACCTAACCAATACCCAACCCTACATTTGAATGAGCTCTAATTAGCTCGACTGGAATCGCTCTCTTTTAATACAGATTTCACAAGATGAGAATATTTGTTTTTTATATAAATGACCTCATTTAAAAGAATAGAATTCAAGCTTCATGCCTGTGTGACTGTATGCCTGTTTGACTGAGTATTCGCTGAGTTACAGTTCATTTTCGGACGCGTTTCAGAATGGTCTTCACTGACAGAGAGAAGGCAGAACTCGCATCATGTTTATTTTTCTTTATTTGGCAAAAAGCACAACACTTTGTTTTTATTGTGAGTATACACAAAAATAATACACATTCAACAGAATCGATTGATGTATGAAACTTGCTTGTAATATCAAAGTCCACAGAGCAAAATTAATTTCTTTTGAACTGAACTGAAAAAAAGCGAGCTGGTATCGCCGGCGATACCGTCGACCCCAGGGGGTTAAGGTACATTTAAAACAAATAAAAAATGGATTCCGGTCTGTTATTTCTTGATAATAGACGAAGTATAACACACCGTTGCCATGAAAACAGAGTGTTGCCATGGACGCAGTAAATCAATAAACTCGTATGAAACATAAATTTCGTAAATGGTACAGGCTAGCAAGTGCAGGTCATTGCGTCATTACGCCAGTGGAAAGGTTTCGGCGCTGAAAAATATAAGTGGTACTGGTTTGGTTGCTGTACAGCATTTTTTCTGATATGGAGATGGAGATGGAGAGGCAGCATCGGCAACAAACACTCTTTTCAAGGCTTTGCTTTGATACAGCGTGGATATTCACGCTCTTTCCTGAGAAATGCACTTAAATCATTTGACACACCTAAACCTCCCGCCCCGGACACGACGAACAGGAATAAAATTATTCCTTTGGTGGCGCATTTTTCGTGTTTTAGTACACAGCTCAACCGGGCCGTTAAATCTAATTTATCAAAGTTCTTGACTTCAACGAACTTCCTACAACACCATAAACCCATCGCGGCCTATAGGAGAAACACAAATATTTCAGATGTATTTAAGAATAGATTTAATGGCCAGGTTTTCAAGTTGTCTCATACTCTGTCACATTAGAGTGTAAACTGTATTTATCTCATATACGGTCTCAAATGTGGAAAACAGTATGTAGGCCAGACCAATAATGAACAGAGAGTAAGTGCCTACCAACACGTGCACAACATAGCCCTAAACCTACCCGTTGGTGACCGCGGTGGCGTAACCTCAATAGGCGTACCCCTTACACTGCCCTAAACTGAACCACTCGAACCCTGAGCTAATTTACCCCGGGTCACAGAACCCTTTTTCTGAATTTTATATTCACTCTCTTGTAATATTGTTCTATATTTTGAATTTTGCAACCTTAATGGTTCTCCCCGGACTCATATAAGCCCACCATTGGGTTCCCCGGGTCATCTTACCCTCTTTTGAGTGGTGTAATATAATTAAATTATTTAATTAATTAATTTATTAAGAAAACACAATTAATGTAGTTTAAAAATCCTGAGAACATAATTCATGTGGTTAAGAAATAATTTGAGGCCATTGTGTGGTTTGTGGGTTTACTAATTATTACATGGGTTATCTAAGGGATCAAGAGGTCACATTAATAATATAATTGAGAAATAAGAGGGGGTGCGTGCTGGTGAACTTGGTCTGGCTCGGGTTGGTCTTGAGTGGTCAGTGGACGGATGGACCGAGCACAAGCAGGATCAGACCTTAGGTTTGAGCTTGGACGTTTCATTCCCCTAACCAGCCAGTGCCTCCGTCTCTGAGCTTTGGAACGGCCCTTATCGGGCCTTGTTTGCAGTGCACGTGCCCCCATAACTTTTCTTTAAAACCACAAACAGTGTTTAAGAAGATTTTGCAAGCCACATTCAGTCATGAGTCACTCTTTTCTATCCTTTATTCATGATATTTCCTAAAAATATTTATCAGAACAAAACCATTTTTTCTGACATGAGAAGGGAATGCATTAGTAAATATACACATACATATAAATATGATGAATAAATATTTCATAAATTTATATATTTTGTGTTCTTTGATCAAATAATAAAAAGATTTCATTGAAAAGCTTAAAAATTCTCCTTTTTCATTATCTGGACACTTATATTTGATCCTTACATTAAAATATTTTACAGAATGAATCCATACATACATAAAAAACAACATTTCACACGACGAACGATTGTTATGACGTCATACGATATCGTCCCCATCAGAGCTTTCTTTGAACAATCAAAAACCACATTTAAAGTTAAAAATATAACTCATCCCATCTGAATATCAGTTAAATACAACATTGACTACACATATAAGACGTTTTTGGCATGAAAATTCATTTGATTGATTTTAAATTAATTTTTTTCCTTCTGAGGAACACATTAAAAATTAAAAACAACATCCAGAATTAAAAATATGATCCATCTTACCCGAATATTAGTTGATTGAGATGTTAAGGATATGTATAGCATGATTTGAGGCATTAAAACTCGATATTTTGATCTAAAATAAATATTTTCCCTCATGACGAGGAAAACCACATTCCACACGACGAACGATGGTCGTGACGTCATGTCGTCGCCATGAGTCGAGTACTTTAAAAATGAATAACAACATGCACAACACAGTGCGGAGGAGAGAGTGACCTAATTACACTAAAACATCGTGTAACTCTTTAATTTGAACTTTTTTCCACAAAAATCCTTTTATACATCTGTCCTTTCACTTATTTACTATCAATTCGCCGACTTGGATATTTGTTTTGACTGTTTTAAAGCTTAGTTTAGCCGTTTTTCGAAAAAAAAAAAAAAAACTTTTTTTCACCGGCAGTCTATCTCACACTTCACTTGTTGAATGTGCAGACACGACGATCGCGCTGTAGTATCGAATTTTAAAAAGAACACTATTTAAGACAGAATCATTAGAAAAATATATTTATTTCAAAATATATTATTACTATAGGCTATTAATATATAATATATTTCCCTGTATTTCTCTTTTTTGTTTACATTTATTTTCAAGCCTGTCTGAAGAAGGTATTATTCATATACCGAAACGTCGCGATAGGCTTGTTCTCCATTTTATTTTATTGTTTACATTTATTTATCTGATTTATGTTTGGGATTTCATGATACTGTTAGGTTAGGATGGATGTCTTTAGAGGCCATGTGAGACACAGAAGCGCTCCACGTTACAGACTCAGACTCTCCAGCAGTTCTCCAGCTCTGAAGAGAACAAAGACACACAGTCATTTTCCTCCAAATGCACGTTTCCGTGCGAGTGAGACAGATTTCACTCCTAGACAAAGGGGAAGAAATAAAATCAGAAGTTCTCAATTTTTTTATTTATACTTTATTTAACCAGGAGAGAACATCACTGAGATTAAAATCTCTTTTACAGGAGTGTCCTGGCCGAGATAGGTGGCCCACTTATTCAAACACACATATAACAATAAAACAATACAGCACACAATAAATTGGTATTAAAAATACAATCTCAGAAGAATTTGCAAGTCATTAAACCTTTCTCTAGCACATGTGTAAGTGCTCTAAAATTGCTGAAAGGGGGGGTGAAATGCTCATTTTCACTCAATCTCCTGTTAATCTTGAGTACCTATAGAGTAATATTGCATCCTTCATATCTCCAAAAAGTCTTTTGTTTTATTATATTTTTAATTGAAAGATTGGCTGTACCGAGTCTTTCCGGAAAAAAACGAGCGGCTGGGGGCGGGCCGTGTGGGCGAAGCTAAAGCTGTGCTAACGCGCCGAGCTAACAACACACAGAGACATTTGTTCAACAGTTTTACTCACCGTTCCAACGCACGACCGCGAACCTTTATCATTGTGACTGCTCGATCCTTAAGCATTAGACGATCTGGGCTTTGTTTATAAAACAATCATCGTCGAAATGCAGGGAACAACAGTCTTACACAACTCCGTTTATGCTCAGGAAAACAAACTCCATCCACTGGTGCCTTAACGCCGGGTTCTTTGGGAATCTGTGCAGGGTTGTCTTGCCCTGGCAACCAAAAACACACTTCTTTGGTGACACTGACTTCCCAAAAGCCGGGCAGGGCGCTTTGATGGCGAACTGCTTTCACTCTCTTGCTCTGTTTTACGAGTGCGCGCGCGCCCGCGATCTTACCGGAGAAGTGCCCTTAGGACCCATATAAGGAAATTCCGCCCTCTCTTACGTAAGACAAAGCCATACTCGAAAAAAACTTTCCGAAACTTGTGACAAACCGGAAGGACAATTTTTGGAACAAAAATACTCCTTCAAACGTACAACTTAACTTTTGAAACTTTGTCCATGTTTAGCATGGGAATCCAACTCTTTAACAGTGTAAAAAACTCAGTATGCATGAAACAGTAATTCACCCCCCCCCCCCCCCCCCCTCCCCTCCCTTAATATGTGCGAGGGAGAGAGAGCAACACAGCGCCTAGTTTGGAGACGGTGAAGTCGCTTACACAGAGAGTGCGCGCGCCCCTCTCTCTCTCTCTCTCTCTCTCTCAGTTAAACATACGCACTGTGACACATGGCGCACTGTGTGTTCACTTTGGCGGGCGCTAAAACAAGTTCAATGCAGGAAAATTCATGCGTGAGTTTCCATTAGACTCGCACGGTAGCCAGGCGTCTCATCAAATGGCGACTGGCGAGCTCAGTTGACGCTGTGTGCTTCAAGATTCTGACGCAAGTGCTAAGATTCCGATTGGCCCAGAGAAATGTCAATTATAAGAATTATCCAATAATGTTTCGCAAATAATGATAAACAGTAACTGTTTTTATATTTTATAAAATTTTATATAATAAAATTATATTTTATTTATATTTTCCTGTTATTGCTGTTATTGATTTATCTCATTATTGATGTTTAATTAGTTTCTTTTGGAAGCCGTAGGGAGGAGGTTGCCATTATTGTTTTCTTGAGTAATTTTCTCCTGTTTATGGTCAGTTAGGGAGTAAGGGAAGTTTCTTTGTATTTTCTTTGGGGGTTTTCTTTTGTTAGGTAAATTATATTTAATTCCCTTTAGTTAAAACCATTTTTGTTTGTTATTTTGGCTTGAACCCCTCCTGAAGATTTATGCTTCCTGTTATTTATTCTTATGTTAATAAAAACTTACTTTTTGACGCTATTTTGTTCTGTAGTATCTGTCTGTGAGCTGGGACAGGAGAAGGGATAGATGTATCAATTTAATTGATGCTTTTGTTTGTCATCGGCATCCTTAACCCTAGACGGGGAGGTCGTGACAATATTTTCACGTTGGTATCGATATTATCGATATTAGTATCGATCTGCCCACCTCTAGTTCTGGCTCTCTCTGCTCTGGGCTGCACATCTCTGCTCTGCTCTGGCCTCCGGGCTGGCAGCAGCACCATCCTACTCCTTTTTGCCTTTTTTGCATTACACATAGTCAACACTTTACTGATCTGCACTACACTTTTGATTAGTTTTCTCTTGCTTCTCATTTACTGACTTGATACATTTATTGATTCAAATTATGATTTCATTGTGTAATTTAATGCTTTAATAAATTATTTTTGATTTAACTTAACAAACGGTGTGGTCTCCCCTATTTCATTGCTACTGTGAGCCAGGTAGTCGTGACAATGGTTTATTGTAACAAACTTTTTTTAATGAAAATTAAGAAAACTTTATGGAAGTATGAATCTACCTTTTGGAAGAAAAATAAAATAAAGCGGCACATCTCCCATTTGAACAAAATAAGGAATAAGTTATTTCTCTTTATTATATTAGATTATAAAGATTATTATCATAGCAGCATGCATTTCTCTGCTTTTTTTTTCAGGTCAGGTTATGATGAAGAAATGTAAGCATGTTGAGATTTTCAGGGCTCATTCTTGATCGCTGAGGTGAGAGAATGTGTCCACTTGTACAGGCTAAACCAAACTTTTTTTGACAGGTTGTACCGAACACCTATGAGTTTCAGTCAGTGTATTTGATGATTATTCTTTTTAAAAGAAATATTAAATGCTCATTAAGTGTTCTCTCAGAGTAGCTTTGGATATGTTCATGTATTCACGTCTTCACATACATAGTGAGTGAGACAGCAGACGCTTTAAAAACCATGAGAATCATGCGTACTTGAGTGTGTACTAGATCTAACATTACTAGACGAAACGGCGCTGCTCATTCATACACGCTGAGGGGGTCGCACACCAGTCTTTTAACGCTGTATAATCAGACACACATCGCGATTTGATTTACTGCACAGCTATATTTTGATTTATTCATCCATCTATATATCAAATCACACATTTTACGTGGCATCTGTATTGTACTCAAGCCGTCATCAAGGGGGGGCATTGGGGGGCAGTGCCCCCCCAAATGACTTACTGTGCCCCCCCAAATGACTTACTGTGCCCCCCTAAATATATTGCACACGACAATAAAACAAACTTAAACGTTGGCTAATAAATGTCTGTGATTGTTACTATTTTCTCTATCTAGCTAAAATGTTTCAGCAGAACTTATCTCACAGGAACTGCAATCTCTACAACGGTAACACTAGAACTGCATAACACATTATCTTCAGAAATGACTCAGAAAATTCGTTACTCAATGCATTATTACACAGAACGTAACTTGAAATATAATTACATTCATAAATGACTGTTAAAACATCCCAAAACAGCACCCAAACCTTAGGCTTGTTTGAGATGCGCCTTGCCTCGCCTGAAATGTAGTCGAGAGTAGGCGGCTGCAGTGAGAGGAGGAGTGAAAAAAGTGCAGGCAAGACGGACAGATCTCTCTTCTCGCAGTGGATCTGACACCTGCGAGATCAAAGATGGATATCGCGGGATAAACGGGATTCACGCTCGTGCACAGTTTTGCTAATAAACTGGATGGAATTTAAGTTCTGTTGCTTTTATATGAAAATAAATATAATGAACAAGACACCCAAATAGCTTACTTATTTAATTCCATTCCAAATACATGTTTATCAATCTTTTTCTTTAATACAGATATATATTTTTCTTTCTTTTTTTTTTCTGTTCTTTTTTTTAAAATAAAAAATACATTGCATAACCCATAGAGATCGCACTGTTAGATAGTTTGGGAATATTCACACATAACGTATACACATAAAACATGATATCAGAGTTTTAAAATCAAACATTTTAAAAGAGAACAATACATCACAGTTGTTTAAACCAATGAGCATTAAGCTGTGTCGTCAGCAAGTCGTTTCCCATCATGCTTTTGATCAGCGCAGTCGGTGGAGAGCAACTGCGCTCGACTGCAGAATCCGACAGGTGTGCCTTGCGCTCGCGAGAGATTTTTGACATACGTCAGCATGACATCAGAGCAAGGCGGACCGGACTCGGACACATTTCTAACTGGCATGCATCTCGCGCTGATCACCGGTGATCGGTTTTGCGCAGATTTTGCTCATCTCAAACAAGCCTCTTACAAAGACCTACCTCATTAATTATTCAAATACAACAGCCAATGGCAAGTCTCCAGCAGCAGACCTTTCTATAGAGCATCACAGTCCCGCCCACAGCCGGTTCCGGAAGTAAAAATTCAATACAATTTTTCCATTGACAGTTGGGATATAAGCCATAAAAACGTAACCATACATGGTAGACTTAAAACCAGCTACGGCTGTACTAAGCAATTGTATATGCTCATATAACCGCCAAAAGTTCATGGGGCACTAACCTTGTTTTGGGATAAATGCCTTTTATTCACGATGTCTTGGAGAAGTACTTCATTACCCACAATCCTAAACAATCCCACAATCCCACAGTGATGCATCTGATTGGTGGAGCTCGTGTAAACCCCGCGAAAATCCGTGAAGACTCAAGATAAATAGAAAAAAAAACTGTGTTGCGTTTTTTTGCACGGTATCACTGATGTGACATTTGAACCGAGGAGTCTTCATATATGGTATGAGTCATATCAAGCATTTTATGATGCCACTGTCAAAACAATATTTAGCTTAGGCATACCCAGAGCCATAGAGAGCTCTTCATGCATTTACTGAACATTTGTGTAATAATTCATGGCAAGTTAATAAACTGAATATGATGCACTTTCTGGTTTGCTGACCTTCACTTTTTAATTTTCACTTGTTGTTATTAAGAAAATACATTAAATGTTATTAAAATTAAGGATGAACTATAACTTCATGAATAAAATGAGCATGGACCACAAGTGGGAAATTGTTGAGGCATTTGTCAGCAACCTGCCCGTGGGCCGCTGAAACTGATGCAGCACGACGCGGACCGCCAGATCTGCACCCGTGAGCCGAGGACCGCCAGCCATGCTTTCCAGTCTATTCGCACGATTTCTACTGAAAGAACTGCTAATAAACGGCACAAGAAAAAGTTTGCGTGGCTGTCGTCAGATTTGAAAGTCGCTCAAAAGACTTTCATTCAGTGAGGCGC
The DNA here is from genome assembly GCF_949319135.1 of Squalius cephalus. Lineage (NCBI taxonomy): Eukaryota > Metazoa > Chordata > Actinopteri > Cypriniformes > Leuciscidae > Squalius > Squalius cephalus. Next base: position 4,863,252 of record NC_137125.1, read on the forward strand.
GGTGGTTTATGGGATGAGTAGTCCCTTCGCTCGGAAATGAAAATATGTACACAGTCTTGTACCTTTGACTTTTTTTGGATTTTCTCGTCGTTTTTTCACTCGAAGTGATGTGTTGTATGCCTATGAGTTCAGCCGTAGCTGGTTATCCTCAGACATGCTCTAAAACTCTTTAGATACGGATTTTCCAAAAAGTCAATGGGAGAAATGAATGGGAAATTTACTTCCGGAACCAAAGCGCTCTTGGGCTGTGGGCGGGACTGTGATGCTCTATATGTTATTTTTGTGTTAGTAGTTTTATTTATTCAAATTACAATATGTAGTTTGTGTGTAAGTATATATATATGTATATAAATCATGCAATTCATTTAGTTAAGCATACAGTATTGTTAATACGTAATTCCTTTGCGCAGCTGCGCATTGCATGCGATCTCAGAATCAAATTTTGGCGGTTTTGTACAGCAAAGCTATGGATATTAGAAAGTGGTTTAAAGATTCGTCGTTGACAAAGACGACTTTGACCAACAACAGCGTGTGTCGAGACGACTCTGGAGCTAATGAGATGGTAGGAAAGGAGAATTTGTCTAATGAGACACAAGTTCACAGCGTAGACAGAGCAGCGTGTGTAATAATGAATGGGCCTACTACTAGTGACGTGATTGGCGTCGCTGTGGCTGTGACTGGGCCAAAGCTGCAGGCCATTGATGATCTTGGAAATGAAGGACCGAATCAGATCATTTTACAGCGATACCCTGCTAGCTTGTATAATAATAAAAATCGCTCCTTTGTGTCTTCATGGTATCAGACTCGTGACTGGCTTGAATATAGTGTCAAAGCTGATGCAGCGTTCTGCTTCCCATGTAGAATGTTCAATAGTGCGCACGCCGTAGTAGACTCGACTTTCACAGTTAAAGGGTACCGGGACTGGAAACATGCCGCTGAAAAAGACAAGGGATTCCATAAACACGCAAGTTCAAAAGAACATTTGACATGTCTGGCAAGATGGAAAGAACACCAGATGCGCATGGACAGTGGAAGGGAAATTTCCACACTTCTTAATTCTGATCAGCTAAGCAGAAATCGTTATTACGTGTCTGCTCTCATTGATGTTGTGGGATTTCTCGCTGAAAATCAGTTACCTTTCAGAGGGAGCTGTGGTGCATTTGATGACATGGCAGAGGATGGTAGTGGTCTTTTTCTCTCCCTGTTGAATTATACTGTTAAGAAAGACCCTACATTGTCTGAAATAATAAAACACATCCCCCGTAATGCAAGCTACACAAGTCCGGATATGCAAAATGAACTGATCGCCATTATGAGTAATGTCGTGACTGATGCCATTGTCCAAGAGGTGGGCGATTCGTGGTATACTATTAAAGTGGATGGGACACGGGATGCCACTGGATGTGAGAATATATCTATAGTCATTCGCTTCGTGTCTGCATTGCATGAAATAACAGAACGTCTTCTCACAATAGCTACAGCAGATGCCGGTGATGCCAACACACTGACAAACAAAATTATGGAAGAACTGGCAAAAGCCGGACTGAACACGTCACAAATTTTAAGTCAGGTGTATGATGGAGCTTCCGTTATGGCTGGAAAGAATGGCGGTGTGCAGAAACTACTGCAAGAAAAGCTGGGCCGAGAAATCCCATATGTTCATTGCATGAACCATCAGCTGCACCTGGTGGTTGTGAACACTTTGACAGCAGAGAAAGCAGTCACCGATTTTTTTGATGTATGTATCAAAAACCCTGTACAGATTCTTTCGGAAGCCTACTGTTTCGGCGCAGTACAAAGGTGAGCGATTAAAGCGACTTCTTGAGCAGAGATGGACAGGACATTTATCAACAGTATCTGCGATCATTAAGTCTTACAAGGATATAATTTCTTTGCTTTCGGAGATCGACGCAGAGCGCACATATGGTGCTGAGGTGAGAATGGAGGCCATTGGGCTTTTGAGGGAAATTTCTCAGCCTGCGTTTATGTTCATCGCACACTTTGTAAAGACAGTGTTGATGTTGCTGGATGGTCCTAACAAGCTTTTGCAAAGTGAGGACATGGACCTGTTGACTGGGTTGGAACTGGTCGCGAGTGCCACTAAGTGTGTGAGTGAACTCCGCTGTGAGGCTAAGTTCACAGAGCTGTGGGATGCAGTCACCGATTTGGATGTTACTTCCGCACCTTCAAAACGGCAGATCACAGTAAATAAGAATTTACACCAGTATTTCGTTGAAGAAACAACAGGACAAAAGGACAATGACAAACCAGAGCTACGAAGACTTTATTACAGTGCACTTGACACACTTCTTGGAGAAATCAGCCATCGCTTCGGTGAGCGCAACACACAGCTTGCGCAATCGCTGATTGCTTTGAACCCAGAGAGCGATCAATTTTTGAATCCGAAGTTACTACAGCACATCATGTCATTAACAAAATCAACCATCGTTGAGACAGAATGTATTGTTGCCAAACAGTTTATTTCTACACAAATAAACAAAGAAGGAAACGCGAAATTGACAACACAAAATCTCCTTTCAAAGTACCACAAAACATTAGAAGCAATGCCAAGTGTACTGACAGCTTTGAAGACCGGATTGACGCTTGGTGCTTCAACTGCAATGTGTGAAAATTCATTTTCAGTTTTGAGGAATGTATTTACCGACCACAGACGTTCTATGCGCCACACACGCAAGGCCCAGCTCATTCAGCTGGCATTTGAGAAGGATCTCACACGCAAGTGTCAACATGAATGGAAAGATAAAGTTCTTCGGAGATTTCACTCGGAGACCCGCCGCCTTCAACTATTTTAATCAATTGTGAATACACTGCATGCCTGCTACATTGCTAAATTTTTATTGCAGTATGGTATGCATTGCTTTTATTATTGTTGTTTTATTATTGTTGTGTTGTTGGTGGAAACCAGGGGGGTATTGCACAAAAGCAAGATAAGGGATTAAGCTGGGATTTTCCAGTTATCCTGGCTGAATTTAGCCCTGACTCGGTTGCATGAAGGGAGGCTAAATTAATCTACATTAAGTTACTATGGAGATTTACACTTTGCAGCTAGCCTGCTCCAGAGCAGGCTAACAACCAGGCTAAAATTAATCCTAGTGATTTATCGGCTAGTTCCTCCCTAAATCCTACTAGATATTAATGTGTTTTGGTCATTTCATGGTCCTGCATTAAAAAAAATATGATTATTTAAAAAAAGTCATTCATCTAATTATGCGTACTGTTATTTTAGTTATTATTGAAAACTGCTGTTCATTTCAATGTCAGAGGTTTGATGAATATATATATTATTCGAGATTTAAAGCGTTTATTGTCATACACACAGTGAGGAAAGCAGATTTTCCTGAGCAATTATTACTTTGCTGTCCACAATGAATGCCAACACAGTGCAAAAGAACTATACTATACAATATGAGAAATAGAATATAGACTGTATATCTATATATGCAAGTATAGAGTAGAAATGTACTGTTGAATGATAAAAAATATCAATATATTATATTTTATTGCAGTTGATGAGATAAGAAATGGCTCATGAAGTTGCAAATTTGGTTTCAATTAAGTCCGTAACGAGGTCAATATGTAGTATATATAGACTAAAGATTTGTGTGTTTATCATTCACAATGGCTTGCCCTTTGTTGAATGATGTAGTTGATGAGGAAGTTTTAATACTCAGACGAGCATTCAGGCATGAAAGAGTCTTCTGAGATAGGGCAGACCCATTGGCCTTTTCAGACGAATATCTGACTGAGAGGTACAGATTCTCAAGTGATGGCATCAGATATTCGTGTAGGCTGCTGGGTCCAAACATACAGCACAGGACAGCACGGAGCCATGCTCTCACTGTCCCACAGATGGTCTGCGTAGCACTGCGATTCTTTGCAAGTGGCATGTTTCTGTATTCTGTCGGTGATGCAGAAAACCTCAATAAAGCCACTATTTGCCGCACAATAAGAAATGTAAGTCTGGCATTGAAATCTCTTGTGCACATATTTATCACCTTCCCTGGCCACAGAAGATTCATCCACATCAAGGAGGAGTTCTACAAGATTGCAGGTAACACGAATAATAACAGATTACTACAAAATGTTACATTAGCACAGTCACAGTATGACACTCATTATTTTGTGTTACAGCTTTTCCTAATGTAATTGGTACAGTGGATTGCACCCATATTCGTATCCAACGCCCCTCAGGGGCACATGAGGGAGATTATGTGAACAGGAAATCCTTCCACAGTGTCAATGTTCAGGTAAGAATGAGTTATGGTTACTGTCAGCTACATACTTATTAGGCTATATATTTTTACAGATGATCTGTGATGCTGACTGCCTTATCACAAATTTAGAGGCAAAGTGGCCTGGCTCAGTCCATTACTCCAGAATCTTTCGGGCCAGTTGGAATTTACCAGAGACTCTCTCTAGGTAAGACACCCCTTTTTTTTAAGCACCTTGAACATCAAGAGTACAGTACTTGTAAGAATTATGTTTTGTATTCACAGGTGAGTTCTCTGGTGTGCTGCTGGGGGACAAAGGTTATGCCTGTGAGACATTTCTGATGACTCCCCTTACAGACCCCCAAACCCCAGCACAGCAAGCTTACAGCCATGCCCATGCCAAAACCAGGGCTCGAATTGAAATGACCTTCGGCCTCCTGAAATCACGATTTCAGTGCCTGCACCACCTGAGGGTCTCCCCAGACAGAGCATGCGACGTGACTGTTGCCTGCACAGTGCTGCACAATATTGCCAGCCTAAGAAAAAAAAGGGCTCCCAGAGTTGCTTTGGATGTTGATTGGGACAATGCTGCCATATTCCCAGATAACAGAAATGGTAGACTTGTTAGAGAACAATACATTGCAAATTATTTCAGTTAATTTAATTTTGATTTAGCCCATCCCTTAATAAAGGATAATGTAGGCTATATAACTTTTTCATGTGTACATGCATTTTATTTGGCATCAGTAGCACACACTGTGGTTATCTTCCCAAATTCTAGTTCCACTTCACTGGATCAATAACTATAAAGTGTACTTGACATTCATAAAAAAATTTACAAGACCACAATGGTTTTGGAATATTTTTCTTTTATTATTTTGCTGTTATCACTTGTCAGCTTGGAGCTTTGGAGAGAAGAAATTATGATGATTAATACATTGTGTTACAGTCATGGTTACAGTATGAACTGAAGTCACTTACTTCTCTTTCTAGTTTCTGGATTTCCAGTTCTAGTTTCCTCAGTGTCTTGCGTTTAATTTGCATCTCAAGGTCCATGTCCTGCAGCTTTCTTTTATTCACATCAATCTTGACTTCTGTCAGCTCGATCTGTCTCTTAAGATGTGTTGTGTAGAGATTTCTGACAGTTTGTGAATTCTGTGAACACCTTTTAGTTAGCATAGCAGAATTTTTGCATAATGTAAATTTACTTTAGGCGATACTCACTATGTTACCAGGCTGCTTATCAGGCTGCCCAATGTCAGGATCCTTTAACAAATGATATTTTCTATTAGTACCACTTCCCTGACTTCTTATCTATTATAAACTTAAAAAATGTGTCTATTTCCACAAAATTGACATGATACCTCGAGCCTTCTGGAGTCCAGCGACACGGTCTCATCATCGGCAGAAGTGCACTCCACTGCTGTAGATGTGGCTTCCCTCTGCCATATTCATTACTTGTATTGATATTTTTGACAGAACATGCAAAGCCTATGATTTAATAAAGAATACTCACCGGCGAATCATAGTCTGGTGGCTCCAAAAGTGTAAGGGTGTTACCAGCCACTGCAAGGTATAAGGCAAAATAAGTCCACATAACAAAATATAAATGGATTTCAATATTTTCCATGTGCAGTAGTATGGCAATAATGTACATTGTATGAAGAGGCCAGTATCCCTTGCTGGGCCAGAGTCAGTGGCTGTCCCTCCCTGGATCCCTTCAATCACTGGCTTCCCTTTATTTAAGTCCAGGGCCAGCTCCTCTGCTGGGGTGAAGTCTTGGGTTGGAGGGCCACCCCCCGTACCAGATATATGACTTTTTTTTTTATTGCTAAAATCAGCACAGACAATAAAATGTCAGCAAACATGTCACCTATGTTCTCAGCAAACAAGTCACTTACCAGCCTGCAAAATATTCTTGTATTTAATCTTGACTTGCTGCCAAGTCCTTTTTTGGCCAGACATGTTTGTTCTTTAAGAGGAATAGATAGATACAAATGATAAAATAGATTAGATGGATAAAAATAGAGCAAATGATCTGATTATAGATTACATCAAATCAATTAGAAACAAAACCTACATACAAATAGATAGTAAATAGTAATAGCAAAAAGATTAAACAGATTAGAGACATAAAAGAAACTAAATATATCAAATAGATGCACATAGTGGGTAAGTGTTTGCAATTATTCTTCATGTTAAATGCATGTCCACTGGACACATTTAAGGCAAAGTATACAATTATTTTTGAAAATGACAAGTAACTGAAAATGAATTGTAAATACAAGTAAAATTAATTGTAATTATGAGGGTTTCAGTGGAGCACTGGTTATTTGGACTACTTACGCATTCAATCGGTCCGCTATTGTTTGCCAAGCATTCTCTCTTTGCTTACAGCAGCTGTATTGCCTTTTTTACAAATTATATGTTTCACTTCTTCATATGTTTCCATAAGAAGCTGTTGCTCATTAGGCGAAAAGTATGCAGCACGGGTTTTGTCCATTTTTGCATCGGTGATTCTGTGATCGATTTCGCGATCTTTTTAAGAATGCGTGAACGCGCATTTATCCAAACTATATACACCTGGCTTGACATATCCGCGCGTTCTCATCCTGGCTCAGCAAACGTGCAACGGATTAAGCCAGGATGCACTGATTAAACTAGGTCAAGCCGCGACTGTTCTGTTATCCTGGCTTTCTTAATTCTACTTTTGTGCAATACCCCTCAGGAGCTTTTGTGACTCATGTTTATGAAGTGTAGAGATAGAGTCATAAATCATAAATTGGTTTTGGTGTAGTTTTAGTTTGGACTTGTATACGTTACGTTGATTGTGCCTGTTACTCAAGAAAGCCACTAGATGGCACTGTGATGTGTTACTTGTGTATGTGACGAACAATGCAGATTAACAAAAAATATATGCTACTAGCTAAATGGGGAAATGTTAAGAGAAAATAAACAGAGACTATGAGATCGTACGGTGAAGTATTTTATTTGAATAATTGAACAAAACAAGACTATTGTGGTCTATTTTAGTTATAGCCTAATATGGGTTGTTGTTTTGGTCTGTCTCAGATCATTAAAAAAAGTGTGCCCCCCTATGAAAATTAAATGCCCCCCCAATTGGTTTGTTCTGGCAACGGCCCTGATGCAGATAAAGATATTTTGAAGACAATAAACATGATTGCAATGATATTTGAGTTACCTGTGTTTTTCAAGCCATGCCAGGTATTTTCATAATAATAGATTATATTTATAATGTAATGCTAATCTATATAGAACATCATTGTGCAGAATATGATCAAATAGTATATTTTCTGTCTGATTTTTTTATCTGATGCCAAATTAGATCACAGAAGATTATTTAAAACACTTCACTTGCGTTTTAAGTAAGTTTGGAGCACAAACATGGTTTTAATCTCATAAATTGTCATGTATTGATGGTGTGCTAAGCTAACATGCTAGCTAGCTCTAGGTGCTTCTATCTTGAAAAAAAAATGTAACTAAATACAGAGTTTTAGACTTATCATCTTCATATTTTAAATATAATATGGTCAGACATGTGGCTTTAGCTGCAGTGCATTTCTAGATTGCTACAGTGCTAACTTCAATTTTATTTTCATGAAGATGTTTCATAAAAATACATTTCTAATAACTTTACAAAACTTTGAAGCTATTTATAACTATTTTTTTCATTATGACAATAATTAATTCTACATTTACAATAAACTGCCAGGTGTCAGCTTTCAAATGAGATCATACTTGTGCTTTTAGTACAAAGGGTCCATGAACTGTATATGTTTCAGTTAGTCATGTCATTTCTGGGGATTTTTCAAAAGTGGGGTTGCAGCTTAACAGGTTAAAAGAAGGATTGGTTCAGAGATGGGACAACTCAGTGCTCTGTCAAGATACCAGCAGATGTTGCTGGATGAAGTTTTGAGGCAAAGTTTCGGTCCACGTTTCTTCTGCAAAGCCAGCTTCAAACAAAGACTTTCATTCCGCCAGCATACCACGTGACTGGCCGCCACAGACCCAGGCACAAGGAGACCAGCCAGTGAACCCGGGGAAACCCCCTTTTATGCAACGAAGGGAATTCCCAAAAAGGAACGCAAAGACAAGCAAGTACCTCCAGACTAAAAGCTGAACTGGTGTATTGATATAAATTTAATAACCTGTCTAAGAAACGATAGAAGGGTTAAATTAATGATTGATCACTCGTTCTAGGTCATGTCTTATAAGTGCATATATAAACTTGGGATTTCATCATCTCACTCTTAAACTCACTCTTAAAACTTAATCTTTCCTTACTCTTTTTTCCTTCTGCAACTCGTATGAATGTGTGTGCGTGTGTTTGTGTTAGATATTAGCTTTATGTGTTAGTATATAATCAATAAAGTATTGTTTGTATTTGAAAAGAGATTACTTGTGTTATCTGCTTACGAATTTATTGTCTTGAACTTCGATTTAAGTTACCTATGCTTTTACCCTTAATTTGCTTCGTAATTTATTGCTAGCTGGGGATTATTCTTTCTTGGCCAGGAAGATATTATATTTCCTAGAGTTAATAATTGTTTATGCTTTCTGTTCATTGGATGAACCGATAAAATGATCATACTATTGATTCTGCTACAGTAAATTCTGAAAATGATTAAAATATTAATTATGGATCATAATCCGTTATGAATAATAATTAATTATGTTTATACGTGGGCGAATAAACGCTACAATATATTGTTGGAAACATTTTAAAATTTTAAAATTTTAACCAGAAAAATCTAAAATTTATTCCCAAAATCGTGCAGGCTTTTCTCTTGATATCAGTATGTTCACTTTTTTTTTTTTTTCAGGGCCCAGATGCCACGGAGTCCTGCTGACTTCAACATTCACATGACTCTCTGTACATGAACATGGTAAAGTGAAAATCAAATACCTTGGAAATGAACGGTATGTACAATGTTTTTAGGAATGGCACAAAGGTCTCTTTCTTTTGATCATTGTTTTCAATAAGTGTTTTTTTGTCATTTGTTGTGTATCTTTGGATTATGTTGTGTTGTAAATAAATCCAAACAATCAAAAAGCCATTCTTTTTTAACCCTCTGGGGTCTAAGGTGTTTTTGGGGTCCTTGAGATGTTCTGACATGCCCTGACATTTTTGCTTTTTTCAGTTGCTTATAAACATATTAATGGCAAAACAAAATTACACACTATTTAGCACAAACAGGGCTACCATGAAATGTGAGCAACAAGAATGTACATTTCTGCATTTTTGAGAGAATAATGTTTATGCGTGGTTATTGAAAAAACTAAAAACTAAAGTTTCTGAAATAAGGCCATAAAACACATTCTAAATATGTGCCAATAAGACTTTTGTCTAAAATATGTCATTGCCTAGTGTTTTTTCTTCAAAATGAAGTGAAAATCACCCTGCCTTATCATTCACATAACACAATACATTGATTTGAATTTTGCAAAGCACTTTCTGTTTAGAAAGGCCATATGCGGAGTGGGCGTCAACGATCATGTATATGTAGTGGTTCACACCTGAAGAGACAATGGGGCCTGAATACTTAATTAGCCATTCATTCAGGTGAATCACTGAGCCACAAGAATGCAAGAGCAACAGTTGGAAGCATCTCAATTCTTTTTTATTTTTCCACATATTGTGCTTGCAATTTGGCCTATAATATCCAAGGAAAACATGTCTAGTAATTGTGCAGTTAATTCTCATACTGTATTTTCAGTTTTGGAATATTTATCCTCTCCCCAAATTTGTCAATAATAAAACACAATAAAAGTTATTTAAAGAAAAGGCTTATATTTACCTTTTAATAGTTTGTTTACATCTACCTTGTAAATATATTTTTTTATTAAAAAGGTTACAATTACAACAATTCAAGTGTAATCTTTCTTTGTAAAAACTAAAGTATACATTTTATCATACATATTTCAAAGTTAAGGATTTGATTGATTATTTGATAACTTTATTTTTGACAAAACATATTATATTTAACATAAGCAAATATTGGCAAACTTATTTGAAAGCTTATTTGAGGTGGCAGATATTTTACATTAAAAATGTATAATATATCCAAAACTAATCAACGAAATGTTGTCTTTCATATGTCTGTAACATAGGTCTTTCATTTTTATTATAAGAAATATAAATTTTAATTTGCAGTTTAATACGTTGCTTATACAAATACATTTTATTTCAACATATTTTAGTCGATATTTACTGAGTGTAGCAATACAGTTTGCTAAAACCGAAACATTCATACACAAACAGAAACGCCTGACTGTAACGTTGTTTTTATGAAATATTAGGGCATATAAATGTTAATTTTCAGTTTAAAACGTTGCTTATACAAATAGCCTACATTTTATCTGAACATATTTCTGTCGATTTTTACTCAACTCAGTACGGCAATACAGTTTGCTAAAACATCATCATTCATTCACACACGCGATTTAAATTTAAACTGTCTTTTTGCGAGCTGTGGTAAACAGCGCGCATCTCTGCCGTTCATTCATTCATAAACAGAAACCCGATTCACGTGAGAAGAAAAAAAAAACTTACAGTATTCCTCAGCTCGCTCCTTGATATACCCGCACTTCTGAGGTACTTTTTTCATTATTGTTATTCCTCACAGCGCTACGAGACGGTGTTAAAGTAATGATTTGAATAAACTTGTGTTTCTCGAGCTGATATGGGGGCGTTCACAGGATTGCGCGGATTGCCTCATTCATTTGCGTTTGAATAGCGCGCGCTCTCCGTAGGCGGAGTCACATTACATTTGAATTAGTTGTAATGAGGTCGACTGGAATCGCTCTCTTTTAATACAGATTTCACAAGATGAGAATATTTGTTTTTTATATAAATTACTTCATTTAAGAGAAGATAATTCAAGCTTCATGCCTGTATGTGTGTTTGCCTGTTTGACTGAGTATTCGCTGAGTTATTGTTCATTTTCGGACGCATTTCAGAATGGACTACACTGACAGATAGAAGGCAGAACTCGCATCACGTTTATTTTTCTTTATTTGGCAAAAAGCACAACACTTTGTTTTTATTGTGAGTATACACAAAAATAATACACATTTAACAGAATCGATTGATGTATGAAACTTGCTTGTAATATCAAAGTCCACAGAGCAAAATTAATTTCTTTTGAACTGAACTGAAAAAAAGCGAGCTGGTATCGCCGGCGATACCGTCGACCTCAGGGGGTTAAATCTCCTCATTCTTTGTGCAAGGTTGCTCAGAATGACAGGGCCTGATAGCTCCTAATAGGGCCATTAGGGAGTGTCTTTGTCTTTCTCAGGTGTGAAAAGCTTACATATTAAAGACCTCCTGCATAAAGCCCACTCTCACAAAACACGTCATACAAATTTTAAATCAATATATTGTCTTATCAGAATGAGCAGTCAGGGTGATTTTCACATAGTTTTGCAGCAAATATTCTAGGCTACGTCATACAATTTTCAAAAGTCTTGTGAAGAAATAATCAGTATGGGTTTCATGGCCTTATTTCAGTGATAATTTTTTTTTTGTATTTTCACAAACCACGCATAAATGTCATTATCTCAAAACTACAAACTTTTACATACATGCTGCTGATATATTATTGTAGCACAGTTTGTGCTGAATACAGTGTAATTAGACTTTAGCCATGAAAATGTCCCAAGTAACAGAAATAACCACAAATGTCAGAGCATGTCAGAACAGCTCCAGGGCCCAGAAAACAGCTCCGACCTCAGAGGTTTAATATCATTAATTCATCTTTGTCATTAGGATATGTACCGAAAACCTTTAAGCTGGCTATGATTAAACCGCTTGTTAAAAAAGCGCAACTTGATCCTACAGAATTAGTCAATTACAGGCTGATCTCGAATCTTCCTTTTCTGTCAAAGATACTAGAAAAGGCAGTATCCTCACAACTATGTTCCTTTTTAGAAAGAAATGATATCTGCGAGGATTTCCAGTCAGGATTTAGACCATACCATAGTACTGAGACAGCTCTTATTAGAGTCACAAATTATTTGCTCTTATCATCTGATCGTGGTTGTATCTCTCTATTAGTGTTACTCGATCTTAGTGCTGCATTTGACACTATCGACCACAACATTCTTTTAAATAGACTTGAAAATTATGTTGGCATTACGGGAAATGCACTAGCATGGTTTAAATCATACTTATCTGACCGTTATCAGTTTGTAGCAGTAAATGATGAGATGTCTCATCGATCACAAGTTCAGTATGGCGTACCACAAGGCTCAGTACTTAGGAGATATCATTAGGAAGCATGGTATTAGTTTTCACTTTTATGCTGATGATACTCAGCTCTATATTTCTTCACGCCCAGACGAAACTTACCAATTCACAAAATTAACGGAATGCATAGCTGATATATGCATAGCTGTTGCCTTTGACTTGCTCAGTTGGGGATATTTTGGGGATATTTAATTTTATTTTATCAATCAATAAATTCCACTAGAAACAAACCTTGTTGTATTATTTTAATTTAATACTGTGAAGCTGCTTTGATACAATCTGTATTGTGAAAAGCACTATACAAATATACTTGACAGATATAAAAAATTGGATGACTCGTAATTTCCTATTAATTAACTCTGAAAAAACAGAGATTCTAATTATTGGACAAAAATCTTCCTCACGTAATAACCTAGAATACTGTCTAACACTTGATGGCTGCTCTTTTAAGTCTTCGTCGTCGGTTAGGTAAATATATCTAAATTATACCATATGCTCTCATTGACAAATGCGGAACAGTTAGTTCATGTGTTCATGACCTCAAGGCTAGATGATTGTAATGCTCTACTGGGTGGTTGCCCTGCACACTTAAAGGCCATGTTGCAGGTTAACAACCACTGTCGATTAATGGGTACATAAATCACTCAAGATTTGTATACCATTTTTAAAATGTCCCAAAAATGGCCTTAAAGACCAGTTTTTAACGTTTTTGGTATTAACGGTTTTTTTACGCAACTCGGTGATGACGTCACGTTGGGGAGAAGTGGAGGAAAGCTAGCCTCAGCCTAGTATTATGGTGCGTTCAAAGTCATCTCGTATAGATCGTATTTACGAGTTGAACGCAATTAAACGCCACCACAATGTCGTAAATACTTAATAATTAAATGCATGGTCCGAGGAGAATGAGTGGAGAGTTGGTGAAGTGTTCTGGTGAGTTGCTATCATTTAACAACGCAGCAATGAGCACTGGAGGTATAGTCTAAGAGCAGCAGTGCACAATAACGACACTTTTTTTTTCTTTTCATCTACAAATAGAATCAAATAGGCATCATGCTAGCTATATTGGTGTTTCTAAGCGTTTATCTCTTCCTCCGGTGAAAATGTTGTTGCAAACGTAGCCGCCGCGTGTCTGTCGCTGTGTTTAGCAGGTGTGTGAGTGGTGCCGTCCCATGGAAACTGCGTTGGAAAGCTTGTGCTGTAGGGAAGTGAGTGTGTTTTGGTCGCTGGTCGAGGAGCTCACCCCACACCAGATGTGACGTGCCTCACTCAGCATCAAGAGTTTTTACACCCAGCACAAACAGTAGTTCACCATTGTCAATCTACCTAACGGTATATATTTCTATATATTTATCTATCTAGCTGCTAGCTATCTATGCTATTGCTAACGTTATGCTATCTGGCTGTCTGCCTATCTCTCTATACTAGCCTATCTATCTATCTATTTATCTGTCTGTCTATCTATATCTATTTATTTATCTATAATCTGCGCTAACGTTATCTGAATACTCTCGTCTGCTACTCGTCTCTCTAGTCACTCTCAATGCGGGCCGCGGGCTTTGGTAAATTCTCTCCCCAACGTGACGTAATGACATTGTGGGGGAAAGGAGAGTCGTTGCAAACCGCTCTACTTTTTCGTATTATATTCCGCTTTGTGATACCCAGCGACATAAAATACAATGGATAACAGTTTTAATGTTTATTACCAACAAGTAAATAGCACAAATTCGATGAAAAAAAAAACCTGCAACACGGCCTTTAATAAACAAACTACAGCTAGTTCAAAACGCAGCAGCTCGAGTTCTTACCAGAACCAGGAAGTATGACCATATTAGCCCAGTTCTGTCAGCACTGCATTGGCTCCCTATTAAACATCGCATCAATTTTAAAATATTGCTGATCACTTACAAAGCACTAAATGGTTTAGCTCTGCAGTGCTTGAGCGAGCTCTTAACGCATTTTAGTACCTCACGTCTATTGCGATCTCAAAATTCCGGCCAGTTAATAATACCTAGAATATCAAAATCGACTGCTGGTGGTAGATCCTTTTCCTATTTAGCACCAAAACTTTGGAACAGTCTTCCTACCATTGTCCGGGAAGCAGACACACTCTGTCAGTTCAAAGCCAGATTAAAGACACATCTCTTTGACATAGCATTCACATAATACATTATAGACTTCTATAATTCAATGTTAGGCTGCATAGATTAGGTCAGCTGGAACCGGGAACACTTCCCATAAATCCTGATGTACTTGTTACATCATGAGAAGAATAACATCTACACTAATTTTAGTGTCTTTGTTTATCCCTGGGTTTTCCCGCAGCCTGCCGGATCCAGGCCGTATCCAGATCTGATGAAGGACCTGCGCCTGGACCCGATGTCAACGCAGTGCTGAAGTGCCAACTAGTCTCTCCCTATGGAGGATCCCTTTACCACTCTACAGATAAAGCATTTTCGGGAAACTCAATTCGCGTATCTACCCCGAATTGATAAAATAAAATAAAATTCGGTGTAAAAAATTATAAGGAAACACCAGTACTTTGTTTAGGCTCGGTCTGTAGGGAACTCCAAACCTGCGCACATATATTCAAACGCACATAACTATAGAAACAATTCTTAATGCGCATCTGAACACCATCAGCGTTTCTCACAGGTTCGCGTTTAAAGTCTGTGTAGAGAGAATGGTGTCGTCTTAGCAGCTCCAAATTTAATAACAAATGATCGTTGCGATGGAAATCAATCAAAACTAACTTTAGCTGGAAAATAACTTTATTAAAGAACTGCTATTAAGCCAAAACAATCTGTTACCTTAAATGATACGTTTATCTCTGTAAAGCTGCTTTGAAACAATCTACATTGTTAAAAGCGCTATATAAATGAAGATGACTTGACTTGACTTAAATCTGTGTAATCCAAATGGATGGAAATTCTATATGCAATTCAAATACATAAATCTTATGTTTAGACATAAAAAGTTTTTGAGTGTACAATCATTCCGATAATTCGATAGCTTTAGACTTCAACTTTTTTTCCTTAAAGCACTAGGCTTACTCTAATATAATTCAGAAATAAAAAATACAAACAAACGACTAGACTTGCAATAGGCTATAACTCATCCAATGAAAAACAACTGGTGCTTAGTTAGGCCAAATATCCAAATAATTCAATCTATCCAAAAAAAATTAATTAACGTCCTACATTTCCATCTTATTTTACAAAAAAAAGAAGAAAAGAAAGAAAAACAATACAGTTTAAGCCCACCTTTTTTCAAGCTTAAATTAATAACTTAAATTCTACTCTGTTACCTTACTTCATACAAAACTACTACCAGAAAGGACTGTAACACATCGTCACGTGAACGAATTTTGGTACCGGTTTTGACATTTTCTCAATAAATAAATGATTGTGATTATACTTGTCTGTCTGTTGTTTTTCTTTATAATTGTAACCTACGTAGTTTTAAGAAATGGTTACGGTCAGGTTTAGGAGTACGGTTAGTAGCTCAAACGCAAACGAAAATGGACCAACGTGACTATTTCACGTGTTGTCGTGATACTGGATTGACGCAGTAGCCTATAGCCTACCCAACTCTACTTTTTACAAAATTTAATCCAGTTCTCTAGTCTTTTGTAAATTTAACTGTATTAGAAACTTTTAAAATCAACCTCAATCTTGTATAACTTATATACAAAGATTCGCCTACTTTGATAAATTAATATAAAATACTTCTTCCCATGACTTATTGATCTTTTAATTTTTTTAACAGTCCACCTATTTACCATAATAAGAATACATTTATTAATAAATATTATCCTATATATGGAGTTCAAATTGTCCCAGTCAAATAAGCAGACAATACAAATAGGATCAAATGAAAAATTAAACATTTATTAAACATTTGGTGAACACTTAAAACACTTGTACTTAAAAAAGAAAAAAAATCTAACGGTAACGAAACTGAAATCGACAGCTGTACTTTAAACTTACAAACCACCAGACACCGAGTTGCCTTCCTCCGTTAGCTGTGCCCCGCCTTCTGAATCACCTCTCCTCCACGCTGAGAGCAGGAGCCGCTGCCTCTGATGAGCCGACTTCACGAGCACGAGCTGCAACGATGGACACCGAACCACCACACACCGCGTTGCCTTCCTCCGCGACCGCGTTGCCTTCCTCCCCGCCTTCTGCATCACTGTCCCACCTCTCTTCCGCGGTGAGAGCAGGAGCCGCTGCCTCTGACGAGCCGGCTTCACGGGGATGAGCTGCCTCGATGGATATAAGAAAATCGTCCAGGTTGACTTTCAGGTCAAAGGCGGGGGACTGGAGAAAGTGGTCCTCGATCACCTCTGAGTCGTTTGACAAATTGGTAAGGCCGGCGGCGCGCATAAATGTTGACAGTGCCGAGCTGGTCAACAACACACTCTCATCTCCGCTGTCAGTGGAGACACAAGCTTTACCTCCAAAAGAGGGGGAGAAACGGAGGGACGCCTGCTTCATCTTGCAGCCCTCGCACCGGTGCATTGTAGACTTCTCTACAAACTCCCTCTGTTTGAACTGGCAGCTAGAGCATTTTCTTTTAATAATTTCTTTTGAATAACCACCTCAATTCCTTTTATTGTGGCACTGAAAAGTGCTGTTAATTGCTCTTGCTCAAGCACCTTCTCCCTCCTTGTAGTGAGTAGTGTTTTTTGTAGTGAGTATACTGTGATTTTTCCCTCCCAGCCTCAAACTCACTAGTCCCAGAGCGACACCCCATAAGCACCACCACACTCACTAATGCACACAGTGTGCAACTACATGTGATTGAGAGCATTCTGAAAGACTGCTTATGTGTTATAGACATGTCAGCCAATGACATTTACAGCTGTGGGGAGACTGGACTGATTTTCTACTTTACTGTTTGCATAAATTAACCAGTTAAAATCTGTAAAATATTGTGATGAATGCAGGGATTTATCTTTGTGTTTGGCTTTGATTCCGCCCCTCTCTGAACCTTTCTGCAGCACTTTGTCTATTACCTGAAGGCAGGGATAATTGATTTCACCTGGAGTGAGAGAATGGGGCTTGACAGTGGTGAACGTGACTGGCTTTCTGTGCTCAGCAAAGGAATGGGGACGCTTGGTGTTGCTCGAGACCGTTAGGGTTTGTCCGGCAACGAAGATAGTTAGCTAGTTAGATCGTATCAGTGTAGTTAGATAATAGTGGGACGGGGTGTGTTGGAGCACTGGCCCCATGTTCCAGGAGCGGTTTTAAGAGCTGTGTTGCGCAAAGAGACATTGTGATTCCCAAAGAGAAGCGTGCTGCACAAAGAGGACTAATTAATGCCAGTTCCATTGTGAGTAATCGTTGCGACTGCGGGGACGGAAATAACTCGAAGAAGATTCAAGTCAAGTCAAGTCAAGTCAAGTGTATTTGTATAGCGCTTTTCACAATACAGATTGTATCAAAGCAGCTTCACAGTATTAAATTAAAATAATACAACAAGGTTTGTTTCTAATGGAATTTATTGATTGATAAAATTAAAATTAAATATCCCCAAAATATCCCCAACTGAGCAAGCCAAAGGCAACAGTGGCAAGGAACCAAAAAACTCCATCAAGTGACCTAATGGAGAAAAAAAGTCGGGGGCCAGTTCTCCTCTGGCGTTTATGAACTATAGACCGGATTTAACTGTAAGATTAGAAATATTATATGAATGCCTCGCTGAAGAGATGCGTCTTTAATCTAGTTTTAAACTGGGAGAGCGAGTCTGAGCAACGAACAGTATCAGGAAGGCTATTCCAGAGTTTTGGTGCTAAATGTGAAAATGCTCTCCCTCCTTTGGTGGATCTGGATATCCTAGGTATGACCAAACGCCTCGAATTAAGTGATCTTAAAGAGCGCGATGGATTGTAGGGCGATAGAAGATCTGTTAAATAGACTGGAGCTAAGCCGTTTAGGGCTTTATAAGTCAGTAGCAATACCTTGTAGTTAATACGGGACTTTATAGGTAACCAATGTAGTGATATTAAAATCGGTGTTATATGATCATATTTTCTTGATCTAGTAAGAACTCTAGCGGCTGCATTTTGGACTAACTGTAGCTTGTTCATTGAGGATGCAGGACAACCAGCTAATAAAGCATTACAGTAATCTAGTCTCGAGGTCATGAATGCATGAACTAACTTTTCTGCATCAGAAACTGATAGCATATTACGTAGCTTAGCAATGTTTCTAAGGTGGAAGAAGGCTGTTTTTGTAACATGAAATATGATTTTCAAAAGACAAGTTGCAATCTAATATAACACCCAGGTCTTTTACTGTAGAGGATAAAGTAACAGGGCATCCTACTATGTTAAAATTGTATTGTGAGAGGTTTTGTTGGCGGTTTTTTGAACCGATAAGTATTACCTCTGTCTTGTCTGGATTCAATAAAAGAAAATTACGCGTCATCCAATCTTTTATATCTTTAACACACTCTGTCAATTTGGATAATTTAGCGTTTTCATCTGGCCGTGATGAAATATATATTTGAGTGTCATCAGCATAACAATGGAAACTAATTCCATGTTTCCTTATAATATTTCCAAGTGGCAACATATATATTGAGAATAATAGAGGGCCTAACACAGATCCCTGCGGCACTCCATAGTTTACTGTTATGGTCAATTTTTCTCCATTTAAATAGACAGAATGATAGCGGTCAGATAAGTATGATCTGAACCAGCTTAATGCTTGTCCTTGAACACCAGTATAATTTTGTAGTCGATCTAAGAGTATTGTGTGATCTATAGTATCGAACGCAGCACTAAGATCAAGTAAAACTAATATTGAGATACAGCCTTGGTCAGAAGCTAAAAGTAAATCATTTGTGATTTTAACAAGCGCAGTTTCAGTGCAATGGTGTGGCCTAAAACCAGACTGAAACTTTTCATAAATGTAATTTTCTTGCAAGAAAGAGCCCAGTTGAGCAGACACAACTTTTTCTAATATTTTAGACATAAATGGAAGATTTGAAATAACTGCCAATTTAAATGTTCTTGGAACATGAGTTAATAATATTGAGGAGAGGCTCTTCCACTATAGGTAACACTTCTTTCAGTAGTTTAGTTGGTATTTAGTTATCTAATAAACATGTTGTTGTTTTAGAGGAAGTGACAAGATTATTTAACTCTTTTTGTTCTATAGTTGTAAAGCACTGTAATTGTTCTTGCGGGGTGATAATTGAGGCTGAGTTATAAGGCACGATTGAAGATTGAACGTTTACAATTGTGGTTCTGATATTTTCTAGAAGTTCATGAAATCATTACTACTAAACTGTAACGGGATATTTTGTTCCGGTGATGCTTGTTTATTTTTTAGTCTAGCCACAGTGTTAAATAAAAACCTTGGATTGTTTTGGTTATTTTCTATTAGTTTGCGGAGGTGCTCAGCCCTGGCCGTTTTTAGGGCCTTTTTATAATGTGACTTACTGTCTTTCCACGCGATTCTAAAGACCTCTAAGTTAGTTTGTTCCATTTACGCTCTAAATTACAGGTTTCTCTCTTTAGAACATGCGTAGTATTGTTGTACCATGGTGCTTTACTTTTCTCTCTGACCTTTTTTAATTTAACGGGTGCAATAGTATCCAATGTTCTGGAGAGAATGGTGCTCATAATGCTAGTTAGTTCCTCTAGTTCATCTGTTTGTTTGGGTTCAGGCAGCAGCGGAAACAAATCGGATAAGCAATTTGAGAAATTATCTATGGTAGATGGGAGGATTGTTCTGCCTGGTCGATAACGTGGCGCAGCATGACATATTACAGCAGTACGTAATATGCAAGTTACCATGTAATGGTCAGTAACATCATCACTTTGCGGTATAATATCTATATCGGTTGGATCGGTTCCATATGATATAATTAAATCGAGTGTTTGATTAAGACGATGAGTGGGACCAGTGACGTTTTGCTTGACCCCAAAGGATATATTTTAAAGTGTTTTAAGAAGAGCGCGTGCTTTCACTGTGGACAAATTTGGCACGGCGGATTCCTTTCCCTAGACCCTGGGGTGGGGTCTTGTTGCCTGGAAATGGGGAAGTGTTTTATATTTTAATTCTTTATGTGTGGTGTGAATGTGTGAGTGTGATTGTTGTGGTTTTGAGTTTTAGAAGTTATATGGACATTATACTTCGGGTACGCTGGACGGGGGACACGCTGATTTTCCCACTTGAGAAATTGATCAATTTCTATTGTGCCATGCGGGGCTGAGGATAACCACTGGAGTGCAGTGTAGTGACGTTTTGGAGTTTCACTTGTGTATTGCCGTTTGCCTTAGGGGAGCGTATTGATGGTGCCTTCACATGCTATGGTAATTATGGTAAATACCAAAAGCCAACATGGAAAATGCACATGAACACCCACTCATGTGGTATTTTCCACTGGGCAACTCGTAGAATATTTTGATGCACGAGTTGGCGAGATGAGATAACCTTTGACCGTTTCAAAATGGTGGAGAGCAACGCAAGAGTCGTGAATACTGTTAGCGGATAGTTTTTGTAGCCTATACAATGTTGTGTCATTAACGATTGTAATATAATGCTTTAACACTCAATTTTCAACTTTGCCGCAATCTCCTTGGTTCATATTTAATAATTTTATGTCATGTTTTATTTTTTAAATTATTAATTATGTTTTAATCATCAGAAAGCACCACATTTACGTTTTTGTTTTTGTTTTTGTAAAGATAAAAAAGGTAATCTACTGACACAGACCTTGCGGGTACTACATTACGACAACAAAAGCACTTGAACACAACACACTGGTAAATACCAGTTCACAAGTGGAAAATATCATCTTTTCCATAGCAGAAGGTAGCAACCCACCAACACGCCACCTCAGCACAGACTCTGCCATAGAGGATGAGATCTTTTCCTTTGAGGATGAGGATGACACCTCTGCTACTGCTGAAAATCAAGTTGCAGACTATTTAAAATCAGGAGGATAGACTCTCTTAATGGTTTTGCACTGATTAAGAAAATTGCACTCCGTTATAATGCAGCCACTCCATCCAGTGCCCCAGTAGAGAGACTTTTTAGCCTGGAGAAGCTAGTCTTGACTCCACTGAGGAACAGGCTCTCTGACCAGAAGTTTGAGAAGCTTTTGGTTTTGAGATACAACCACTGGTTCAATGACAAGAATGGGTGGCTGGATAGCTAGATAGGGTAGCTTGGATGTATGGGGAGAGTAGAATGATGGATGGATGGATGCATGGATGGATGGATGGATGGATGGATGGATGGATGGAGAGAATAGAATGATGGATGGGGAGAATAGAATGATGGATGGATGGATGGAGAGAATAGAATGATGGATGGGAGAATAGAATGATGGATGGGGAGAATAGAATGGTGGATGGATGGATGGATGCATGGATGGATGGATGGATGGATGGATGGAGAGAATAGAATGATGGATGGGGAGAATAGAATGATGGATGGATGGATGGATGGATGGATGGATGGATGTATGGATGGAGAGAATTGAATGATGGATGGGGAGAATAGAATGATGGATGGGGAGAATAGAATGATGGATGGGGAGAATAGAATGATGGATGGATAGATGAATGGATAGAATAATGAATGCATGGATGTATAGATGAATGAATGAATGTTCAGGAGCTAAAGTTGGATACAGTATGTCTAAAGTTGTGTTGCATCTTTTTACATTTGCAGTTTTGCACTAAAAAGAGTGTATTTTTTTTGTTTTATACATTTTGGTACATTGCTTAAAGAGCATAATTTAATTTAGATTTATTTGTTGGCTGGCTGCAGCCTCTTGAAGTAAGATTGTCAATGGCCAGATTTATTTTTATGGAGATGTATTTTTTATTTTTTTATGTATTACCTACCTGTTTATATCCTTCGTTTTGCTATACATTGCACTTTCCAGTTACATTGAAAGCACCTAATATTGTTACACTGTTCTACTTGAAGTACAGTATTTTTTCAGTAAATTTCTTTAGTTTTATTTGCACTACAAAGAGTGTATATATTTGTTATTTCTTTTTGGTATATTGCTTAACAAGCTTAATTTAATTTTGCCCAGTTGTGGCCTGTTGAGGGGCAATAAATATCAAAAGTTCCAAAACATCTATTGTGTTATTTGCATTGATCCACTATATAAACATAATATCTACATACATGGCATTTGATTGGAGGCTAGTCTCACTTTGTCCCACAGCAACATTTTTTTTTTTTTAAATGTGTGTACAATGTTTCATGTTTCTGTTAATAATGTATTGCATTAAGTGTCCATTTCATTATAATATTCAGATTTATCATAAATAATTGAACACGCACATGTATTTTAAGTTCCGTTAAAGCAGCACTCAGTAGCTTCGGGATTTCTTTGCTGTATTCTCGCATTTTGCTCGCAGGTTTCTCTCTAGAGCTCCCCCCACAGCGCTGGAATAGATATTTGACAACACTGTTGTAAAAACTCGTTGGTGATTCTCAGACACCAGAGGCTAGTAGATCAACGACATCAAAGCAGATGGGACATCCTTTAAAACGTCTTCTTCATTCGGGTTCGGACAGCGTGAGGGAGTGCAATAATGACAGCATTTTAGCAGATTTCTTTTGGCCGTAAAGCAATTGTTTACATTGCGAGACCTGATATCACGCGAGACTTCCTGGTTCAAAGTTGCAAGTGCGTATTTTCCGCTCACGGGTACCAGGGGGGTGCGAAATGACCACCATTCAACCCGAAATAAGTAATATAACCATTCCAATGACTCCGAAGCTGTTCAGTTAAGGTAAAAAAAGTTACTTAGTTCACCTTTAAAGAGGGGTAGAGGTAGGGTCACATTTGAGCATTTAAAATTTAATTTTACTTGAAGGTAACGCAATAGTTACTTTCTTAAGTAACTAGTTACTTTTAAAATTTGTAACTGAGTAACTAATTTAGTTACTTTTTGGAAGAAGTAACTAGTAACTGTAACTAATTACTTTTTAAAAGTAACTTGCCCAACACTGCCTGTCAAGCGCGCCCTGTTAAACTGACAGGACTTAAAAGCACATGCAAATGATACACTTTCACTCTATGATGGTTAGACTGTGCAATTAATTATTTTTTCTGAGAGAAGCCAGCTTCCATTGAAAATGAATGACTTACGATAACTTTGGAAGCTCAAGTCGCCGGCGGTGTGAACGTACAGTTAACGTAGACTAACCATGTTCCGTACACTTTTCACCTTTCAACGCACGCCAACGGCTACTCCTCTGTTGCTGAGAGACATACAAGCTTGTGTGAGTGCTCATTCTCAGGGGAAATTCCTATTGGAGGATCTATTCTTTGATTGATGTCTTTTGGACCAATAGTATTTGAGAAAAGTGGGGTTAAGTCCAAGCGGCAACATTCTGATCTGAAAAATGAAGCCTACCCGGAAGTGCGAAAAACTGCAATACCTCGAAAATCCACTAGGGGAAGGTCCCAAAAGGGAGCAAATGTCCATAGCCCCCATGTTAAAATGTCCGTTTTCACAGCATAAATTCATGTTTTTATAGGTTGGTCCCATGGACTTTTATTGCATTTTTCGTAGGTTCCGAGTGCCTGACAACGGCGAGGGTAGTGATTTTTTTTCTAACTTGTTAGTTTAGATAGTATTTAGATATATAATGTATGACAAATAAGGGCGTGGTTAACTTTGATTGACAGCTTGATTGACAGTCAGGCTGCACCAAGGAGAATGACAACATAAGCGCCATTTTTTTACCACAGTTGAAATATAATACTACTGTTTCTGTATCATGAAATGTAGTTTTAAGAGTTTTTCATGCGAGAATGTAGTTGTTTCAAGCTCAAATCTGTGGTTTATTTAAAGATTTATGAAAATTTGATCCAGTTGTGAGATCCAGCGATGACCGGGCGCTCGGCGCTCATGTACCCCACCTGTAACAGCTTTTCCTCGGCTGGCGTTTGCCGCGGACTCTGGTGTCTCTGTAGTGGTTAAACATGAGATATAATTCGTCTTGTCTAGTCTATATCTAATGGGCGATTTTTGGTCTTGTGAATCTATAATTTGGTCCCGGGGTAATCGTTTTTGCTGTGGGGAAGTTTCATAACTTTATAAGCTATTTAACTTTACCGTTGTATGGTTAGACTAGAGCGCTGACTTTGTATGTTTGACTGAATTGTTTGCTTTATTTGTATAGCTTCTTGTACCTTTTACTTATACTTTTATAATGGCTAATATTGATAAAAGGGAAATTTAACAAAAAGAGACTGAGTTGAGTTTTGTCATTTAAAATTTTAATTCAACGAAAATGATCAGTAAAGGTGTTTACTGCAAAATCTGTTGTTTAGTACAAATGCACATATTGCCTGGACCATATTAAAATGTTTAATATTTTTATATTATATTTAAAACAAAAAGAGGCAGGTTTGTGTTTTATATATATTTTTTTTATAAATAGGCAAACGTTATGTGCAGTGAATATAATCAATACGCGTTGCCTGAACCACATTTGTGTGGCTATCATGTTTAAGATTTCTTTAAATGAAAACGAAAAGAGTTAGTATGGTGTTTTATAACATATTTCGTTGCCTAAAATATACACAGAGATAACCGGAGTAGCAGAGCGAGCTGAGTGACGTGCGCTGCGTCAGAAGGTGGGCGGGGCGGGGTTAGGATTTCCCAAGATTTTCCAAGATGGCGCCGCCCATAACCCCCATAAACGGCTTCAGAACCCGTTCTTCAGAAAGTCTATGGGTGACGTCACAGACGCTTTGTCCATATTTTTTACAGTCTATGGTTAAGTCCTTCTTCCACCTGGGTTCAGATGCTCACAGACGTTAACGGTGTTCCGTACAGAGCACATTTCAGATTTCAACTGCAAAATTTGACGTTAAAATTATCATTTGTGAGCTGTTTATTTATTTTAAAAGAAGAGGATATTATTGAAATGTATGAGAAAGGTGAGTACATTTTTCTTTTTGTTAAAACTTAAGTTAATTTGCCTACTGCCTACTAAGCTAGACCACCACGCGATGGTTAGTCATGATTTATGGCACGTGAATTAAGCCTGAACCATGTGAAACGTTATAAAACAACTTGATCATATATTTCTGAAGAACAAGAAGGAGGGTAAACAATTTGCATTTGTTTAAAACGTTTAATAATTGAAAGTAATTAATGGGCAACCGTGAACTGATAAAATGATAAGGACATTGTGTGCGTGTGTGAGTGTTGTAACGTGTGTGTGTGTGTGTGTGTGCCAAGGTTATTTTCGTAAACGAAAACCAGTGTTGGGGCTAGTTACTCAAAAAAGTAATATATTACATATTACTCTCAAAAATAGTAATGCCTTACTTTACTTTATTACTCCCTGGAGAAAGTAACTAGTTATATTACTAGTTACATTTTTTTTCTTAATTACTCTATAATTGCCTGAGATGCATCAGATGGAGGGAGAACATACAAAGGAGGAGTGTTCTTTAGGGTCTTTATTACGCCAACAACAGACTGGCACTGTCTAGCACAAATAACTACAAACAACTGTACTTGTCGTTGTTGACGCTTCCATTTTTCCCCATCTGCCCCAATAATATCTGTCTGCAGAGCCGCAGAGCCACAGTTTCACCACAGCAGTTTTACCCGCGCATGCGCAGTTTCAGGTTGTAATTCAAGCCCTATAAATAGTCATTTATATGCAAAATTGTCTATAAAACACAACCGGTCTTCCGACCTTTTACTATATGCGCGAGGGAGAGAGAGCAATACAGCGCTCGTGTTGTTTGAAGGCGGTGAGAGTGAACGGGCTGCGCGCGCGCGTCCGGGGCGCTATATTTTTTTCCCCAGGATGGTAGGGGAAGACTCATGAATATTCATTAGGGAAGTCATCCCTGATTGGCCTGAACTGCCGCGTGTCGACCAATCGGTGATGGTAAATGATACCTCGTGCCAAACCCAGACCAATCACTGTTCCATTCACGCCCTCCTCCCCTTCCCTTCTGTTCTCTGTGTTGTGTGCCTTGTGTGTGAAGGTGAAGCATGAAGGTGCTACTGGCAAATGTAACGCAAGTTACTTTGTAACGCGTTACACCCAACACTGACGAAAACTGAAACTAAGACTAAAACTATTGGTCAAAAAACATTTTCGTAAACTGAAATAAAATTAGAAATTCGTAATAAAGGGTTCTTCAACAGTGGGTGCACCTGGCAAACTTACTGAAATCTCTCTGGAACAAACGGCGGGCGAGCCGTTTCTTGGTCAGGGATGAGAGAGGGAGAAATGAGGTACACACACATATATAGTTTATTTATAACCTGGAAGTATTTATTCAGCAATCGGCGGGAAAAGGTCATCTTTACGGAACATCGTTGCTGTACGGAACATGGTTAGTCTACGTTACTCCACTGCCGCTTGCCTACGCCATCTCGCTGAATGCTCCAGAGACGCTGTGCGGGAAGCACGTGACATAAAACGAGGCCAGTTATTGGCTATTTGATACTTCTCCTGCTGTACTGGCTGAGTAAAACCTCCGGTGGCTCATTACTGCCACACTTTGGTAACCGCAGATTAAAATATGCACGAAATGAGCCGCTTATGGCAAATAAAAGTTATTTAGCAACTAATCAATGACTAAATTAGTTGACAACTATTTTAATAATCGATTAAATCGATTAGTTGTTTCAGCTCTAGTTCACTATATTGAATCTTCACTACATACTTCTATACATTTTTGACATTGTCTCCATTTAAACCAACCCGTCTTGTCCTCTTTGGAAGGGCTTTTGTCGCCTTCTGTTTCAGCTGTCTGGTCCTCTTCCAATGAGCCTGTTGCCTGGTCTTCATTCGGCATTGCTGTGTCACTGACCTCTTCCTTAAAAACGCATAAACATGTAAAATAATGCATATTCATATATTATTAGTTCTAAACTGCAATTACAAACTTACTTTAAATGTTCTTAGCTCTCCATTCATCTGTACCACCTCTGTTGTTATCTTCATGAATACCATATCCTTGGCATCACTGTCATCCAGGAAAGCCAGGTCTTTAAAACGCGGGTCAAGTGCTGAGGCACAGTGGAGAGTGCCTTCAAGATATGTATAACGGTCATCAAAGTCCTGCCTGAATCTGTCTTTCATACTAGATCACTCTCATCTGGTTGGAATTGTCTCTGCAATTTGGCTTGGATTGGAGAGATAATGGAGATGGTGGGATTTTTTCCTCACTGAGGAGTGTGGTTGCCACTTTCAGAGGTGACATTAATTTGATGATCTCTGGGATCAGTGTCATGTCATCTTCTGTCAAACTGGCCATAGCCTCATGCCTCTTTATCTTCCTGGACATCAGGGTGTTCAGCACAGCAGGCTGCTGCTCCCAGAAACGCTCCAACATATCGAGGGTACTGTTCCATCTGGTGGAAACGTCATGGATGAGCTTGTGGTTGGGCAGGTGTAACTGGGTCTGTATTTCACGCAGAACTTCAGTTGCCTTGGGGCTTTTGTGGAAAAAGGAGACAAGCTTCCTAACTTTCACCACCAGCTCAGAGACACTGTCTACCTTAAAGGCTTTTTGAGATGCCAAGTTCAATGTGTGGGTGATGCATCTCACGTGTGGGTCCATTTTGGCACCAGCACCAGCCAGGATCATGTTTTTGGCGTTATCTGTGACTAACGCGGGGCTCTTCTCTTCGATCTTCCACTCACGGCAAACATCCTGAAGTAAACCGGCTAGATTATTCCCTGTGTGAGCCTCGTTGAACACTCTGGTCTGCAAAACGTGGTTTTTGAGAACCCACTCGTCATCTATGTAGTGTGCTGTGACCGTTACATATGATTCTGTAGCGCACAATGTCCAACCGTCCACTGTTACAGCAACTCTTTGGGCTTTGTGCAGAGACTCCTCTATCTCTCTTCTGACTTTGTCGTACAGAACAGGAATCTGTTTATCGGAGAATAGCTTTCGGTTTGGTATCTTATAACGAGGCTCCAAAACATGGAGGAGGTGTTTAAAACCTTTGTTCTCCGTGACACTATAGGGCTGAATATCTTTGCAGATGAACAATGCAATAGCATCTGTTATTGCTGCGGGGCATGGAAAAAACTTTCAATACTTTTCTCACCCCTTTTGGAGCTGGTAGCTACAGGTGAATCAGAGCAGGAGGCAGGGGATGCAGGGTCACTGGCAGATGCTTCCACAACAACACGTGGTGCCGCTTCAAGTGCGTTATCAGATTAGTCGTACTGCCCGTGTATTTTACAGATGCGTGGCACATTTTACAAATTGCATCTGTCTTGTCAAGTCGTCCGTCTTTCTTGTAAAATCCATAGTGTTTCCATACTTTAGATTTAAAACTCAGTGGAGGATAAATTATCTCAGCATCCGACATGTTTGTTTTGCTTACTCCTCGCGCTTCCCGACAACTACCTTTGGGCGCATCACTGGCTTCATCCGCACAGCTGATACATTGAGTTGTAGTGTACACAATACACATCCGCAAGTCCGTTGCCTAGGCCTACTTTATGTAGGTCGATTAAATTATGTGCCAAAAACAAGTTGACAACACTTGTTAATAAATAAAGAAATACATTCTGTATTAAAAGGATAAGCTGTATCTCGGAAAAACAGATGCATCTCGCAAAAACCGATGCATCTCGATTTGCTTCCAAAATTTCATTCATCCTCTGCTGCTCTACCGATGCACTCGCATCGTGCACGAGCATGACCGCGTATCGATACATATCGGTTAATCTTCCCATCCCTAATATAGATAGATAGATAGATAGATAGATAGATAGATAGACATATGTTTATCTGTCTATGCATATATACATATGTTTGTGTACATACACATATAGATATCTATATAGATGTAGACGTATATAGATAGGTATAGATAGACATATGTGTATATATATATATATACAGTAGAGATCAAAATTAAAGAACAACATACTATTTCCTAAATTTCAAGGTCACTGCTTAGTCGTAGTTAAAGTTAAACAAACAAGAGCAAAAGAGCAGTTTTTTTGCATATTTCATAAATTAAATGTATTTTGAACTACAGTATATAAAACTTAAAGGAGACTATTAAAAAATAACTCTGGTCAAAATTAGAGAACTCTTTTAGATACCTCCAAGTTATTGGTGATAATGTGGCACCTGGTGCTAATTTCCTTAATTATCTGGCACACCTTATTTAACTGGCAGCAAACTTTCCAATTTTAACTGACTTTGCAAGATGGCAAGCCGCTCTAAGGTGACTGAAACCCTACGACACCAGGTTGTCCAGATGGAGGCCAAAGGGATGACCCTTTCAGCTATTGCAACAGAAATTGGTCGTTCAAAATCTGTGATTTCTAGAATATTGAAGCTTTACAAATATACTCGTTCATTCAAGTCCCCCAAAAAGGCTGGTCGTCCACGTCAGACAAATGCACGAGAGGACAGGACGATGCGGAGACTTTCAATGGGGAATCGGTTCAACACTGCAGCTGGAATTGCTCGGCAGCTCAGAGCTGAACATGGTAAGGTTCTGTCTCGGCACACAGTGTCTCGTCGTTTAAGAGGATTCGGACTGAAAGCTCACTCTGCAGTGACCAAGCCTCTCATCAGCAGAAAGAATCAAAAGGCTAGACTAACCTTTGCGGAGGAGCATGTTGTGTGGACAGAGGAGAACTGGTCAAAAGTTCACTTTAGTGATGAAAGTAAGTTTAATTTATTTGGGTCCGATGGGAAACATTATGTTCGGCGTCAAACTGGGGAAAGATTGAACCCAAAGTGTGTAAAGAAGTCAGTCAGAGGTGGAGGAGGAAGTGTCATGGTTTGGGGGATGTGTCAATGGATAAGACACATGCCTTTGGTGTGAGAGACCAGGGTTCGAATCCACTGTGAGACACCAATGTGTCCCTGAGCAAGACACTTAACCCCTAGTTGCTCCAGAGGCGTGCAACCTCTGACATATATAGCAATTGTAAGTCGCTTTGGATAAAAGCGTCAGCTAAATGAATAAATGTAAATGTCAAAAGTTTTCAGGGTTAATCGGCTCCAGGGGCGTAGCCATCATTTCAAAAGTGAGGGGGACAGAATGTCAAGTGTAATACCAGTTTTTTTTTTTGACTTTTGTTGACAGGTTTTTGCTTTAATGGCTTAATATGATATTTATTTTTAAAGCAATAAAACAGAAAGAAAGAACGAAAGAAAGAAAGATGTTCAGTACTTTGTATTGCACAAACATGCAGCGTTTTTCCTGGCTCAAAACTAGGTGGAGGTGGTAAAATCCAGATCATGTATTTTAATAATAAGATAATTAAATTTGTATTTTTCTTAGACCATCATTTAGCCTACTGTGTTTGTGGGTGGTGCTCGGTACCTCTAGGGGGGTCCGGGGGCATGCCCCCCCGGAAGAAAATTTTTACATTTTAAAGATAAATTCATTAATCTGGTGCATCTTTGAGTCACCCGAATCTGCTGTTAAAAATAAATAATCCACCCGCCAACCGCCCAAACCTATAATATTTGATCATCACAATTACAATTATTCAAATTCTCAGTGTTAAGCATGATAATATGGTAAAATGTCACACTAAAGTAGGCTGCTTTAAAAATAACATTTACTTAAAATAAAAGTTCTTCTTTTGGCAAAATTACATTTTCTATAGACTAAACAGAGGCTCCCTTCAAACTTAAATTGTCAATGTTTCATTACATCACTGTTGGAAAACACTCTTATCAGAATACGTTTTTTACCTTTATAAAGGGCATTTTTTCCTTAATTTTATTAAATTTAGCCTACATGCTCCATCTTTCATTTCAAACTGAAACAGCAAAACTTTTTCGTTGCCGTCAGTGTATTATCAACTACAGGCAATCAATCACCACTTAACATTAAATGAAATGAAATCAGAATCATCCTTGCATTATCTAAGCTTCCATTTTTATTATATATATATTATTAATATAATACTATTTATTATTATCTATCTATCTATCTATCTATCTATCTATCTATCTGTCTGTCTTACTAAACTAAAACTTTCCAAATGAAAACCTTCAAACTTTAAGCTTTTAAAACTACTTCAGACTTTCTGGTTAGGCTTTTACAAAAGAACTTAAAGTTTGTCATCATGTAAGCTACACATGTTACAACGCTGCCTGATTCAAGCAGGCTGTTAATAATGCATGAAAATACAAATTCAGCATTAACAATCATCATGTTAATTCTAATTTGAAGAGCTTCGATAACATCTGTGAAAATAAAAGACATTACGAATAAAAAAAGATTGAAAATAAGAGCACGTTTGTGCGGGTAGTGAATATTTTCAATTTGCAACAAAACTTGTTAATTATTCAACAAGAGAAGTAGACAGAGTTATTCATCATTGTGCAACACAATTCGGATACATGACAACTTACAGTGCTTGACTTTTTCGTGAAGTTTTTTTGAGACTTTTTTTGCTGTTTTGAACTCATTGCGACGACCTCTTTGAAAAAAATGGATTGGGCGCGGGTGCGAGCATGGGCGTGTCATGATGCGCGAGTGACTGATTACCATGGAAACGAGAAAGTCACGTATGTAGATAGACTATCCTTGACTCTTTGGATTTTAAATCTCGATGTAGGCTATACACACCCGCGAAAACCTCAGCTTGTCGTGGACATACTTGCCCTATGAAAAAGTGCGGGGGACGAATTTACATTTTCTAAAAAGTGGGGGGGGCACGTCCCCCGCGTAATCTACGCCCATGATCGGCTCTATAGAGAAGACCAACCCAGATAAGGGTTAGACAGCTCTATAGAGAAGATCAACCCTTATAAGGGTTAGAACCTAACCCAGGAGGGTTAGAACCCTGAGAAGGGGTAGAACCCTAACCCTGATAAGGGGTTGAAACCTAATAAGGGGTAAACAGCTCTCTGTGTGTGTGTATATATATATATATATTGTAGTAAGGAAGAGATAGGATCCAAATGCAAATGAAAGTTTAGAGTTTATTGAGAGAGCAGTGATAAAAAGTCTCTTCAAACAGGAACACAGGTAACTGCAGGTTATGCAGAAATAAATAGTCTCTTCAAACTGGAACACAGGTAGCTGCAGGTTATGCAGATAAGTCTTTAGAAAAGATAATAGGATGGACTCAAAAGAAGGTCCCCAATAAACGGGTCAGCAGCTCTCTCGCAACTCTCGCTCATTCGTGGCTGGAATGCAGCAGAGATAGGGAGAGCGGCTAGTATACCTCAGACCTCTCGTCTCCACGTGCTGAGCGACAGCACTGCATAGAAAACAGCTCAGAGCATTCGTCGACAGCGGAAGGGCTGGACACAGTATAGAAGAGAAGATTAATAGACAGTGAAATGGCTTTAGCTGACCTGAACCTGACTGTTGACGGGACTGAGACACGACAAGACAAGACGGATACAGCAGGGTTTGTAAATAGCCACCAGCATCATACTCTAACGAAATAATCCGGCAAATGGCAAGAAAACAGGGAACATTAAATAGCAAGCAGGCTAGAGGAGAGAACAGATGAAAGAGATAACAGCTAATGAGAATCAGCTGAAGAGGGAAAAGGGAAAGAGCGAGGTAACGACCAGCAGAGGGGGGAAAAGGAAAGGAAAAGCCAAAGAGAAGAACCAGACTCATGACATATATATATATATATATAAATATATAAATATAAATATATATATATATATATATATATATATATATATATAAATATATATATATATATATATATATGACAAGATTAGAAATGAGTTTATTAGAGGGACAGCGCATGTTGGACGTTTTGGTGACAAGGTGAGGGAGGCGAGATTGAGATGGTTTGGACATGTGCAGAGGAGGGACATGAATTATATTGGTAGGAGAATGCTGAGGATGGAGCCACCAGGAAGGAGGAAAAGAGGAAGACTAAGGAGGAGGTTCATGGATGTGGTGAGGGAAGACATGCAGGTAGTTGGTGTAAAAGAGGCGGATGTAGAGGACAGGGTGGTATGGAGTCAGATGATCCGCTGTGGCGACCCCTAATGGGAGCAGCCGAAAGAAAAAGAAGAAGAAAATATATGTAAAAAAAAAAAAAAAAAAAAAAAAAAAAAAAATATATATATATATATATATATATATATATATATATATATATATATATATATATATATATATAAATATGTATGTATATATATATATAAATATGTATGTATATATATATATATAAATATGTATGTATATATATATATATAAATATGTATGTATATATATATATATATAAATATGTATGTATATATATATATATAAATATGTATGTATATATATATATATATAAATATGTATGTATATATATATATATATATATATATATAAATATGTATGTATATATATATATATAAATATGTATGTATATATATATATATATATATATATAAATATGTATGTATATATATATATATATATATATATATGTATGTATATATATATATAAATATGTATATATATGTATATATATATAAATATGTATGTATATATATATATATAAATATGTATGTATATATATATATATATATATATATGTATGTATATATATATATATATAAATATGTATATATATGTATATGTATATATATGTATATGTATATATATAAATATGTATATGTATATGGGCCATTCTACAGAATTGGTGCAAAGTCAGAGTTGGAAACATCTTGAAATTTTTTTGTTTTTTCCCACAAATTTTGCATGTATGCAAATTGTATAATATCCAAGGTATGCTTTTCTAGTAATTGTGCAGTTAATTCTCATATTGTATTTTCAGAAAATGCTGGAATATTTTCCTTCTCCCCAAATTTGTCACTACCGAAACACAATATTAAATAATTTATTAAGAAGGCTTATAATGACCTATTAAGATTTTGTTTACATCTACCTTATAAATATATATTTTTTCTATTTTTAAAAAATATTTTTACTGGTTAAATCAATAAAGATTATAATTTTAATAATATTTTAAGTGTGATTTATGAGATTTGTTGTATTTTGAACCCAATCTTTCTTTGTAGAAGGCATAAAGTTTATCGTACTGATTTCAAAGTTAAGGATTCATTAGTATTAATATGCATTGAACCAAACACTATCATAACATCTTAGTTGATAATTCAATATACTTTATTTTTGACAAAACATCCCATGTTACGGTAGTGACTGCACATTTTTGGTAGTGACAGTAATGTTTTGGTAGTGAAAATTAGTTTGCCATGGCTGAATCAGACTGTCCACATTTTATGTTAATATAAATAAATAACTATGATGCACATATGCAGTCAGTACATATAGCAGACACACATCTGACAGTAAATATCTTATAAGAACACCTAGAGCTATTCTATATTTTGGGTCTTGAGGTGCAAGTGAGAAGAGGTATGCTCATAGATTTTTCTTCCTAAAAAAACAACAACTTACAATGTAGACTCAGAACCACTTTGTTTTATTTTCACATTTTCAACATTTTGTTTATGAGTCATTCAGATAAATCTCCAGAACCACTGAACTCTCTGTCTGTGTGTGTGTGTGTGTGTGTGTGTGTGTGTGTGTGTGTGTGTGTGTGTGTGTGTGTGTGTGTGTGTGTGTACTGGTGTCTGATCACCCTCACTGGAAGTGCTAGGTGGTGTGGAAGCCCTGCAAAATGTCTCCATCTCTTTTTGTCTTTTCACCATCATCCTGTGTCTTTTCTGTCTTTTCCTCCATGCTTTTCTGACATGTCTTTGCTCCCTGTCAGATAATTCACTGATACTCTTCAACTTTCCTTCTTCCCTTCGTTTCTTATTTCTTTCATTTTCTTTCCTTAAGTATTCCTCGTACTTCACTGGGTCTTCCCTCAACCTTTGTTTGTATTCTCTCTGTCTCTCTGTTGTAGTTTTTCTATTTTTTTTAGGCATGTTGGTGTTTTATGTCATTCTCCTTGCCAAGTTAATCATAGAAATTAACATTACTGACAACAACCTTACACCTAAGCTAGTATCATGGACTGCAACCTTAAGTAATTGTAACCTCATCACATTACAGAATTTTAACAGAATATTGCATACTAAAACACTACTAAAACATACTACAGTAGTAATTATTTGCATAACTGTACTAAAATGTAGTTTATTCCTCCAAATAAAGGATTATGTGTTCCCTTTTGTCACTACCAAAACAATGTCACAACCGAAACTTCAAGAAAATGTTTCGGTTGTGACTGTTTTGGTAGTGACAATTTTAGATAACTTTTGAGCCTAGTTCGAAGATGCTAATCAGCACATGGTTAGCCATCACTGGTCAGAACAGTTGAACACATATAACAACTAAATTTTATGGAATAACATCCCAAAAAAATTTCTCAATAGCAGAAAAAATGAGTTTGGTAGTGACATTCCTTAAAGTTACACACAGATTTTTAGACTTTAGAACACATTTACCTCAAAATGATGGGATCAATCTACTCACCATATAGCACATGAGAGAGAGGGACACAGGAATATTTCCTGATCAAAAATGTAGGAGTGTGGTTAAAATCAGTCTCAGCCAATGGACTACAACATTCACTGTTTTGGTAGTGACATGAAAATGCGGGACATGTTTTTTTAGATAAAGTTTCATGATTTAAAAATAAAATATAAAATAAATATTTTTTTAACTTCATTTAAAAAAAATATATATATATTTTTTTTTTTTAAAACAAGAATGGAAAAATTTGCAAAAAATTATTCAATATCATTTTCACAAGTTGAAATTTAGGGGTTAGGGTTTGGGACAGCCACCTCCTAATTGAAAGTAGCCCATAAATTATGATTTTATATATATAAAGCTTACTGATATCTTAAATATTATTGTGGGTTTCAATAGATAATTGAAGGATCTTAGTAAACATCTAAGATTTTAATAATTAAATGCTTTTCAAATGTGTTTTTTGGATGAGGGACAGCAGTTTGCACCAATTCTGTAGAATGGCCCATATCATGTTTCTCAATCTCATTATCAGGCAATACAGTCAACAATGCATTAACGCGTTTCCTTCGCCCCTAAACACAAATCATTGAAGTTTTCATACATGTTTCGTACTTCAGACTCATATTCTTTGTTACTTTGCATCAAGCTTGTAATAGTCTCAATCATTTTGTGTGCTTTGTTAAGCTTTGCCTTTCTCAGTTTTTGTAATGAATCAAGTCTTTCCACCAAAACCTTTGCTGTGAGTTTAATTGTCCTTTTTTGCATTTCAGGTTCATTTTCATTACAAACCTTTGCCACAGCGGATTCCTCCGCGGCCAAACACTGCTTGTCCATATTACACACAGTACTCAAAAACCCATGCAGTACAAAGAATAAATGTGTAACCTTTGGCAAGTGTGCACACAGAGTCAATGGCCATTAAAATTTGTTGTTGCAACAGTACCTTTTAATCCGCTGCTGAATCAAGCGTTGTCCCAGCAACAAACAATCCAACAGGAACAGTGAATCCACTACGAATCCAACAGGAACAATTAATCACATTTCCACGACGAAATCAGATATCCATGAAACGAATCCTTGATGCTGAAGAACTCATACTAAACGAAGCCTCTGTCTCTGAAGTGGCGTCCTGGCTTATGCTCACAGTCCATTGGAAGAAGTTTTTGACTTAATGTAACAGCTTTTCATCAAGCTGCTGTTGTACTGGTAATAGAAGTGAGCAAGTAGTCAACACGTATAAACTCCATGAACACAGATATAAGATGCAACCAATGTCTTTTATTTATTGTGCTCTAATTGTTTAACGTTGCTTCCAGTTAGCTTCTTGTAGTGTCTCAGTCTTTGCTGTTCAAAGAATCAAAGTCCATACCTTGCATAATACATCGCACGAACATTGTCCATATTCCATATGTCCTTGAACATCACTCTTTCCCAGTGAAGCATGGTTAAGCACCATTAAATACAATCCAACGCAATCTTTGAAGCACGGTCAGCATAATATTTCACATAGAACATGGCTTAACACGGTCAAAAACTGTGTGCTTCCCCACTACCAATACACCTGTTGTCTAATTACCCATATGCTCCTAATATGCCAATGTCAGAGCACCCCCAATGGACAAATATATAATTGCATTAAAATGGCTCCTACAAATTTTATTTTTTTATGTTTTACTTTTACATATACAATAGGAAGCCTAGTTGCCACCCCTCGTTCTGCTCTTGCCCCCCCTTTGCCACCCCAAATATAAAATCCTGGACACGCCCCTGGATGTATGGTCAGGACAAACGTAATAGCACTGCAATAGATTGGCTATATTAGGTTAAGGACCAACGTAATAGCACTGCTTATATTAGGTTAAGGACCAACGTAATAGCACTGCTTATATGTTGGCATGTAACGTAATTGCGATTTGCAAAATAGTTTCCTCAGAACGTATTTCATGTGATACAGGGTTGGCGCTAGAATGCACTGATGATTGGGGTGTTTGTCTTTAATTTTCTCCAAAACTATACAGTAAAATTACTTATAAATAAATACAGTAATAGTCAGGGTCACTCTGAACAGGAATCAAGTGACAGAATGAGCAAACCTATGAAGGAACACTTTTTATAAGTGTTTGAAAATGGGACATGGTGTAAGTGCTAGAATGCACTTTGATGATGGGGGGAATTGGCCTTTTCTCCAAAAAATATACAGTAAAATAACATGAAAATAAATACAGTAATAGACAGGTTCACTCATATGAGTGTTTGAAAATGGGACATTATGTAAGTGCTATAACGTAAAATAAAATGGCAAAACTGTGACCTTTTATATATAAAATGCCTGTGTGTATGTGTGCCCTTGTTTATATTACATTGTGGGGACCAAATGTCCCCATAAGAATAGTAAAACCTGAGATCACCTACATTGTGGGGACCAGCCAGCGGTCCCCACTTTTCAAAAGGCTTATAAATCACACAGGATGAGTTGTTTTGAGAAAGTAAAAATGCAGAATGTTTCCTGTGATGGGTAGGTTTAGGGGCAGGGGCAGTGTAAGGGGATAGAATGTACAGTTTGTACGGTATAAAAACCATTACGTCTATGGAGAGTCCCCACAAAGATAGTGAACCAGACATGTGTGTGTGTGTGTGTTTGTTTGTTTTGAGTATCATATTTAATACATCAGGTATGAATGTATATTTCATAGATCAGGTTTTTAGGCAATTCAATGAGAATTAACAGATTAAAAGGAACCTAAAAGCCTGTTGTGTCATATTTGTCATTTACTTTAAAATGTAAGTAAATAAATAAATAAACAAACACACATTAATACATGATGTATAATAATTAATGAATACTTTATATATACAAACATTAAAATCAGCAATAAAAATGCAAAACAATTAGTGTATGATAATTAACATGAATAATTTAATTTACATAATTTAATTTAAATTTAATTCACATTAATTAATAAAGTATAATAATTAATGTATCATATATTAAACATTAAAATTGACAATAAAAATGAATGATGTATAATAATTAACATTAATATGAACATGAATAAATTATGTAATAATTAATGTAAATCATATATAGGCCCACAATTATTAAAATAATAAAAAATAAACAAATATAAAAGTCATATCTTAAAAGAAATCATGAAAATGTAAAAAAAAAAAAAGAATGATGCATAATAATTAACATTAATATGAACATGAATAAATTATGTAATAATTAATGTAAATCATATATAGGCCTATACAAACATTAAAATAATGAAGATTAAACAATTAAAAGTCGTATTTAATACAAAAAGCATGAAATTTAATTATTTATGTCCTAATAAGATGGAAAATAGCAGAAAATGTGTCTTAAAATCAATTGTGGCTTCTTCCAGCATCCATACCGTAAGTACACAAATAGACGCGCATACTAAAAAAAATGTGCGGCTGGCTTGACCGTGTATTTTCAACGCGCGGCCCACTTGACCGCAGTGCAGGACGTTAAGGGGTTAATTGAGTTAATGAGCTTGAGATGAATCAGGTGTGTTTTGAATCAGGTGTGCCATCATTTAATTAGCCTAATGGAGCGAACGGATTTGATTGTTAAAGGTAAGAATATTCAATATTTCTATAAATATTTACAGTATGGAGGTGAATTTGACTTCAAAAACAGTCTAGAGGTAATCTACCTGCGTGAAGTTAAGTTATATACACCCAACGCAAAACGTCGTCAAACTATGCTCATCGTTTGTGCTCCGTTTGTGCTGTTTCGGTTTTTTAGATATTAAAAGAATATTTTTAGGTCATTCTGAGTTCACTCTGCCCCCCCACATGCTCCAAATTCACCCAAAATAGTCTCGTTCGTTTGTGCTTCGTTTGTGCTGGTACAATTTTCGTTTGTGCTGCATCGGCCTTTAAAATATTAGACACTGAATGAAAGCGAATTATAGACGGTGACTTCACCAGCCACCCAACTGTTCCAAATTCACCCCAAACATGCTCAATCATTTGTTTTCGTATGTGCTGCAAAATAAATAAATAAATATATATATATATATATATATATATATATATATATATATATATATATATATATATATAGGCCTTTATTTATTTATTTATTTTACAGTCACTCTCAGAAAAAAAGGTACACGGTGGTACAAATAATGTTCCTCAAAGAACAGTTTTGTACCTTTTCAATAATAGTACCTTTAATGGTACAGGAAAGACCACTGATGATACTGTTTGGTACCTGTTAAGGTACAATTGAAATGAAGGTACATAATTGTTCTCACATCAAGGGTACAGTGATGGACCAAATTACTGTTTCATTCATGATTGGTTGCGTCAATGTTGAGTATTTGGCATAGCAACGGAATTTTCCGAACTGACAGCGGGAAGCAGCAGGCTAACATTACACCACTGCAGCGCGGTCGAGATTATTTTATCAAACTTGAAGAAGACGAAATTTAAAGGTGAGTTCTGATAATTTATGTATTGAGTTCACAAGTCTAAAATATAAATGTTTCAGCCACTTAACGTTAATTTAGCGAGTTAAATTAGCTTTGCTCCAAATGCTTTTTAGCCATTTGACTTGTAAGTTATAGCCTAACGTTACACTTTTTAATTTTTTTTAATGCAATTATTGACTATTATTAAGTCATCACGTGTACAATATATGGCGTTTGTTCTCCATTATCCACTATAACGTTAACTGTTAACTTTGCTATATTAGGCAACATGAAACTGACTGCCCAAGGTTGCTGCAGCCGTTACTGCATTTTCAAATAGACCGGAGAGCGGGAACTTCGCGAAGCAGATTACGAGCACGGAGCACCACCACAAGCCATGGCTTCGCCCTCTTTATCGTCAGAAGTACTTTAGTGGCTGGACTCGAATTATAAGACGAAAAGAAGAGGAAATTCAAAGGTGGGTTTTATGTTTAACCAAATAAAATGTATAAAACGTTACAGCTACTCAACATGATAATAGCGAGTGTAAATAGCTTAATTGTACGAATCCAGTCAGTGATAGCCGTCTGCAAATATATTTTAAAGCAATTGAGTTTCTGTGTCGTAAGTTCACATTTAAAACATTTTTGTTGTAAATGAATGCTCAACCAGAGGTATGTGTACTTTACATTAGTCCACAATACTGTATGCGGTTTTGGAACAACGTGATTGAACGCCAACGAACAGTGCGCAGATAAAATAGTTGATCACTCGTTCTGTGTTTAAATGAATGCGATTAACGTACCTGATTCTGTCTAAGTCATATAAAGTTACATGTCATATACTCAGCTAATGTGTCTTTGATTTTTAGATCATGATGGGGTAAACTGTCAGTGCTGGTCTCACTGATCACACATCTGAAAGTCTTCCTGCGTCCTCAGCTGTGAGGTAAGTATCAGTACAATGTGTTATTTGAGTTTATTAATCTTATGATATTCTTTTTTCTGATGAGGTTGAATTTATATTTCTAAGACAAAATGAACCTGTGTTGCGGTGTGAGAAGGCAGAATCGCGACACACCCCTTCCAACTCCAGAGTCCAGATACCACATCTTCAAATCACTATTATTTGAAGTTAACATTATAAAATACATATACTTACACCACAAAAATAGTTGAGGATAAATTATTTAAAATTGGTCAATTCCAGCGTTATGGACATGACATTTGCAAGTCAAAACTTGCATAAATGAAAAGTATAAATGATCAGAAAATGCACTTAATACCAATATATTGAAACGTCTGTTTATAGGCTTCTCCCTTAATAAAGGAGTCCAGACATTAGAAAAATATAAGTCTACTCATGCATTTTATATTTAATATGAGGGAAATAGCATGTGCGTCACATTTTTTTTAGTAATTCTATGAATTACACTGTGCAAACCAAAAGTAATACTACCCACCTGATGAAGAAGCGTTGGCTCTCTGCAGAACATTATGAGGAAAAAAACAATGTAACAGACGTAACGGACGGAGAACTGCGTTACGGACTGAGTGCTCTGAAAACGGCACTAAAAATACAAAATCCTAGTATGTGTGGAAGTATTTAAAACAAGTGTGTTACAACTAGGCCGGTTTTACATTGTGCCCCGCGCTCCCCTACTTCCT
Source organism: Squalius cephalus (assembly GCF_949319135.1). Taxonomy (NCBI): domain Eukaryota; kingdom Metazoa; phylum Chordata; class Actinopteri; order Cypriniformes; family Leuciscidae; genus Squalius; species Squalius cephalus. The sequence goes on from NC_137125.1 coordinate 4,905,308, forward strand.
TAATTTCTCCAGTACCGACAGCAGAACCGATAATGTCCGAGCTTATTGATCCAGGTCTTTCATAATTCAGCACCGGGGCCCGTTTAATACCAGGTTTCGGTACCCATCCCTACCTATAAATGTGTCGTATTTTTGACAATCTGCATAGATTTCAGTTGATGATTCCAGTTGATGATGCCCAGCATTAATTATACATTTCCTTTTTTTCAAATTCAGATGTATCAAGAGAACACACGTGAGATGGAGATGAAGGCCAGCATCACCTCACTGACGGAGGAGAGAGAACAGATACTGCAGAAGAGTGAGCAGATGGTACGAACACACCTTTCCATCACGGGAAAGTGAAAATATGACCCTTGTGACTGCTTCTGTGGTCCAGGGTCACACATGAGGTTTCCATCTGACAGAGGCCTCTCTGATTCTAATAAAGTGTTCCCTTGGTTCAGATGGACCGAATGATCTCTATAAGTAATGCTTGGTTTTTGCATTTGAATGTGCAGTTAAAAAAAATAAAAATGAAGTTTATATGAAGTCCACTCTTAAACTGTGCCCATTTTGTGACTATACGAACAGTATTTCGCACATGGTACATGTCCATGTTCGTAGACATTTTGAGACCGCAGTAAGATACAAAGGTTTGGTTTTCCAAATTGATGATTTGTATTAAATAATTACTATAACCATATTAAATTAAGTTCGCTTGGTAATGTGCTTAGTTCATTCATTTTCAGATTTCTTCATTGTCAAATGCAGCAACCAGTGCAGAGAAAAGGCACATTTTCACTGCTGCTTTTGTGAGAACACCGTTATTAATAGGTCACAATTAATGACCCACATATTAAGCCACCATGAGCCTTGTGTTGAACCAGGAGTTACTTCAGACTTGCATATTGAGAATGTCATGAATAAAGACACAGGTAATTGAATCTTGAAGAACTTGTTCTGTTATACAAAAGCAATATGTTTCATTTTCTTAAAGCTATGTTTTTTTTTTTTTTTAGATCGAGAGCAATAAATTACTGAATTGTTAAAGTTTGAATGAATTAATAATTTCTCAATTTTTTTTATGAATAATTGTTGATTGTGTAGTGGGTCTGAGCGTACAGCATGAGTACAGCGCCTGCAGCTCGGTAGCACAGAGGTTTGGAGCTGAATCCTGCATTAGAGAGAGCCCTGCATTGAAACTGGAGAGGTTTTGTGATACAGCAAAAAGACAAGATCCCACATCGACAACTTCCGCTTCTTCAAACAGAGGTCAGACTTCTTGACAAAAACAAAATGTCACATATTTGTTTGGCATAATCCTCTCCATGTTGAGTGATCTGTTTTATCTGGTAATATCTCTATTGCTTCATAAGGATCTCTTCCAAACATGAAGACCAAAAACCTAATGGATAATAGGAGCAAGCCAGCAGTTACACCTGAATCTGAACTCCAGTGTTCTACAGGTAACCGACTTGTAAACTTGTACTACTCAGGGTTGCAGTGGTATGAGATTTTCACAGTACAAAAACAGTTTCAGAAATTATTGTGGTTTAATGGTATCTGGTCCTGCTCATTAAAATTTGAGAGTCATTTTTAAATATATAATATTTTTAAAAATCGTTTGTCATTGGATCATTTTTTACTCCTACTCCAATAACAATAAATATTATTACTTATACTTAAGTAATTATTTTTATAAGTACTTTTACTTGCGTACAGCTTTTGGATATTCTGCCCACCTCTACTGTCACACCACATAGCCTAGATTGTCAAAACTGCATTTACTGTTTGAATTGTGTGATAAAAGTAACATAATTTGAGACTTTTTGCTTTATTTTTGACTAGAAACAAAGCTCATCACAGTTTACGGATGGAAGGGATGCAGTAAATAGTGTATAGTTGGGCATCTACTGAAAATAGCATGGGTTAAAACCTTGATCTCGGGATTTAAGATTTGATATAGAGCAATAGTACATTACAGTACTTTAAATAAGCAAATGTGTGAGATATAACTCTCTTTTAACCATGAAACTGTCATACTGCTGCAACCCTAATATAATATACTGTATAAAAGTTAGTATGCACAGTGATCTTAAAACATTAGTCACATTTAAGTGCAGTAGTAAAGACTGAACTTTAAACATGTTGTTTCAAGCAACTCCAGTAGAAGAAGAAAAAGGTCTGAGGACTGCTAATGTGAAGCCTAATACAGTTGTGTGTGTGCACTGTAATTTGACATTATTAAAACGACACACTGAATGCAGGGAGACTGTATCATCCAAAAGGTATTTAAGATGCCAGTGTGTTGATGGCAAAAATGGAATTTTTGCTGTTGAAAAGTCTTTCCATGGTGCATCCACTCCAATCCATGTCCTGAAAAATACCTGGGGAGAGTCACAAAGGTCTGAGTGTGAATTGGATGAGTGCTGTGTTACCAGAGACTTTGCCCACAGAAGTGGTATTCTGCCATTTGAGTGTGACCACTTGCAGTCTTTATCCTATTGTCCACGTGTTGGTCAAATACAGACTGATCTTGCAGAAGAAACATTGTGTATGATGGTTGACCAGAAGTGGTTTGGAGATGCAAGGAAACACCAGTTAATTGATCTGAAGAAGGAAACTCTGGCCGAAGGAGTTCCATTGTCAGTGTCTGTACAAATTGGAGACCAACTAAACAAATTGCATGTGTCTGTGTTTGAAAAAAAAAACGCTCATATTACAGCAGACTTGGCAGAGTAATGGTCTCGTATGATGTTAAGAAAAACTCTTGGTACTGCCCTTGCTCAATGCCAAGAAAATCTTGTATTCACAAGGCTGTTTCAAAGTGGCATCTCTTTCACCATCAGAAAGAGTTGTTCAAGAAGGTGAAAAGTGTGGAGGAAGTTCCTCCTGAATCACCTGAAGGAAAAAAAGATGCCAACAGCAGCTATCCACCATCTGACTCAAACATCAAAGAAATGATCTACTACATGATGGCACACAAAAAACTTCCCAGTGAGCTTCCCAAGACATTACTAGATCATTCCAGAGATATAAAGTCCAACCAGTGCCTTCCAAGGCATCTGGTGCCCACAGAATTAAAATGTACCAAGTGCACAGCTGAAAGCTTAAGTGATCCAAGACTCATCACAAAAGATGCCAAGATAGTGACATTTTCTGGTGTAATCCAAGGTATGGTTGATTATTGTAATATTACATTAAGATGTGCTTTCAGATATTTTTATGGATATTTTAGATTCATGCATTTATTTACTTCTTTAGGCATATCTACTTACTACAGACAGTGCCCACACTGTGAAATGGTATATAGGTACCAAGAGTGGTCAGATGGAATACATAATTTCAATGTCCACATTCTTTTGTCATTGCATTTGTGCATGTTCCTAAGAAACTCAGTACAGGTAGGTCATAATCCCAATGCGTTGTTTTCCTATGAACTTTTAAAGTCGCTGTTTTTTTTTTCATTCAACATTTCATTAATTCAATGTATTTTTTAACTTGTTTAATTCCAGAATAGTACGGCAGTAAGTAGGGTAATGGAAACATTACATTCAATTGAAGGTGGGCCTTTTCCTAAAAATGAACTTGTTTTACAAGCCTATTTGCACTTTGAGGCCATGACAGAACTGGATTACCATTACAATTGTGTCACTTGTGGGCACTACCCAAGTGTAGTCATCATGGATCTCCACAAAAAGGGAGCCTTTGGCATGCCTGGTATGTTTAAACATTATAGTTTGATATATTTAAATGTTTATTTATAACTATAGTTTCTTAATTTATTCACAAAATATATTTATCCAATCACATCCACATTGTAAAGTTTTTTTTTTTATGTTTTACATTGTCATAATCCTATCATTTCATGGGCATAAATTGCATTCATGCATAAATTGAAATGTAAATTAATGTAATCTAAATATATCCTACTTTGAAATACTATAGTCTTTGTTTAATTTTATTAATTGATTGTAGTGAGTGAAATTGACCCCCCTCCACCAAATTATGATGGCTACGTGGATAGTGAGAAGTTTTGGGAGGCAGTAACAGTAGAGATGATAAGCCGAGGCTTTTATACAAGTATGTCTCGCATCACTTTTCAGATATACAGCCTTTTATCCAAGTTTCTTTCTTTAACCGCAGTTTAACTTATTTCTCTTTAATTATTAGGTGGGATGAGGAACCCCTTCGTTGTGACCCCAAGCTACAGCTTTTGGGCGCCATGGATTGGTATTCATACCAGATCATCCAACATCGTTCTCAACACAGAATACGCTAAGCTTCATGTGTCACAAGACTCATCTGAGGATGATGTTCCACTTACAGAAGAAAGGCTTGCAGATGAGCTGCTTAATCTCCGGGTATGGTTTGTTTCATCACAACAATTTTTTAATTGAGATGTTTTGTTCTGTCATGATGTGTAATAATTTTGTTACAATTTTTCTTTTTGGCTAGGTTGAGGAAATAAGGGCCCTTTGTATGGGATGTGGAATAGATCACAAAGGTTCTAAAATGGATTTAATTATCCGACTAAAAGAGAGGATGTCAAATAGAGTCACCTACAACAAGGTTTTTGAAAAAGTGTGGGGTGCATCTGGTAAGTCAGACTGTACAGTTATGTATTAGGGTGGCATAAAAGTATTGATATAACAGTTCTTGTTTACATAATCATTTTGCTGTTCAAATTAAGGCGATGTGATTTTTGTCAATTTTAAGATCTCTAATTATAAAAATGTATAAAGATTGACATATTGAGTATTCATGGATTATGAATTGACATGTCTTTCACTTAGGTGGCTGGGCTGTTATAACCTGCCCTTGTGGGGTTGTGTACTCTGTGAAATTTAACATCAGAGCAGAGAGCCCTCGTGATTATGCTGATCTCCTGCTTTCATGGAAACATGTTCCCAATGTTACTGTGTACGACTACCCAAGGGGACTAGCCTCACATGCAAACCATCGTTCAAAGAATTTATTTAATCCTTTTGAGGGTCGATTACTGCAACCATCTGAAGAAAATATCAAGAAGGCATCAGAAAATGACTTGAAAGTCAGTTTGCCATGGCTTAACCACAGGAAAGAACCAGCTGATCAAGATGGTCATCCTGTTACTGGTTCATGTGACCATTATGTCTTATCTGATGTGTTCCATCAGAACAACAGTAAGGATCTTAGGGATTCCTTGAGAAAGATTGGCCTTGTCCCGGAGCTTGCAGGAGAAATAAACAGCTGAGCAACTCTTTTCAGATATGAAGAAAAAGAACTACTTCCTCAACATGATGAAACCATCATCCCACATATTCCTTGCAAGAAATATTTTGCACCATAAAAATGTTGCACGGAACAATACGGTTGTGAAGCAGTTAAGAAAATTTACAGATGAGAACACTGAATTACAGTTTGATTGCAATGGAAAGATAATTTTGGGTAATGTATTATCACTGTGTGTATGCTTGTTTATATATATGTATGTGTGTGTGTGTGTATATGTAAATAAATGTGTATGTATATGCTTGTGTGTTTTAGGTGCAGCCGTGAATCCTCAATCCTCCAACTCTGTTGATCCTGCAGCATGCAGTCAAATATCAGGTATGAAGGTGCAGTTGTGGTAAAAAGTTAAGACATCTTTGATTAAGAATATTATACATTTATATATGTGTGTATGTTTTATTAGAGTGAGGATGTTTGTTTATGTGTGTTTTAGGTGCAGCCGTGAATCCTCAATCCTCCAACACTGTTGATCCTGCAGCATGCAGTCAAATATCAGGTATGAAGGTAGCATGTCTCCGCCCTCATGTGTACTTCCGCTCAATTTTATTTCCCTTCAGTACTACGTCTGGGATTGTGGTGTATTCTTTGGTTTTCTCCAAAAAATTTTGGCGGCCCAATCAGCGAACAGAGGGAGTGGCTGAGAACGATGACGTTGATGACGTGCGTTAGTTTGAGTTGTAGGGTTACGTCACGACCATACGTTAGCGATTGGTTATGGCAGATCCAGAGTATAAGAACATTATACATATTATATTGTGTGTATGTTTTATTAGAGTGAGGATGTTTGTTTGTGTGTTTTAGGTGCAGCTGTGAATCCTCAATCCTCCAACACTGTTGATCCTGCAGCATGCAGTCAAATCAGGTATGAAGGTGCAGTTGTGGTAAAAAGTTAAGACATCTTTGATTGAGATGAAGTGGTAATTCATGTTGTTTTCCTTTTTTTTAAGGCACCATTTGAAGAGCACACATCACAGTGTGACAAGCCACAAGCCCTTCTGGGCAGTGGAGGACATGCTTCCGGATAAAGCAGTTTGGGGCCAACCATTACCGGAACATCTTCAGAAAATGGTAGTCATTAGTTTGTGGCCATGCTAAAATTCTTAAAACATGATCTTAGTTCATGCTTTTTCATTTTATTTTTCAGGTTGTAAGTGTATTGGAGCCTAACAGTGACCCAAAGGAGCGTATTGTTTCTGTGGGGTCCACTGTGCTGCTGCGTTCCGATTTTTTGTCCTTAGGATTGTCAGAAGGAGTTGAAGCAACGGTAAAATAATTTTTTATTTGTAAAACGAGATGGAAAAATATCAAAGGAACTGATTTTATTTGTTTTTATTAAAAAAAAATATAGATTTTGAACTGTTGCCTACGAATCATCGAGTACATCGCTTTCCGCAGGGTAAGGTAGCAATCTCGAAGATTTTATTGAAAACCGGATACATTTGTATGCATCTGATAATTGTTTCTTCATTACAGGATATCAGTGTGTATGTTGCTAATTCCTACGTCGTAGCAACCTGGCTTCCACCACTCTCTTGTTTCCCAGAGTTGTCCCTTCCGGTGAGTTCGGTGAAAGATTTTACTATAGCTGAATATAAAGAACAATTATAGTTCCTAGGCTCTGATATGTTTCTACATAAATTTTAGGCTAATGTCAGCCAGACAGACCTTGTGGCTCTGCCAGCTTGGGTACCTGGCCACTGGCTGCTGTGTGTAAGTATTAGAATTTATATGAGAACTAAGTTAACAGTAAGTTGTAATTTAAGCAATATCCAATAATATAAAGGATAATCTAATGTGTACTAAACAATGTGCTGTTGAATTTACTTGAATTACCATTCATTACATAAAAAACATTACAGAGATGTTTGTGTACAGCATTGCTTGTGCATTTTACAGATTATGAAACCAAAGACAAGAGAAATGTATTTTCTCGATTCTATGCAACAAGCAGCATTTGGACCATACATTGACACTTTCAGGTTTTAGAAATGTTCAGCATGTGTTCAGAGATTACAGTGGTTCTGTTTTAAACTGTAATCTTTTTTATTTCCACCATTTTGTTCATTACCTTATATTTTGTGTTCACTGGAATTTTCAGTGCATAAACAGTTATGCATCAACAAACCACAGATATTAAGGACTACATCTCTAAACATATATATATATATATATATATATATATATATATATATATATATATATATATATATATATATATATATATATATATATATATTTTTTTTTTTTTTTTTTTTTTTTTTTTTTTTTTTTACAGGAGCATTGCAAAACTCATTGACACCCGAGAGTGGACAGAGAAAACTGCGATTACATTTGAAGTAAAACATTTAATTTAAATGCAAACAAAAGTCTATTTCATTACACAAAGTATAATGTGTGCTGATGTGATGGAAATCTGTGAAGGTAAATGTATGTACGTGTTTTAATCCAAACCACAGGGAATACCGAAGCAGGCAGGTGGGAACAACTGCGGGATCTACATACTGATGGTAGGTTCAATTTTAATTGTTATTGTAGTTAATTATTGTAAGTTATACCCTGCTCATTTTCTTGCACTTTGTGAATTGTAACAGTACACTCTATACATGGCTTTGGGGCTCCGATTTGATTTCACAGAGGTATGTCATTACCTCATTACATCCTTCAAGTTAAATAAACAGACATCCATAATTATTGTGTATATTATTATTATTATTATTATTATTAAAAAAATCAGGATGACATGCCCCTGATCAGGAGGTGGTGGTGTGCTCTTATACTGGATAACTTCACTCTGCAAATGTATGTAGCTGTTTGCATGTTTCCTACATTAAACATTACTATATATGTACTAGATCTACCAATGTACCTATACCTACCTCTTGTCATTTGTTCTTTTAGCGCTCAACCATACAAAAGGCAATGTCTTCGGGGAGATTCAGACAAAGCAGGTAATTTATTGTGCACATACATTCATTAAGAACTAATAATTTTATAATTGTTACAGCTACAAAGTTGTTCAGATATGAAATTGGATAGATTATGTACTATATTGGTCGCCCTATAGCCATGTTTCCACTGCCACTTCTGGGGTTTGATCGTGCCTCATTGGGGCTTCCTCGGGGCCGACGGCCAAGGGTTTCTGGTCCACTGAATACCTTGGTACAAAGCGGCGCCAACTAGGGCTTGAGTGGTCAAATGCAAAGATGGGGTTTATCTGAGCCTGGACAGAGAGTCAGCGCCATGAATCATTTTATATATATCTATCAGTTAACATCAGCATTAAAGACATTTAAAAACATTTTAGCTCAACTCACTTTCAGACAGCAGTGTGCCCTTGATGCACACTTTTGCTGAGCCCACACTGATGCGAGCTCCGCAGCAGACTTCCCGACAGTCAAAGCAGCATTGCGTTGCGAAAGTGCGGAGGAAGGAAGACATAGGAAGACCACTACTGCTAAGGGTACCATTTGGGACAGGGCCATTATCAGCACAGACATTTACATTCGTTGACTAAAAATATACAGATGTTACTGAATGTCACTAATGCAATCCTGACACAAAATAATTAGGATCAATGTATCACTTATTGTAAAACATCAATGCTTGGTTTAAAAATGTTTTGTTTTTTTTGCAAACAATCGGCCGCATGTTTGTTTTGGTATCTTACTAGTTTCGGCTAATGTGTGTTGGAGCTTTAAATGGATATTTATTTTAATATTATCGTTATAAGAGAATATTCATCTATTTATTTCTTATTTTATTCAGAGCATGCAGTTATGACCACAATTTATCAGGTTTGTCTGAACCAGGGTTTATATTTTGGTCAACAACATTTATATCCAAAGAATAAATAAAAATGTTTTTTTGTTTCAACAGCTTCCCCATGAAATAATTTCCGAGATCCTCAAAGAAGTTGTTTTAGTAACTGGTGATGCTGCATATTTGACCCTTTCACTGGTGTGCAGATGGTTTAGGGATGTGGTCACAAATGAAAGTTTTCGGAAAGCAGCACACTTTGCCTGGCTAGACAGTAAGATGTTTTTTCCTGTTCAATGAACATTTCTTGGATTGAAATTTGTGGTATGTGACATTTAAACTCCACACTTATATCTTTTCTGTATTTTGTCTTTACATTTTAAGGTGTGGTCAACTGGAAGATGTTCTCTCAGGACTACTGTGAAGAATTCAGACAGATCTACAGCATCAGGGAATGCTCGGAATGCTTGGAGCTTTTCAAGTCCTATCCACCGGGGTATAGGGGAAGAGGAAGACGAGGGGAACTGCTGGGCTTTTACTCCGAAGATCATTGTACAGGATTTTGCTCGCAGGACTGTTTTTTTGCTGCAGGAAATTAATTTCCATTAAACTCATAAAACTTGTACAGAATGGGAATTGAGAGATGACCTGGTTTTGATGTAGTAATTGATGCAACTTCAAGTTAAACTTTAAAATGTACAGTGTTCTAATGAAAAGCTGTGGCAAATGTGTATGACAAAAATTCACTCATTGTGCATATGGTAAGGTACCTTGGTTCTTTAAGGTGTGCATAAATTACATTCTGCTGTTCTTACATTTGATGTAATGTCATTTGCTATAACAGGCATAAAGTTGAACTAAAAAAGCAGTTTGGAGTCTATATAATAAAGAAAAAGTGACAGTCTTTGTTTTGTTCTTAAGTGCACGTAGATGCTCCCTTATAAGTTTATTATAGTAAAACCATGGTTATTGATTACATTTATGTATGATGCACAAATACTATAATTCAAAAAAAATTTATAGCACAACCATGGTTAACTTGTGATTACCATGGCTTTTTGGAGCAATAATCCGCATGATCAGTGAAGTTTAACAGCCGTATGTAGTAAAAAATATATAGTAATCATTTTCGTAGGGGTTAACGGAAACTCATGGTTACAGTGAGACTGGTGACATGTCCGCTATAGTTTGCTCTCTCTCTGTGTGTGTGTGTGTGATTTTAAGGTACATTGCATCCCATACTTATACTACTGTGTCATTAACTTACAAAAAACAGTGAGTAACGAACCATCTACTAAACCTGTTGAGGGAGTAATTGTTAATTAGACCATTCTTTCTATTCTCTTCGTATTTCTACTTCAATGGAATATTGTGGAATCGCAACAATGAACGCAAAATTTATAAACAAGTTTATTCGTCTGTTGTGTTCTTCCGCATTCCTAGCCTGCCCAAAGCGTCACACTTCTCTGCACCAATCATCTGTAATAGCGTCACACTTCTCTGCACCAATAAGATCATCTTTATTATAAACCAATAAACGTTGAGGTGGGCGGGGCGACACGTGTCGCTCCGCCCAAAAGTGTCGCCCCGCCCCATCGTCCAGACTGCACTTTGGGGTACTACGGAAATCCAGGTAAAACTATCTGCGTGCACGCACGTTCCCCAGTAAACCTGATCCCCAGTTGATCCGTAACACCGGCCGTCGAGATCGACAAAAATGTCCGGGATTCAGCTTTTGCTTTCTGCGGTCGACATTCATTGTTTACATGCTCACCTTTTGTTTCAATCTAACTGAATTCACCCCGATTGGTTGTTTACATGAATGCTAAACAAGTGATCGGTTGATTTGCGTTTTAACATTGCTAAGAAAATACCCGCACCTCCGTGAGAGATAGCCCATGAGACCGCTGCGTCTCACAGGCGCGCTCATCAGTAATCACAGTAATACAGGGAGCAGGACGAGGCTAGCGCCGCGGGAGAAAGACGCGAGGCCGGTGGCGTGATCGGTTGAAAGACGCGAGGCCGGTGGCGTGATCGGTTGATGTGTGTTTTACCATTGCTAAGAAAATACCTGCTCCTCCGTGCGAGATCCGAGAACAGTGCCTCACAGGTGTCGGTCGTCAGTAATCACGCCACCGGCCTCGCGCCGTTCTCCCGCGCCCCTCAGCCTCGTCCTGCTCGCCACAGTAAACATGATGAATGGCGACTGTAGAACGCAAAAGCCGAATCCCGGACATTATGGGCAAACTCGTCACGGAGACTCACTCGTAGCCTAGCCTTGCCTTGTTGTTTTCAACTGCGCTGTCTTACCGGTAGGCGTGGCTTGGGAGTGGCCTTGTAGGGCAGCGAAGCAAGTGCATTCTGGGAGTTGTTGTCTTTCATCCACATAAGCCAAAAATACATTTTCTGGCTTTTCTCAGTCTAGAAAGCTCCAAATTCAAAAATAATTTCACATTTCTTCTACATAAATGACCCACTTTCAATACACATTCATGTCTCCACGGGTGGAATGACCCTTTCATTTAATGCAGCAAAAATGAGAATCTTTTCTTTTTTTTCTCAGCCTTTTTCTTGGTTGCTTTTATAAACAGACAACCATTTCTTTAACAGTGCCTTTTATAAAAGAGACTATAATTTAACTAAAAATTACCATTATGTGGAATATTTTTGTACTTCACTTTTATTTGTTCCCATGTTCTAGTGTGGTGACTCTGACATTACAATGAACAAAGTAATTATGCAATTATTAAAATACAAAAATATAGGCTAAAAAGTGATAAAAACATCTAACATGGCCACTTCTAATGGATTTAAATTGTCTGCTACTTTTTGCGAGCCCTCTCTCCTGGCTTTTGCAGACTTTGAGGTGTTTAAACTATTTGACATATCTTCTTTTATATATCTAAACTTTAGTATGGATCATCATTAGCAAGTCCTGAAGGTACCTGAGAAGTTTGAACACAGCGTTAGCATTATGTTCCACAGCATTATGTTCCTTGGCTTATGCTGATTCCGACGATATATCATTTGTCATTTTCCAACAATGTGTCTGTCCGTTATATTTTTTCGCTACTCCTCCTACAAATGTTGCACAATTCTTTCCAAAATTTGATCAGATGATCTTTGGACTGAGCCTCACAGAAGTGAGTGGACAGATTTTTGATATTCGCTACTGTTCCCGAGATATTCATCTCCGAAGTTGACCTAGCCTGTATTTGTTGACTTATGCTAGTTAGCTTAGCATAATTATTGGTTAGCATGCTAACCAGATGCCATTCTTTCTAATGTGGCTCTTCAGCTATCAGGATAACCATAAGCTACATTAGCATAGCATGCTAATCTGGTTAACATGTTATGGAACTTTTTTGTGAACTCATTCTCACACTGAAACCTCTCCTCAGCAGGCTGGCGAACATGCATGAGTGATTAGCTCAACGTGTTAAACCACAGATCCCGATGCTTAGCGTCGTGTGTTCGCCACTCAATCAGTGTGACACGTGCCCAGACCGCATACTGTGGGTGTGTGTGTATGGAAAGGAAATGCAGCTGAACGAATACGCTGCGTGTTTTAAATAGCGTTAAAAATTAAAGACCTTGACAAAGATGAAAACTAAGGACATTTACAATATTATTTTATTTTAGTTAGTTTTGCCAAACACACATTACAGTTTTAGTTAGTTATCGTTTTTTTGTAATGCCTCGTTTTTATTTTTCAGTTAACGACAATGTTTTCTCCCACCTAGTTTTCGTTTTTTCGTTCGTTTTCGTTAACGATTATAACCTTGGAGCAGAGGGATTTATTTGTCTTTTGTAGGTTGATTAACATTAAAGTGCAGACAGCAGCAGGAATATTAGGCTGCTGTCACTTTAAAACTATGCACAGATTTAATATACTGATGCACATCTAGTGGAGAAGACTCAATAATATCTGATTTACATTAATAATTTTACTAATGTACATGAAAATAATCAATTCGTGGCTTTTTGTGTGTGTGTGTGTGTGTGTGTGTCAAGGTTATAATCGTTAACGAAAACGAACGAAAAAACGAAAACTAGGTGGGAAAAAACATTGTCGTTAACTGAAATAAAAATAAAAACGAGGCATTACAAAAAAACGATAACTAACTAAAACTGTAATGTGTGTTTGGCAAAACTAACTAAAATAAAATAAAATTATAGAGTAAATGTCCTTAGTTTTCGTCTTTGTTAAGGTCTTTCATTTTTTAATGCTGTTTAAAACACGCAGCATATTCCCTGCTCACCCTCCGTCACTCATGCGTCTCTCACATGCGCGCACACACACACACACACACACACACACACACACACACACGCAGCCCCTCCCCTCCGTGCACACCGTCTCCATGAGAACGAGTGTTCGTTCGACGTTGCAAGTACGCGAAAGGTTGGTATCTCCATCTCGTGAACACCTTTACACAATCACACATTAAAAAGTGGTAAAAAAATATTTTAAATTTTGAATATAATTTTGTCAGTGTGTTAATGTTGACCCGAGAAGCGATTGCGCCTTCTTTAGAAAGTTAACTAGTCGCAAGTTTGAGGTAAAATGCACTTTTTGGTTGTGGTTGTCGATGTCAAAACACTATAGGCTATAAGCTGTGATTCAAATATTAAATAATGTTATGTCATTTTTTTACTTTTACACTGAATGTTTGCTGCTTCAATCCAGATGAGTAGGCTATATTGACTATATAGGATAAATTAAGTATAGGGTGTGACAATTGTATAGCTGTGGTATTTGTATAGGGTGTGATTTCTGTATAGAAGATGTGTAGATTTCTGGTATGGCGTGTTGATTTTGTAAGAGGTGAAGGAATTTCAATGGGGTGTAACTGAATTTTTTCCTAAATTTGTATGACATTTTTGTTGAGTTAGTATTACACAATACTTTTTCTGACCTTTTTGAATCTTGCCCCTGACAAATAACCCAAATTACAAAAAAAGACTAAAACTAACACTAAAACTAATAAAAACTAAACTAAAACTAAGCATTTTCAAAAAATAAAAAATAAACTAAACTAGCAAACCCACTTTAAAAACTAATTAAAACTAAACTAAATTTGAAAACAAAAAGTCAAAACGAAATAAAAATAAAAACTAATGAAAAATGCAAAACTGCAATAACCCTGGTGTGTGTGTGTGTGTGTGTGTGTGTGTGTTTGTTTTTATCACATGGTGGGGTCCTCAGCATGTTAGCACACTCACAAAGTGGGGACCAAAAACATGGTGGGGACCAGTTCCCCGGTCCCCACAATGTTTTGCTTGTAATAGGCGGATCTTTTGTGACGTCATTGTTTATGTTTGCCGCGTTGCATCACGGGAATCGTGTGGCAGGAAACACCGCTAGATACCTGTAATTTGATTGTTTTGCACGTTTGGAGGAGGATTTAGAGAAGATGATGGTTCACTCTTGCTGTGTGGTCGATTGTACGGCTCGTTGGGGGCCTGATAAAAAGTTTTTTCGAATTACCTCCGAAAAGGATCGCGAAAAACGAAATAAATGGTTGCGTGCAATTAACCTGGACGCTCCGAAGCCTGGATTCCTAACGTTACTGATCGAGTTTGTGAGGCTCATTTTGTTCATGGTAGGTCTAAGTCTTAGTGACTATGTATTTATAGAAGATTGAATAAAATAAAAAAATAATAAAACTGAGCCAAATCAACCGAGTCATATGTTTTCGCGTTCTGATTCAGGTGTCCCAAACCGCGATCCACAGCACCCAGACTACCGTATTTTCCGCACTATAAGCAGAGGAGCACCTTCAATGAATGGCCTATTTTATAACGGTTTTCATATATAGGGCGCACCGGGTTATAAGGCGCATAGAATAGAAGATACTGCAGTCAAACGTTTGACTGGGTTTGCGTTATGCAGTGGTCACCAACCTTTTCAAGCCTATAAGATCACATCCAAGTCCAAATGTAAACCAAGATCTTCCACTTGCAAAAAAATATGAAAAAAACAAGTGGCTAAGCTGTAAAACCTTGTTTATACTCGACGCGTCCGCATGAGCGCGAAGGTAATACAAAAAACTAATATCCGTCTGCTCGGGCAGATTCGGCTTAACAGCGCGCGCCTCCGCATCCGCAGATGCACGACTTTGAGCCGAATCTGCCCGAGCAGACGGATATTAGTACATCTCATCATCACCCAGTTTGCGCGTCTAAATCAGTTGTATGGTCTGGTGTTCAGTCTAAAACAAAACAGTTGCGTCAAGTATAAATGCCTCGTCTGTTTGGGGAGTTGCACGCACAGTCAGCAGAGATCTCATATGGGCTTTGAATAACTTCGATTTTGTCACCAATACAAATTTTGAGCTTCTCTCCAAACCTCCTCCGGTCTTCAGATGTTAAAGTGCTTATATATTGTGGATTTTGCCCGCTAACTCTCTTGAAAGTGCTCGTCGCGTCTTTACAGCCCGCAATACTGTTTGATTTGTTGCCACACAACCACTCGCGCATGCGTACAAAGATGTCAACAAAGATCCTCCTATAGTCTCAGGGGGCGTTGCTGATATGCCTAGTGCAGTTTTTTTCTAAATCCCCACCATGAGCATATACCTGATCTCCGTGTGTAAGTGTGTATCGCAGCGCTGCTCTTTAGCGCTCCTGTAGTATGTTCGCGGAACTGCACCCGTAAGCACACTTGTGACGTAAGACGCACATTTCACCAACTGCTCATGCGCAAAACAATCGCTTAATCAAACGACGACGAGATCACGGTTATTGGTTTCAATCAACAGGATTAATCCATTTTACAGGTAATTAGACCATTTTTTTATGTTATATTCGATAATTAAATAAAAACACATCACAAGTTCGAATAATTTAGAAAGATTGTTGAATTACATGACCTAATGGAGTTTTCTAATGAGGTGTAATTGATGTTATTCGTTGACTGTGGCGAATATACTATTGATAAACTTTAGAATATACATGTCGAATTGCATGTCCATAAATAATTTAAATTATTTAACGTTACTTGTTGACTGCGCGTGGTGTAGTGTGTGGTAATTTGCCAAACGGCGGGAGATTTAAGCGAGCGGAGCGGAGCGGCCTTCGTGAATCCCCGGGGTGACGCTGAGACGAGCCTGGCTTCTTCATCAACATGAGACGGAGGAGAATTAGACCAGCAAAAGATGCCGAGGACCATGTCATCAATGCCACTGATAAGACCGACGCACTGGAGGCTAGATACATAAATGATCATAAAGGTAGGTTTGTACAGAGTTTATAAATGTGAGTTGACTGTAAAGATTTGGTTTTATTATCGTACTACGGAGCTCAGCCCATGACGCGGGAAAAATGTATATAATGGCGGCCATGAATTATAACCTATTTTTTTACAGTCTATGATTAGAACACATTCCCAATTAATGTTGATTAAACTAACACCAAGCAACAGATTAGTAAATCGTGGTTATGAATAAACGAGTTGTCGAATGAATTCTCTTATATTATCATTCTGTATAGCCCGCATTAATGAGTACGGCTCCTTATTGTAACTATCTTAACTATGGTAACGTTAAGTTATGTGTGGTAAATTCACAATTAACGTTACTTACCACAGATTCTTAACTATGATATTTTATGTCAAATGACCCAATACTTTTGTAACTATGGTTATCTTCAAAAGTATGGGCTCTGGGGTCATTTAAAACCTATAAATATGAGGGATATTTTAAAATTGTGATTTATTTTTTGTTTAAAAAAATCTGATTACTTATAATTATTTACTCATTTACAAATTATTATTTTTTTTTAAACATTTTAGCAGTTTTGCATTAAATTGTCTGCAGTAGTTCTCTATAAATGTATTTGAAAAAGCCATTAGTCTTGAAGGTGTTCTTAGAGATTTATTGTCAAAAGGTGTTGAAACCCTGGTTAAACTATTACATAAGTTATTTATAATGGGCTAACCATCAGTGTATTATTAAATGTCTAGAAGGGATTGTATTAACACATTTTATTTGTTTACCCTTTTTTTCAGGTCGTGGAGTGTTTGCATTGGCTCCTTTTAATAAAGGAGATTTTGTTCTTGAATATAGGGGGGAAATTATTGCTTTAATCGAATCTGAACGCAGAAGAGAGGTCAATCAAAATACTGTGTTTATGTTTGACTTCATCTGGCAAAACAAGAAGTGGTGGTAGGTTTTAAAAATAGTTAAATTATTTTTAAATTTACATTACATTTGGTTGTTGTTATGGGCTGGGTTTCCCGATCACGTTGTCTCTTAGCGCACTATGAAGACTCTTAAGGTATACAGTGTTTCCCCTAGGTTTACAGCTTTGGGGGTGGGGAAAATTGACACAGACAAAAACACTTAAGAGTCATGGTGTTCATTTGTTTCTTTTAATGGCAGCAGTAGTGTTGCTTTCGTCAACGAAAATTATGACGAAATATTGTCGTCAACGAACCTTTTTCACCTGACGAAAACGAGACGAGACGCAACGTAAATGCTGGTCATGTGACGATGACTAAAATAAATGTATAATGCAATATCGTTGACGAATAAAAACGAGACTAAATGTGGTTTAGCAAAATAAAAACTATGCTAAAATGTCTCTTCATTTTCGTTGACCAAAACGAGACGAGACGAAATGTTATAACGTCACGACAAATGAGAGAGTTGTGCGTGAACCCGTTTTCTATGGCGTGAACCCATAGCTTTGTCGGCTTTAAATTCTGGTTTGCGATCTGGTCACCCGATTATCAGCAAATTTAACTATATTATTCCATTAGTTATTCCATTAAAATGTCTCATTGATATATTTGACACATTCATAATCATTACTTTTGCCGGTTCTTTTGACAGCTGTTATGTGTGTTATTGGCAGCATCACCCTCTGGTTACATGAACGCATCAGCACAGAAAACATGGAGTTTATTTTAAAGAATAATCGCACAACCTATTCGATATTCTATAATTAAATAAACTAATCGAATATTCAAAAAACGTGACTCATCCCTGCATGGAATCTCTTTCTTTTCCCAAATCTTCACTCACGTCTCACCCATTTTCTAAAGGGATTAAACGTTTCTTCATTGTTAATAAGGCCTATTATATTCGTATTCTTTACTGTGGTAAAGTAGAAAACGCTGTAGGACAGATAGCCTACATTTGTACTTGAATGTCAAATTCTACAGTTTGTGCTACATGGTAAGGCGTGTCAAGTTTAGTTGTAAAGCGCGTTTCACACGCGCGGGTGATTTTTTTGTTTCACTTTCTTTGGCAGCGCAATCTCAAACATAGCCTAAATATCTCGCCCTTGTGGAGGATAAAATTCGCTCTTCAGACCATTTTTCATCAAGTTGAAAACATGAAGATATCAGAAAAGAGATCGATGGACTCTTTCCTGCTCGTGTCCCACATCCCTCTCAAAGCGCATTGTGGTAGGCTATATCACGCGTCTTTGTGTGGAAATATAAAACGAGTTTTTATTTTTTTTAAACAACCCCCCCCCCCCCCCCCCCCCACCACCGCTGGTAGTTGGTCCATTACCAACAAACTGCCACCGCCACAGCCCTAAATATAATAAGATAACCTTGTTTGAAATACTATATTGACTGGGTTAAATATCATTGCATTACTAAATAGAGACTAAAATACAATTTTCATTGACTAAAACTAGACTAAAATGTCATCAGTTTTCGTCGACTAAAACTAGACTAAAATGTCATCAGTTTTCGTCGACTAAAACTAGACTAGACTAAAAAGAGTATGAACGTGACTAAAACTAATAAAAACTAAAACGACAGCTTGACACAAAGACTAGACTAAAACTAAAAGTAAAACAGGCCGCCAAAAACAACACTAGGCAGCAGTGAATAGCCTATATTAACTGAACAATTATTTGAACTGTACATTAAACTAAACATTGGGACATTTATATTTATTAGAGATGCACCGATTATATTTTTCTTGGCCGATTCCGATTTCCGATTTTTCATTGAGTTTGACCTGCCGATACCGATTTTAACCGATTCCGATTTCATTTTTTCTAACCACTTTACAGCACACACAAATATTTATTTTCTATCTTTTCTTTAATAGAACATTTTGCATAGAACATAAAACATTTTTTGAACAGATAATCGCTATAAAATGGAACTATATAAATTACTCCTGGTGTGGGAAATTAAGTTAACTAAAATTAAACTAAAAGAAAGCTTATACTGTATATTCTGACTAGTTTACAATTTTTATTTTTTATAAAACACCATATAGTACTTTTACCCAAACTGAATACTAAAAACAAATTTAAATGGGTAAATTTTCTATAAATGTTATTTTCTGACATAGCCTATTCCAGTTCTTGTTAAAACACACTAGACATGCAAATTCTGTGCATTTTGGGCACTTTTTGTGTGAAATAATACTTATTTTGGCCATCAAAAGTGTGCTTTCACTTTAATTGAGCGTGAGCAGCAGCAAAAATAGACTCGGCGCCGAAACCCTTCACTGCTGCTCACACGACGCTCCTGCTCGCGGTGTGAATGCACTCATTGATTAACATGCACGCCGAAAAAGCTACTCCGGCTGCTACTCGCAGTAGAGCGAGTGTTGCCATCTTCAGTTCCCTGTGAGCGTTTAAAAAACGCAAATATTTTTTTTCTGGTTTTCATCTGGTTGATGCGACATATTTCCCACTGCGCACGCTCTGTCCGCTAGTGCTCATCTGTATGTGTCGCAAGTGTTTGTGTGTGAGTGTGTGCGCGTGCGCACTCATTGGGATAATTGTAAACGCGCAAACACAGCCATCGTGGAAATAAGATAAATAACATATTACTTAAGGGCTATTTAGTTTGTTTAATAAATTAACAAATTGCAATCTGGCGCTATAAAGAAAATCAAATCAAATCTCCCTAATCAAACACACCTGATTCAACTCATCAGCTCATTATCACATGGGTTAATGAGCTGATGAGTTGAATCAGGTGTGTTTGATTAGGGAGACAACGAAAACCTGCAGTGTTAGTGGTCCTCCAGGACAGGTTTGAGAACCACTGCCTTAAAGGGATAGTTTGGCCAAAAAAGATATTTAACCCATGATTGACTCACCCTCAAGCAGTTCGAGATGCACATGTCAATCTTTTTTGATTGATTGACGTTATGACGTAGCGTAGTAAGCGCCGTGACGTAGAACGAACGTAGAGTTTTGTTTTGCTCTGCTGTCTGGCTGCGCTGTCACGTTCGTTCTACGTCATGACGCTTCCTACACTACGTCATACGCCAGCATCCATCTCCGTGAACGCTCGTCGACCGCTACCGGAAGCCAGTTATTTTCGTTTATAAAGTTTTAAATATGTATATTTTTATGACAAAACCGCACGGATTACCCTCAGAAGGCCTTCGTTTATCCCCCTGGAGCTGGATGGATTACTTTTCTAAAGGATGCATGCACATTTTGGGACTTGAAGGAGTGGACCCCATAGCTTCACATTATAACCACTGAAAGATCTAAGACATTTTCTAAAATAACTGAAAATGTGTTCGTCTGAAAAAAGATTGACATGTGCATCTCGAACGGCTTGAGGGTGAGTAAATCATGGGTTAAATATCATTTTTGACCGAACTATCCCTTTAAGAAGTTGCTTAAGATATTCCTTCTTACGTGTGACGTTACCCGGTGCTGTCCGTGGCGATGCTGCTGAATTGGTTGATATCGATGGCTCGAAAATCAGTTATTCTCTCATGTTTATGTGAGAAAGTGCTGTTCTTTATAAAAGAAGCACTTCAGAAATAGTTGAAATTGCATTTATTAGGACTCATGGGATATTATAAAAAATAATCCAAACTATAATAGCCTATAATAACCTAGCCTACATATTTTAAATTGTATCATATATTGCTGCCATAATAACCATTTAAATTTGTATGTGCTTTCTTCTTTCACATTTTTGTTCGCTGAGGTGGAGCTGCGATGAAATATAGTTTTTTACTTTCCAGCATTTCAGTAATAAGTTTACATTTTACGTACGGTGCTCGGTAGTGATCAAAAAGGATTTAAACAGTGAATTTTTAATCTCTTCTTGTAAACTCAGAGATGTGGATTCAGACAGCAATTAAATTCCCACACGACCAGTTTGTCAAAAAACAGTAAGTACAAATTTGGCCAGGGATTTTTACGCGGGTTGGGTGAGAAAAAACATTGATATTATGGATTCGGACGGCACTAAAATCACAGACTCACCCCTGTAAATGTTTAAAATACCGGACGAGCCCATGAGAAACAATATTAGCGTCCGAATAGGACTTAACTGACAGTAGCCTATGCTTTCACTGGCCTTTAAAAGTGTCTTTAATTAAATTAATAATATTGTATAATAATATAATTAAAAATCTAACAACAATCAGTGTAATGACAATGTTATTCTTTGCATGAAAACACTTGAATTAGCCTAATTGAACACTGTCTGGGTGTATTAAAACTTCAGAATTATATTCATATAGACCTGCAACAGTGATAAGGTGAAGCTAAGAGTGGTCCAGACCAACCTTCCGAATGCATGACTTACAGAAGGTATACTTAACTAAGAACGTTTCGGAAAATACATATTAACGATTAGGTACAGCTTAAAGGGGCTATATGCAACTTTTTCCCCAAAATAAACGTAACAATAGCCTTTTTATTTTACCATTTATGACTCAAACATCTCCTGATGAGCATACTGACACCTTGTCCGCTCACAGTGGGAGCACCTATACTGCCGTGCAAAGGCAAAAGACCGTAACTTCGTTTTTGGTCGAAAATGAGTTATTTATATTTTTGGCACATTCAAGACCTTCTTTATCATGTGAATAAGTATCTAGAATCAATTCGGGGTTTTTTTTCGAGAAAATTACGGTGCTCTGCCTTTGTTTAGCCGCGCGTCAATATGAAGTTACTGTGCCGGTGTTCAATCAAATCATGCTACCTACCAGATTGTACGGTTATCTGCCTTTGTTTTAATGTCCATTAAAATTTAAATTACGGTGTAGCCTGTGTACTTTGTACAGCTGCCATCAGTCCCTCTAACTTCTGATGTCCTCAGAGCGGTCAGAACATTTAGTATGGTCTGAACCCGCTCCATCGACAAACGTGCGATATCGATCGCGAAGGATTATGCAGAGTTG
This sequence comes from Squalius cephalus, assembly GCF_949319135.1. Classification (NCBI taxonomy): domain Eukaryota; kingdom Metazoa; phylum Chordata; class Actinopteri; order Cypriniformes; family Leuciscidae; genus Squalius; species Squalius cephalus. The sequence goes on from NC_137125.1 coordinate 4,927,459, forward strand.
ACAGAAAAACGTTACACATTGCCGTATCAGATGAATACAACCAAGAATTAAAGCTTGGCAAACTAGCTGGCAAAGTGCCAAAAACTTCGCCTTCAGCCCCGCCCTAAACGCGGTCGAGTCAACACTGGACTAATATATCTATGGAGGTATTTTGTCATGTCAAATGTATTAATAATGCCATCAGAATGCAACCAAAGCCCAGGATAGCAATAAGTAGATGGCTATAAATAATTGTAAATCATACAAAATAAATGCCATGATCACTAGATTTTATACAGGTGTGTACATAATGATTTTGTTAATGGTGATCATCAGCAACTAAATATTGATAATGTGGAAGTTACTGCCTTTTGCCTTGGCATGACTTCTCACTTTTTGCTGACAATACAAAGGCAGAGTACAGTAACTTTAAAATAGTGGTCAAAAGTCAAGTTTGAGCTCAAGATTTTTTTTATGTATATAATTTCCATTACTAAAACATCTATTTGCCAGATTTCCAGTGTCCTACCTATAATTAATTTGGCGGGACAACTAAAAATCTTTAAAGTCATTTTTCTCAGTTCCACACTCTAGCGACTTAAGGTCTTTTGCCTTTGTAGGGCAGTATAAGCCTGTATCCTATTTTTCCTATTTTCTGTCGGGTCGGATTTTTCGCGCGCTGTCTGCGGATGTGACGTCAAGCGCGTTCATGTTAAACGTTTCAGATCACTCTTCCACCACCGCTAGTCAGCAAACAAACTTAGTTTCTCAAACAATATATGTATTTGACTGTTCTTACCTCTGTAAACATAATGTTGACTTCTTTGCAGCGGATGACTTGTGAAGTGTGCACGTACGAGAGCGAGCAGAAAGGAAGAGCAGTTCTGTTTTTTGGCCACAGGTGTCAGTCGCGAGTTTAAATTTCAGAAAATCACATATAGCCTCTTTAAGGTGTAACTTAAGAGTGACATAGCGTTAAGAAGGTTTCGGGAAACCCAGCCACGGTTTGTTAGGCTAAACCTTAATATAAATTCAATGTGTTTATTTTTTTTTTTTCTCCTCCCAAGCATTGATGCAACTCATGAGAACACCACTCTTGGCCGGCTTGTGAATGATGACTGCAGGAACCCAAATTGCATAATGAAAAAGGTTATTGTCGAGGGAAAGCCACATTTGTGCCTTTTTGCAGCAAAAGACATCATTCCTGGAGAAGAAATCTCATATGACTATGGAGGAAGTGACTGGCCTTGGAGAAAGGTTTGGCAAAATTTGTCTACTTTTCTCATTTTTACAGTTATGGGTGTGTATGTCTGTCTATCCATCTATCTCTCTATCAGTAGGGCTGTGCTAAAATATCGATAGAGCTAACTATCGCAGTGCTTTTTTTTTCACAATAGATTATCGATATTCCAACCTTTTTACAATACAGATTGTTTGAAAAGCTGCTTTACAGTGACAACAGGAAAATAATGCAACCAAGTTTGTTTCGGCTGTACAGCAGCTCTAGAAGAAAATAGCATCATAGTCCATCCTAAGTTAGTTCACTACTTAGTTCATAATTTAGTAATTTAGGTTGGAAAAAGCATTAGTAATTAATTTAGTTGATTTATATATACAGCCGCTGCCGCTCTTGAGAAAACAGTGATGTCATCGCCTAGCTCAGTTCAGTTCTCATATAATGCTGTCAGTGCAGGAGATCAATAATATTGTTGAATATTAACTCATTTTTTTAACTCTTTTATTATAGGCTACATGCACGGATGATGAAGACATGATGACAATAAAGAACTGCTCTGGGGATTCTGTTACAACTGCTGGCATTTCACGACGTACAGTCGAGGTACATATATTTAATATCTATGTCTATCCATCTCTCTCTCTCTATCAGTCTGACTGTCTATCCATCTCTCTCTATCAGTCTGACTATCCATCTCTCTATCTGTCTGTCTGTCTATCCATCTCTCTCTCTCTCTATCAGTCTGACTGTCTATCCATCTCTCTCTCTCTATCAGTCTGACTGTCTATCCATCTCTCTCTATCAGTCTGACTGTCTATCCATCTCTCTCTATCAGTCTGACTGTCTATCCATCTCTCTCTATCAGTCTGACTGTCTATCCATCTCTCTATCTGTTTTTCTATCTATTATATGTGGTCTTGACTCTTACACACTGTTTCTAGTGTAATGTACTTTGTGGGGACCTGTATTGTCTCAGGAATGCCATATAAACCCCTCTGTGATTAAATACACACACTTCCTACAGGTTTAGCGTAATGGGGACCTTGTCTGAGTATCAATTATAACTCATTTTTTTTACTCTTTTATTATAGGCTACATGCACGGATGATGAAGACATGATGACAATAAAGAACTGCTCTGGGGATTCTGTTACAACTGCTGGCATTTCACGACGTACAGTCGAGGTACATATATTTAATATCTATGTCTATCCATCTCTCTCTCTATCAGTCTGACTGTCTATCCATCTCTCTATCAGTCTGACTGTCTATCCATCTCTCTATCTGTCTGTCTGTCTATCCATCTCTCTCTATCAGTCTGACTGTCTATCCATCTCTCTATCAGTCTGTCTGTCTGTCTATCCATCTCTCTCTATCAGTCTGACTGTCTATCCATCTCTCTATCAGTCTGACTGTCTATCCATCTCTCTATCTGTCTGTCTGTCTATCCATCTCTCTCTATCAGTCTGACTGTCTATCCATCTCTCTATCTGTCTGACTGTCTATCCATCTCTCTCTATCAGTGTGACTGTCTATCCATCTCTCTCTATCAGTCTGACTGTCTATCCATCTCTCTCTATCAGTGTGACTGTCTATCCATCTCTCTCTATCAGTCTGACTGTCTATCCATCTCTCTATCAGTCTGACTGTCTATCCATCTCTCTATCTGTCTGTCTGTCTATCCATCTCTCTCTATCAGTCTGACTGTCTATCCATCTCTCTATCTGTCTGACTGTCTATCCATCTCTCTCTATCAGTGTGACTGTCTATCCATCTCTCTCTATCAGTGTGACTGTCTATCCATCTCTCTCTATCAGTCTGACTGTCTATCCATCTCTCTATCTGTTTGTCCATCTATTATATGTGGTCTTGACTCTTACACACTGTTTCTAGTGTAATGTACTTTGTGGGGACCTGTATTGTCTCAGGAATGCCATATAAACCCCTCTGTGATTAAATACACACACTTCCTACAGGTTTAGCGTAATGGGGACCTTGTCTGATGAGTATCAATTATAACTCATTTTTTTAACTCTTTTATTATAGGCTACATGCACGGATGATGAAGACATGATGACAATAAAGAACTGCTCTGGGGATTCTGTTACAACTGCTGGCATTTCACGACGTACAGTTGAGGTACATATATTTAATATCTATGTCTATCCATCTCTCTCTCTATCAGTCTGACTATCCATCTCTCTCTATCAGTCTGACTATCCATCTCTCTCTATCAGTCTGACTGTCTATCCATCTCTCTCTATCAGTCAGTCTATCCATCTCTCTATCTGTCTGTCTGTCTATCCATCTCTCTCTCTCTCTCTATCAGTCTGACTGTCTATCCATCTCTCTCTCTCTCTATCAGTGTGTCTGTCTATCCATCTCTCTCTCTATCAGTCTGACTGTCTATCCATCTCTCTATCAGTCTGTCTGTCTGTCTGTCTGTCTATCCATCTCTCTCTCTCTATCAGTCTGACTATCCATCTCTCTCTATCAGTCTGACTGTCTATCCATCTCTCTCTATCAGTCAGTCTATCCATCTCTCTCTATCAGTCTGACTGTCTATCCATCTCTCTATCTGTCTGTCTCTGTCTATCCATCTCTCTCTATCAGTCTGTCTATCCATCTCTCTCTATCAGTCTGACTGTCTATCCATCTCTCTATCAGTCTGTCTGTCTATCCATCTCTCTCTCTCTATCAGTCTGACTATCCATCTCTCTCTATCAGTCTGACTGTCTATCCATCTCTCTCTATCAGTCAGTCTATCCATCTCTCTATCAGTCTGACTGTCTATCCATCTCTCTATCTGTCTGTCTCTGTCTATCCATCTCTCTCTATCTGTCTGTCTATCCATCTCTCTATCAGTTAGGGCTGGGCGATTAATCGAAAAGTAATCGAAATCGACATTCAGAACCTATAATCGATCAAATTTTCCCAGGTCGATTATTTCGATTACTTTCCCTTTAAAACACTACCGCGTGTGGAGTCACGTGACCCCGCTCCCTTACAATACGTTATTCCGCCGACAAGGCGAGCATGGAGAGCTTAATCATTGAGACAACTGAGCAACAAGAGCAGCTTGTACCAAAGAAAAAAAGCAGTCTCTGTCATTTGGACACATTTTGGCTTCAGTAAGGATGAAATCGAACAAAATGAAGTCAGATGTAGACACTGTAGAAAAACAGTTTCGACGTCCAAAGGTAACACCACCAATTTGTTTCAACACTTGGAGCACAATCACGTTACTGAATATGAACAGTGCATGGCTCAAAAAAATCAAAAAGAGACTGACTAGCGCCCAGCAACAAGTGCCTCCGCAAAGATTACCTCATGCAACAGTGTATTTTCATTACAACAATCTGTTGTTTACATTGATACATTGCACATTAAAATATTTGTTTACAGTATATGCAAGAAATGCACTGTTTAAAATATTATTTACAGGATATACAAGAGTTATTTTATTTAGAAGAGATACTGCTTATTTTCTACTTTTAATAAGAAAAACGTTGAAAGTAATTTATTTTGTTTCCAAAAGTGCAAGTTATTTATTTTTACTTTTTTATAAGAACAAAGTGACTGTTCGTTTAAGCCAATGTGTGCTTTAATTTAAGTTGTTTAACATTGATGTTCAATAAATAATCATAGATAGTAGATAGTGTGTGTTTCCTTCAATTATTTTAAAATCAAGTAATGCACCCTTCATTCAAAAATCTCTCACTTGTAATATGTGAGCATATTTACTGTAAAAAAACTTGTCAGTGAACCATGAGGGCAAAAAAATAAAAAATAAATAAAATAATCGTTCATTAATCGTAATCGAGTTAAAATGTTCAATTAATCGAGATTTTGATTTTAGGCCAAATCGCCCAGCCCTACTATCAGTCTATCTGTCTATCCATCTCTCTCTATCAGTCAGTCTATCCATCTCTCTATCAGTCTATCTGTCTATCCATCTCTCTCTATCAGTCTGACTGTCTATCCATCTCTCTCTCTCTATCAGTCTGACTGTCTATCCATCTCTCTATCAGTCTGTCTGTCTATCCATCTCTCTCTATCAGTCTGACTATCCATCTCTCTCTATCAGTCTGACTGTCTATCCATCTCTCTCTCTCTCAGTCTGACTGTCTATCCATCTCTCTATCAGTCTGTCTGTCTATCCATCTCTCTCTATCAGTCTGTCTGTCTATCCATCCCTCTATCAGTCTGTCTATCCATCTCTCTCTATCAGTCTGTCTGTTTATCCATCTCTCTCTCTATCAGTCTGTCTGTCTATCCATCTCTCTTTATCAGTCTGTCTGTCTATCCATCTCTCTCTATCTGTCTGTCTATCCATCCCTCTATCAGTCTGTCTATCCATCTCTCTCTATCAGTCTGTCTGTTTATCCATCTCTCTCTATCTGTCTGTCTGTCTATCCATCTCTCTCTATCAGTCCGACTGTCTATCAATCTCTCTCTATCAGTGTGACTGTCTATCCATCTCTCTCTATCAGTGTGACTGTCTATCCATCTCTCTATCAGTCTGTCTGTCTATCCATCTCTCTTTATCAGTCTGTCTGTCTATCCATCTCTCTCTATCAGTCTGACTGTCTATCCATCTCTCTATCTGTCTGTCTGTCTATCCATCTCTCTCTATCAGTCTGACTGTCTATCCATCTCTCTATCTGTCTGTCTGTCTATCCATCTCTCTCTATCAGTCTGACTGTCTATCCATCTCTCTCTATCAGTGTGACTGTCTATCCATCTCTCTCTATCAGTCTGACTGTCTATCCATCTCTCTATCAGTCTGACTGTCTATCCATCTCTCTCTATCAGTGTGACTGTCTATCCATCTCTCTCTATCTGTCTGTCTGTCTATCCATCTCTCTCTCTATCAGTCTGACTGTCTATCCATCTCTCTATCTGTTTGTCCATCTATTATATGTGGTCTTGACTCTTACACACTGTTTCTAGTGTAATGTACTTTGTGGGGACCTGTATTGTCTCAGGAATGCCATATAAACCCCTCTGTGATTAAATACACACACTTCCTACAGGTTTAGCGTAATGGGGACCTTGTCTGATGAGTATCAATTATAACTCATTTTTTTAACTCTTTTATTATAGGCTACATGCACGGTTGATGAAGACATGATGACAATAAAGAACTGCTCTGGGGATTCTGTTACAACTGCTGGCATTTCACGACGTACAGTTGAGGTACATATATTTAATATCTATGTCTATCCATCTCTCTCTCTCTCTATCAGTCTGACTGTCTATCCATCTCTCGCTATCAGTCTGTCTGTCTATCCATCTCTCTTTATCAGTCTGTCTGTCTATCCATCTCTCTCTATCTGTCTGTCTGTCTATCCATCCCTCTATCAGTCTGTCTATCCATCTCTCTCTATCAGTCTGTCTATCCATCTCTCTCTATCAGTCTGTCTGTCTGTCTGTCCATCTCTCTCTATCAGTCTGACTGTCTATCCATCTCTCTATCTGTCTGTCTGTCTATCCATCTCTCTCTATCAGTCCGACTGTCTATCAATCTCTCTCTATCAGTGTGACTGTCTATCCATCTCTCTCTATCAGTCTGACTGTCTATCCATCTCTCTTTATCAGTCTGTCTGTCTGTCTATCCATCTCTCTCTATCAGTCTGACTGTCTATCCATCTCTCTATCTGTCTGTCTGTCTATCCATCTCTCTATCAGTCTGACTGTCTATCCATCTCTCTCTATCAGTGTGACTGTCTATCCATCTCTCTCTATCAGTCTGACTGTCTATCCATCTCTCTATCAGTCTGTCTGTCTATCCATCTCTCTCTATCAGTCTGACTGTCTATCCATCTCTCTATCAGTCTGACTGTCTATCTCTCTCTATCAGTCTGTCTGTCTATCCATCTCTCTATCTGTCTATCTGTCTATCCATCTCTCTATCAGTCTGTCTGTCTATCCATCTCTCTCTCTATCAGTCTGACTGTCTATCCATCTCTCTCTATCAGTCTGACTGTCTATCCATCTCTCTATCTGTCTGTCTATCCATCTCTCTCTATCAGTCTGACTGTCTATCCATCTCTCTCTATCAGTGTGACTGTCTATCAATCTCTCTATCTGTTTGTCTATCCGTCTATCCATCTCTCTCTATCAGTCTGACTGTCTATCCATCTCTCTATCTGTCTGTCTATCCATCTCTCTCTATCAGTCTGACTGTCTATCCATCTCTCTATCTGTCTGTCTATCCATCTCTCTCTATCAGTCTGACTGTCTATCCATCTCTCTCTATCAGTCTGACTGTCTATCCATCTCTCTCTATCAGTGTGACTGTCTATCCATCTCTCTCTATCAGTCTGTCTGTCTATCCATCTCTCTATCTGTCTATCTGTCTATCCATCTCTCTCTCTATCAGTCTGACTGTCTATCCATCTCTCTCTATCAGTGTGACTGTCTATCCATCTCTCTATCTGTTTGTCTATCCGTCTATCCATCTCTCTCTATCAGTCTGACTGTCTATCCAGCTCTCTATCTGTCTATCCATCTCTCTCTATCAGTCTGACTGTCTATCCATCTCTCTATCTGTCTGTCTATCCATCTCTCTCTATCAGTGTGACTGTCTATCCATCTCTCTCTATCAGTGTGACTGTCTATCCATCTCTCTCTATCAGTCTGACTGTCTATCCATCTCTCTATCTGTTTTTCTATCTATTATATGTGGTCTTGACTCTTACACACTGTTTCTAGTGTAATGTACTTTGTGGGGACCTGTATTGTCTCAGGAATGCCATATAAACTCCTCTGTGATTAAATACACACACTTCCTACAGGTTTAGCGTAATGGGGACCTTGTCTGATGAGTATCAATTATAACTCATTTTTTTAACTCTTTTATTATAGGCTACATGCACGGATGATGAAGACATGATGACAATAAAGAACTGCTCTGGGGATTCTGTTACAACTGCTGGCATTTCACGACGTACAGTTGAGGTACATATATTTAATATCTATGTCTATCCATCTCTCTCTCTATCAGTCTGACTATCCATCTCTCTCTATCAGTCTGACTATCCATCTCTCTCTATCAGTCTGACTGTCTATCCATCTCTCTCTATCAGTCAGTCTTTCCATCTCTCTATCAGTCTGTCTATCCATCTCTCTCTATCAGTCTGACTATCCATCTCTCTATCAGTCTGTCTGTCTGTCTGTCTATCCATCTCTTTCTATCAGTCTGACTATCCATCTCTCTCTATCAGTCTGACTGTCTATCCATCTCTCTCTATCAGTCTGACTTTCTATCCATCTCTTGCTATCAGTCTGACTGTCTATCCATCTCTCTCTATCAGTGTGACTGTCTATCCATCTCTCTCTATCAGTCTGACTGTCTATCCATCTCTCTATCTGTTTTTCTATCTATTATATGTGGTCTTGACTCTTACACACTGTTTCTAGTGTAATGTACTTTGTGGGGACCTGTATTGTCTCAGGAATGCCATATAAACTCCTCTGTGATTAAATACACACACTTCCTACAGGTTTAGCGTAATGGGGACCTTGTCTGATGAGTATCAATTATAACTCATTTTTTTAACTCTTTTATTATAGGCTACATGCACGGATGATGAAGACATGATGACAATAAAGAACTGCTCTGGGGATTCTGTTACAACTGCTGGCATTTCACGACGTGCAGTTGAGGTACATATATTTAATATCTATGTCTATCCATCTCTCTATCAGTCTGTCTGTCTGTTTGTCTATCCATCTCTCTATCAGTCTGACTGTCTATCCATCTCTCTATCAGTCTGACTGTCTATCCATCTCTCTATCTGTCTGTCTGTCTATCCATCTCTCTCTCTATCAGTCTGTCTGTCTATCCATCTCTCTATCAGTCTGTCTGTCTATCCATCTCTCTCTATCAGTCTGACTGTCTATCCATCTCTCTCTATCAGTCAGTCTATCCATCTCTCTCTATCAGTGTGACTGTCTATCCATCTCTCTCTCTCTATCAGTCTGACTGTCTATCCATCTCTCTATCTGTTTGTCCATCTATTATATGTGGTCTTGACTCTTACACACTGTTTCTAGTGTAATGTACTTTGTGGGGACCTGTATTGTCTCAGGAATGCCATATAAACTCCTCTGTGATTAAATACACACACTTCCTACAGGTTTAGCGTAATGGGGACCTTGTCTGATGAGTATCAATTATAACTCATTTTTTTAACTCTTTTATTATAGGCTACATGCACGGATGATGAAGACATGATGACAATAAAGAACTGCTCTGGGGATTCTGTTACAACTGCTGGCATTTCACGACGTACAGTTGAGGTACATATATTTAATATCTATGTCTATCCATCTCTCTCTATCAGTCTGACTATCCATCTCTCTATCTGTCTGTCTGTCTATCCATCTCTCTCTCTCTCTATCAGTCTGACTGTCTATCCATCTCTCTATCAGTCTGTCTGTCTATCCATCTCTCTATCAGTCTGTCTGTCTATCCATCTCTCTCTCTATCAGTCTGACTATCCATCTCTCTCTATCAGTCTGACTGTCTATCCATCTCTCTCTCTCTATCAGTCTGACTGTCTATCCATCTCTCTATCAGTCTGTCTGTCTGTCTATCCATCTCTCTCTATCAGTCTGTCTGTCTATCCATCCCTCTATCAGTCTGTCTATCCATCTCTCTCTATCAGTCTGTCTGTTTATCCATCTCTCTCTCTCTATCAGTCTGTCTGTCTATCCATCTCTCTTTATCAGTCTGTCTGTCTATCCATCTCTCTCTATCTGTCTGTCTGTCTATCCATCCCTCTATCAGTCTGTCTATCCATCTCTCTCTATCAGTCTGTCTGTTTATCCATCTCTCTCTATCTGTCTGTCTGTCTGTCCATCTCTCTATCAGTCTGACTGTCTATCCATCTCTCTCTATCAGTCTGTCTGTTTATCCATCTCTCTCTATCTGTCTGTCTGTCTATCCATCTCTCTCTATCAGTCCGACTGTCTATCAATCTCTCTCTATCAGTGTGACTGTCTATCCATCTCTCTCTATCAGTGTGACTGTCTATCCATCTCTCTATCAGTCTGTCTGTCTATCCATCTCTCTCTATCAGTCTGACTGTCTATCCATCTCTCTATCTGTCTGTCTGTCTATCCATCTCTCTTTATCAGTCTGACTGTCTATCCATCTCTCTATCAGTCTGACTGTCTATCCATCTCTCTATCAGTCTGACTGTCTATCCATCTCTCTATCTGTCTGTCTGTCTATCCATCTCTCTCTATCAGTCTGTCTGTCTATCCATCTCTCTCTATCAGTGTGACTGTCTATCCATCTCTCTCTATCAGTCTGTCTGTTTATCCATCTCTCTCTATCTGTCTGTCTGTCTGTCCATCTCTCTCTATCTGTCTGTCTGTCTATCCATCCCTCTATCAGTCTGTCTATCCATCTCTCTCTATCAGTCTGTCTGTTTATCCATCTCTCTCTATCTGTCTGTCTGTCTATCCATCCCTCTATCAGTCTGTCTATCCATCTCTCTCTATCAGTCTGTCTGTTTATCCATCTCTCTCTATCTGTCTGTCTGTCTGTTTATCCATCTCTCTCTATCTGTCTGTCTGTCTATCCATCCCACTATCAGTCTGTCTATCCATCTCTCTCTATCAGTCTGTCTGTTTATCCATCTCTCTCTATCTGTCTGTCTGTCTGTCCATCTCTCTCTATCAGTCTGACTGTCTATCCATCTCTCTCTATCAGTCTGTCTGTCTATCCATCTCTCTCTATCTGTCTGTCTGTCTATCCATCTCTCTCTATCAGTCCGACTGTCTATCAATCTCTCTCTATCAGTGTGACTGTCTATCCATCTCTCTCAAGATTCAAGATTCAAGATTCAAATAGCTTTATTGGCATGGTGAAAGAAATCTTTACATTGCCAAAGCATTCATAACAATAAATAATACAATAAAAGTAAATAAATAAATAATAATAAAAAGAAAATAGAAATTACATGAAAATAAACATAGCACTAAAATGTCTAATCTTCTAATATTTATACAGTTGGTAGCTCTGTCCTGCTGGAGGCTCTTTGGTCGTGACAGGACCTCACGTACCGGGCAGCCAGGGCTGAGCTCGCTGGGCTTTCTCCAAGCAGGAGTGGGAGTTTGTCCATGTCTGATTTCTGATGGAAGTCTTTCTGGTGGGTTGTGAAAAGGGGATAGAAAGTGTCTCTAATGTTTGTATAATTGGGGCAGGAAGTCAAGAAGTGTAGCTCTGTTTCCACTTGATTCTCTGAGCAGTGAGGGCACAGTCGCTCTTCCCTCGGCAGCCAGCTCTGCCTGTGTCTGCCCGTCTCTATGCTCAGACTGTGGTCACTGAGTCTGTACATGCTCAAGACTTTCCTCAGTTTAGGGTCGCTCACTTCACTCAGGTATCCTGCCAATTCATATCTTCTGTTTAGGGCCAAATAGCATTCCAGTTTACTCTGTTTGTCTGTTGCGTCTGTCCAATGTTTGAGGTATTTTTCTTTTTGTGTTTTAATGATTTGGTTTGGTCTGGCTATGTTTTTATTGTCAGTTTGTGACATCAGCTCTGAGACCAGTCGGCCGAGGGCGTTTCTCTCTGGCTTCAGCTCTTGGTGGGTCAGGGCTTTGTGATGGAGGGTCTGTTCATCGCTATTTTTTAAGTGGGCATGGAATTTAATGGCTCTTTTTTGAATGGTTATCACAAGGGGGTATAATCCTAATTCTGCTCTACAGGCATTGTTTGGGGTTTTGCGCTGAACTCGAAGCAAGATTTTGCACAGCTCGGTCTGCAGAGTCTCTATTGGGTGTTTGTCCCATTTGGTGAACTCTTGGTCTGTGAGTGGACCCCAGACTTCACACCCGTACAGCGCGATGGGCTCGATTACTGTCTTGATTATTTTTAGCCAGATTCTGATTGGGATGTCAATTTGGATATTTCTCTTAATAGCGTAAAAGGCTCTCCGTGCCTTGTCTCTCAAGTCGTTAACAGCTTTTTTAAAATTTCCTGTGTTGCTAATATTTATGCCAAGGTAAGTGTAGTCGTGCGTGTGTTCGAGGAGCATGTTGTCCAATGTAAAACTATGATGCTGGTCGTGGCGGCTGGGTCTTTTTCGGAAAATCATTATTTTTGTCTTTTTGGGGTTAACTGCCAGGGCCCATGACTGACAGAAGTTGTGCAGGAGGTCTAGATGCTGCTGTAGACCCTCTCTAGTGGGAGACAGCAGCACCAGATCATCAGCAAACAGAAGGCACTTGACCTCAGTGTCCAGTAGAGTAAGGCCAGGTGCCGCAGACTGACCCAGAGCTCTCGCCAGCTCATTGATGTAGATATTGAACAGCGTGGGACTTAAGCTGCAGCCCTGTCTCACTCCACGACTCTGAGGGAGGAATTCTGTGTGTTTATTACCAATTTTAACTGCAAATTTGTTGTTTGTGTACATTGATTTGATGATGTCATATGTTTTTCCTCCGATGCCGCACTGGATTAATTGAAGGAAAAGACCTTCATGCCAAATGGAGTCAAAAGCTTTTTTGAAGTCAACAAAGCATGAGAAAATTTTACTTTTGTTTTGGTTGACTTGCTTGTCGATTAAGGTATGGAGAGTGTATATATGGTCTGATGTGCGATATTTAGGTTGGAAGCCAATTTGACATTTGCTCAGGACATTTCTGTCTCTGAGGAAATGGGCTAGTCTGCCGTTTAGGATGTTGCAGAAGAGTTTGCCTAGGTTGCTGTTTACACATATACCACGGTAGTTATTAGGGTCAAATCTGTCTCCGTTTTTATGGATTGGGGTAATAAGACCTTTGTTCCAGATGTTGGGGAATATACCTAAACTCAGGATGATGTTGAAGAGCTTGAGAATGGCTAATTTGAATTTGTGGTCTGTGTATTTAATCATTTCATTTAGGATGCCATCGACACCACAGGCTTTTTGCAGTTTCAGGGTTTGTATCTTGTCTAATAGTTCAGCTAGTGTCATTGGAGAGTCTAAGGGGTTCTGGTAGTCTTTGATGGTTGATTCTAAAACCCTTAGTTTGTCATACAGGGCATTTTGTTCCTGATTTTTGTTTATATCACTAAAGAGGTTGGAGAAGTGGTTTATCCAAACATCTCCATTCTGGATGGCTAGTTCTTGATGGTAAGTTTTGTTTAGTGTCTTCCAATGTTTCCAGAAGTGGTTGGATTCTAAGGATTCTTCAATTTCCCTGAGCTGACTTTTTGTGTTTTGTTCTTTTTTCTTTCTTAAAGTATTCCTATATTGTTTAAGTTTTTCATGATAGAGATGACGGATGTTCTCATTGTCAGCATCTCTGTGTTTCTGGTTGGATAGGACTCTTAATTCTTTCCTAAGTTTTTTACAGTCGTTGTCAAACCATTTCTCAGTGGCATGTGGTCTTTTTGGTTTTCTTTTTGTGGTTTTCAAGTTGGATAATGTTGCTGATACCTCAAATATTCTGTTCAGCTTGTCTACTGCTAGGTTTGTACCTTCACTATTGTGCGGGAAAGGAGTGGCAAGGAATTGATCTAATAGGGCTTGAATTTTCGGTTGTTTAATTGTACTTAGATATGTATCTTTACTGTTTTGTTTCCATCTATACATGTTTCTAAGTGAGTGGAGCTGGGTTTGTTTAGATGCTTCTTGGTTGGGCATTGCTCTGTTTAAGTAGAGGGTTATTTTACTGTGGTCTGATAGAGGGTTTAGTGGGCTGACTGTGAACGCTCTGAGGGAGTTTGGGTTAAGGTCTGTCAGAAAATAGTCTACTGTACTGTTTCCGAAGGATGAGCTGTAGGTGTATCTACCGTAGGAATCTCCTCGAAGCCTGCCGTTGACTATGAACAGACCAAGTGTGCGACACAGATGAAGAAGATGTGTTCCGCTTTTGTTTGTTGTTTTATCATAATTGTGTCTCTGTGTGTGTATAGGTGTGGGGAGGACGTCTCCTCCAGGCAGGTGTCTGTCCCCCTGAGAGTTAAGTGTGTCCAGTTCTTCACCTGTTCTGGCATTCAGGTCTCCACAGAGCAGCACACTTCCCTGTGACTGGAAGTAATTAATGTCTACTTCAAGAATGGAGAAACTGTCTTCATTAAAATAGGGAGACTCTGCTGGAGGGATATAAGTGGCACACAGGAAGATGTTTTTCTCTGTTGCGGTGACTGTCTTATTAATTTCTAACCATGTGTAGAATTGTCCTGTTTTAGTTACTTTGATGGCATGGGCAAGATTTGATTTGTACCAAATAAGCATGCCTCCCGAATCTCTTCCTTGTGTCACTCCAGGCAGTTTACTGGATGGGATGATGAGTTCTCTGTAGCCTTTGGGGCAGCCGGTGGGTCCGTCTCCTCTGCTCCATGTCTCCTGCAGGATGATGATGTCTGAATTTTTTATTTCTGAATTGAAATCTTGGTTTCTGCTTTTGAGGCCAAAGGTAGATGATCTCAGGCCTTGAATATTCCAACATGCAATAATAAAAGCTTTTTTGTCCATGGGGTCTTAGTTTTGGTGTTAAGTTTTGACCTATGACAGTAGGTGTGAGCAGATGAGGTTGAGCATCTGACGGATGTCTCTTAGCTCTGTTGATGTGTCTTGCACTGGTCCTGCTGTGGGTGTTCTGCTCACTATCTGAGCGTAGCTGTGTCTGCCCGGGGCCTGCGGGGTATGAGGAGGGCAGGGGGTCGGCAGGAGTGGCTTTGGCCTGGCCTGATGTGCTGGATGTGAGGGTGTGAAGGCTGGGAGGAGATGCTCAAGTGCTGGTTGGGATGCTCTCAGCATGTGAGAGTGTTGTTGTCTTGACGGAAGTCTCTCTGGGGGTACACTGTGTTTTCTTAAAGGTCTGGGTGGAGGTTGTTGGACTCTGTTGCTCCTGGTGCTGTTGTGGTTCCGACTCAGGGCCACATCTTTCAGGGTCCTGGCGAAGACAGGAACAGCTGTCTTGTATAGATGGACATGGTCGTAGAGGCATGAGGGGTCCAGGGTGGTGTGGTGTGCCAGGTGCACATTTGGTTTAAGTGCACAGGAGCGGGAGAGGTGGGCATTCACCCGCTGGATAGTGTCAGGGTGGAAGTCTTTTCGGGGCAGCAGTGTGGAGATGATAATTTTAGCATTTGGGAAAGTGGTTGAGGCCTTTTCAATCACTGTTTGTAGTGATGTAGCCACTCTCTCCTGTTTGGCTCTCAGATCGTTGGTGCCGGTATGGATTATTACATGGCTTGGGGATCCCAGTTTGTCAACACTTAGCCATTTGAGTGCGCTCTGAGTGTTCGGACACCAGAGTTTGGCCACTCTGTGTTTGGGAAAAAGCTTCTTTTCATCAATAAATTTCCCGTTTGAATCTATTAATAGAGCAACTTCTGGTCGTAGTGACCCTTCTGCTGGTGTGGAGGGGTCGTCTGAGTGTGAGGCTGGTTGTGAGGTGAGAAAAGGGTCTGATGGGAGAGGAGGACTCTGGCTGTGCTGGATCTCTGTTGTTTGAGAGTTGTGAAGAGTGTCCTGCTCCACCGGTTCCTCTGATGAGCTGGACTCGCTGTGCTGTGCTCCTCTGTTCTGCCTCAGTTCACTTATTTCTATCCTCATTGCTGTTAGTTGTGCCTTGTGTAACTCAGTCTGTTGTAAGAACTGTGTTTCCAGTGTCTCCAGCTGAGCCCTGAAGCCCTCTCTCTCCTGCTGGAGCTCCGTCACCTCGGTCTGCAGTGTAGACAGCTCTCTCCTGAGGCTGTCTCCTTCTCTGTGCTTGGCTGTGGGGCTGTTGCTGGTCTGGTCTGTTGTCTGAACTGTTTGCAGGGAGAAGATCATCTCCTTGAGCTGGACCATTTCTCCCTCTAGCTCTGTGAATCTCTCCCTCATGTCAGTGCAATAGCAGTGTGGATGGGGGTCTTTGGTCTCTTCTGTGCTCGAATGGTCTCTGTGTTCTGTCTGATCCTCATCTGTGTGGGAGACTGACTCCTCAGGAGTGATTAGTTGGTCGATGGTAGTGGTCTCTTTCTGTGCTCTGTCTTTGATGCAAAGGAAGTCTTGTTCGAAGAGCCCATTGATGCTTTTTACCACCACTATACCCGTTGTTTTGTAGATATTTACATTGGTGGTTGTTGTGTCTTCCTCATTTCTAATTTTTAGCTGGAAACCCCCGCATATGCCTTTTCTCTCAGCAGAGGGATAGTGTGCAATGATGGCCTTGTGCCATGCATAGGGCTTGTTGGTATAGAATATCAGGTTACTTATGCTGCCATCTTTATGTAGGTCTGCAAAAAGTGATTCTGGGTTGTCTGTCAGTCTTTTGTTTTTGTAGACTTTCCGTGCTGATTCATTTGTGACATCTTTAGGATAGTGCAGTGGGATGGCCTCCACATATGGGGGTAGTTTAGGCCTGGCGCTGTGGCTGGAGTGTTCAGAACTCTTCTGGGGGCGGGGCCAGGATGAACTCTTCTGGGGGCGGGGCCAGGAGGATGCACTGGTCATAGTTGATTTAGAATGTAAACAATCATCAACTGAAATAACTGCCAGTTTTTTTGTTTGTTTTCTCTCAGTGACGATATAAAGGGATAAAAATTAATAAAAAAGCCCAAAAAAGCAGGCAAAATATGACTTTCACTGATTTTGTGAGGGGAAAAAATATTTCTTTAAAGTTCAAGTTTTCAGTTCTGTCCAAAATGTCTCTTTGTGCTGTTCTTCTACGCAAAAACACAGAAAGATATGAAATGGCACTGTCTGTTCAAAATGTCTTTACCTCTCTTTTTTCTTGTAAGTTTTCCTCTTAGTTGTTATGTTGTTTATGTTGCTTTATCCTTTTCATTATGAATATCCTCTTCTGTAGAGGGTAATCCTGTGATGATCTTCTCTTGAACTTTCCTCAGATTCAGGTGTGACAAAAATAAAATAAATAAATAAAATCTGTCCCGATTCAACAAAAACTTTGTCTAGACGTTGTTTATTGTTAAATCTACTTTTCTTTCATTTTTTTTTGGTAAAATTATTCTTATTTTATCATAATTTATCAGGAGCTCAATTCAAGTGTGACCATCTCTCATGGAATTCTCTCTCTCTATCAGTGTGACTGTCTATCCATCTCTCTATCAGTCTGTCTGTCTATCCATCTCTCTCTATCAGTCTGACTGTCTATCCATCTCTCTATCTGTCTGTCTGTCTATCCATCTCTCTCTATCAGTCTGTCTGTCTATCCATCTCTCTCTATCTGTCTGTCTGTCTATCCATCCCTCTATCAGTCTGTCTATCCATCTCTCTCTATCAGTCTGACTGTCTATCCATCTCTCTCTATCAGTGTGACTGTCTATCCATCTCTCTCTATCAGTGTGACTGTCTATCCATCTCTCTCTATCTGTCTGTCTGTCTATCCATCTCTCTCTCTCTATCAGTGTGACTGTCTATCCATCTCTCTCTATCAGTCTGACTGTCTATCCATCTCTCTATCTGTTTGTCCATCTATTATATGTGGTCTTGACTCTTACACACTGTTTCTAGTGTAATGTACTTTGTGGGGACCTGTATTGTCTCAGGAATGCCATATAAACCCCTCTGTGATTAAATACACACACTTCCTACAGGTTTAGCGTAATGGGGACCTTGTCTGATGAGTATCAATTATAACTCATTTTTTTAACTCTTTTATTATAGGCTACATGCACGGATGATGAAGACATGATGACAATAAAGAACTGCTCTGGGGATTCTGTTACAACTGCTGGCATTTCACGACGTACAGTCGAGGTACATATATTTAATATCTATGTCTATCCATCTCTCTCTCTATCAGTCTGACTATCCATCTCTCTCTATCAGTCTGACTGTCTATCCATCTCTCTTTATCAGTCTGTCTGTCTATCCATCTCTCTCTATCTGTCTGTCTGTCTATCCATCCCTCTATCAGTCTGTCTATCCATCTCTCTCTATCAGTCTGACTGTCTATCCATCTCTCTTTATCAGTCTGTCTGTCTATCCATCTCTCTCTATCTGTCTGTCTGTCTATCCATCCCTCTATCAGTCTGTCTATCCATCTCTCTCTATCAGTCTGTCTGTTTATCCATCTCTCTCTATATGTCTGTCTGTCTGTCCATCTCTCTCTATCAGTCTGACTGTCTATCCATCTCTCTATCTGTCTGTCTGTCTGTCTATCCATCTCTCTCTATCAGTCCGACTGTCTGTCTGTCTATCCATCTCTCTATCAGTCTGACTGTCTATCCATCTCTCTCTATCAGTGTGACTGTCTATCCATCTCTCTCTATCAGTCTGACTGTCTATCCATCTCTCTATCAGTCTGTCTGTCTATCCATCTCTCTTTATCAGTCTGTCTGTCTATCCATCTCTCTCTATCAGTGTGACTGTCTATCCATCTCTCTCTATCTGTCTGTCTGTCTATCCATCTCTCTATCTGTTTGTCCATCTATTATATGTGGTCTTGACTCTTACACACTGTTTCTAGTGTAATGTACTTTGTGGGGACCTGTATTGTCTCAGGAATGCCATATAACTCATTTTTTTAACTCTTTTATTATAGGCTACATGCACGGATGATGAAGACATGATGACAATAAAGAACTGCTCTGGGGATTCTGTTACAACTGCTGGCATTTCACGACGTACAGTCGAGGTACATATATTTAATATCTATGTCTATCCATCTCTCTCTCTATCAGTCTGACTATCCATCTCTCTCTATCAGTCTGACTGTCTATCCATCTCTCTTTATCAGTCTGTCTGTCTATCCATCTCTCTCTATCTGTCTGTCTGTCTATCCATCCCTCTATCAGTCTGTCTATCCATCTCTCTCTATCAGTCTGACTGTCTATCCATCTCTCTTTATCAGTCTGTCTGTCTATCCATCTCTCTCTATCTGTCTGTCTGTCTATCCATCCCTCTATCAGTCTGTCTATCCATCTCTCTCTATCAGTCTGTCTGTTTATCCATCTCTCTCTATATGTCTGTCTGTCTGTCCATCTCTCTCTATCAGTCTGACTGTCTATCCATCTCTCTATCTGTCTGTCTGTCTATCCATCTCTCTCTATCAGTCCGACTGTCTATCAATCTCTCTCTATCAGTGTGACTGTCTATCCATCTCTCTCTATCAGTCTGACTGTCTATCCATCTCTCTATCAGTCTGTCTGTCTATCCATCTCTCTTTATCAGTCTGTCTGTCTGTCTATCCATCTCTCTCTATCAGTCTGACTGTCTATCCATCTCTCTATCTGTCTGTCTGTCTATCCATCTCTCTATCAGTCTGACTGTCTATCCATCTCTCTCTATCAGTGTGACTGTCTATCCATCTCTCTCTATCAGTCTGACTGTCTATCCATCTCTCTATCAGTCTGTCTGTCTATCCATCTCTCTTTATCAGTCTGTCTGTCTATCCATCTCTCTCTATCAGTGTGACTGTCTATCCATCTCTCTCTATCTGTCTGTCTGTCTATCCATCTCTCTATCTGTTTGTCCATCTATTATATGTGGTCTTGACTCTTACACACTGTTTCTAGTGTAATGTACTTTGTGGGGACCTGTATTGTCTCAGGAATGCCATATAAACCCCTCTGTGATTAAATACACACACTTCCTACAGGTTTAGCTATGTCTATCTCTCTCTATCAGTCTGTCTGTCTATCCATCTCTCTATCTGTCTATCCATCTCTCTATCAGTCTGACTGTCTATCCATCTCTCTCTATCAGTCTGACTGTCTATCCATCTCTCTATCTGTCTGTCTATCCATCTCTCTCTATCAGTCTGACTGTCTATCCATCTCTCTCTATCAGTGTGACTGTCTATCCATCTCTCTATCTGTCTGTCTATCCATCTCTCTCTATCAGTCTGACTGTCTATCCATCTCTCTATCTGTCTGTCTATCCATCTCTCTCTATCAGTCCGACTGTCTATCAATCTCTCTCTATCAGTGTGACTGTCTATCCATCTCTCTCTATCAGTCTGACTGTCTATCCATCTCTCTATCAGTCTGTCTGTCTATCCATCTCTCTTTATCAGTCTGTCTGTCTGTCTATCCATCTCTCTCTATCAGTCTGACTGTCTATCCATCTCTCTATCTGTCTGTCTGTCTATCCATCTCTCTATCAGTCTGACTGTCTATCCATCTCTCTCTATCAGTGTGACTGTCTATCCATCTCTCTCTATCAGTCTGACTGTCTATCCATCTCTCTATCAGTCTGTCTGTCTATCCATCTCTCTTTATCAGTCTGTCTGTCTATCCATCTCTCTCTATCAGTGTGACTGTCTATCCATCTCTCTCTATCTGTCTGTCTGTCTATCCATCTCTCTATCTGTTTGTCCATCTATTATATGTGGTCTTGACTCTTACACACTGTTTCTAGTGTAATGTACTTTGTGGGGACCTGTATTGTCTCAGGAATGCCATATAAACCCCTCTGTGATTAAATACACACACTTCCTACAGGTTTAGCTATGTCTATCTCTCTCTATCAGTCTGACTGTCTATCCATCTCTCTCTATCAGTCTGACTGTCTATCCATCTCTCTATCTGTCTGTCTATCCATCTCTCTCTATCAGTCTGACTGTCTATCCATCTCTCTCTATCAGTGTGACTGTCTATCCATCTCTCTATCTGTCTGTCTATCCATCTCTCTCTATCAGTCTGACTGTCTATCCATCTCTCTATCTGTCTGTCTATCCATCTCTCTCTATCAGTCTGACTGTCTATCCATCTCTCTCTATCAGTCTGACTGTCTATCCATCTCTCTCTATCAGTGTGACTGTCTATCCATCTCTCTCTATCAGTCTGTCTGTCTATCCATCTCTCTATCTGTCTATCTGTCTATCCATCTCTCTCTCTATCTGTCTGTCTATCCATCTCTCTCTATCAGTCTGACTGTCTATCCATCTCTCTCTATCAGTGTGACTGTCTATCCATCTCTCTATCTGTTTGTCTATCCGTCTATCCATCTCTCTCTATCAGTCTGACTGTCTATCCATCTCTCTATCTGTCTGTCTATCCATCTCTCTCTATCAGTCTGACTGTCTATCCATCTCTCTATCTGTTTTTCTATCTATTATATGTGGTCTTGACTCTTACACACTGTTTCTAGTGTAATGTACTTTGTGGGGACCTGTATTGTCTCAGGAATGCCATATAAACTCCTCTGTGATTTAAATACACACACTTCCTACAGGTTTAGCGTAATGGGGACCTTGTCTGATGAGTATCAATTATAACTCATTTTTTTAACTCTTTTATTATAGGCTACATGCACGGATGATGAAGACATGATGACAATAAAGAACTGCTCTGGGGATTCTGTTACAACTGCTGGCATTTCACGACGTACAGTTGAGGTACATATATTTAATATCTATGTCTATCCATCTCTCTCTCTATCAGTCTGACTATCCATCTCTCTCTATCAGTCTGACTGTCTATCCATCTCTCTATCAGTCAGTCTTTCCATCTCTCTATCAGTCTGTCTATCCATCTCTCTCTATCAGTCTGACTATTCATCTCTCTATCAGTCTGTCTGTCTATCCATCTCTTTCTATCAGTCTGACTATCCATCTCTCTCTATCAGTCTGACTGTCTATCCATCTCTCTCTATCAGTCTGACTTTCTATCCATCTCTTGCTATCAGTCTGACTGTCTATCCATCTCTCTCTATCAGTGTGACTGTCTATCCATCTCTCTCTATCAGTCTGACTGTCTATCCATCTCTCTCTATCAGTCTGACTGTCTATCCATCTCTCTATCTGTTTTTCTATCTATTATATGTGGTCTTGACTCTTACACACTGTTTCTAGTGTAATGTACTTTGTGGGGACCTGTATTGTCTCAGGAATGCCATATAAACCCCTCTGTGATTAAATACACACACTTCCTACAGGTTTAGCGTAATGGGGACCTTGTCTGATGAGTATCAATTATAACTCATTTTTTTAACTCTTTTATTATAGGCTACATGCACGGATGATGAAGACATGATGACAATAAAGAACTGCTCTGGGGATTCTGTTACAACTGCTGGCATTTCACGACGTACAGTTGAGGTACATATATTAACTGTGGCATTTTAGTAAGGATGATGTAAAGTAAGCCCATCATTGTTGGTAAATAAACCCTGACATGATCAGGACCCTAAATTGGAGTTGTCTTATGGTGCTTCAAGAAAGTCTTAAATAATTTGCCCTAAACTGTTAGGACAGTTTTTCAATTTTTTTTTTCTTTTTCTTAACAGCCTTTGGTTGATTACTCAGACAGTGAAGATGACATTTCGTGTTCTAAAATGATGACATCTTATAAACAGGTATTTATTTTTCATTGCTATTACCATTTCTTTTTAATTGCCTCATACTTCAAAAGCACTTTTTTTTTTAAACTACATAATATTGTATTTTTATTTTTCATTATATGATAAACATAGTTCTATAAGCATATATTTTCCTAGTTTATTTGAAGGCTTGCCATTCTGACGTTTGTCTAATTTGTCTTTTTTAGATGAGACCTGCAACTCATGAGGACTCCGATATTTTTTACTCTGAAAATTCCAGTGGAGATGACAGTACAGACATTCAAGATGACATCAGACTGAAACATACACCATTTGCAATGAGTGAACAACATTCCACTTGTGCCACAACATTCAAAAGACCAAAAAACACCAGAGTAAGTGGGGGTTTTTTTGGGTTTTTTTTCATTTTATTTATTAATCTATGAAAGAGGATTAACTAAACTGGATGGTCATTGTCTTTCAAGGCTAGAAGGAAGATTGCTGAGCACTCAGATGTTTTTGATTCGAGCGAAGATGAGTTATCTGAAGTCAGTGAGGAAGAGTACATCCCTGACACATCAGAAGAGAGTAGTGCATCAGATAGTAGCACAAGCCTTACTGTTTCACCTAAAGGTAAAGGAAAGCTCCAGACTTTGCCAGTCCAGTGCAGTTCAGCTGAGAACAGAAGTACAAACTACAATCCTCAAAGCAGCTGTGACTTAGGGAGCTTCCAGAGCCATGGTGCAGCCTCAGTTCCTGACAGCACAAGTTCAGTGATTATCCCAGCTATCATTAAAAAGAGGGATGGACTGAGAATGTATAGCAAGAGACAACATTGCTTTTTTTGTGACAGTGCTTTTACGAAAATTGCTAGACACCTAGAGCGCAAGCATAGCAATGAAGTAGAGGTAGCAAAGGCTCTAAGTCATCCAAAAGGCTCCAAAGAAAGGAGAATGCAGCTTGAGTATCTACGCAACAAAGGTAATTTTGCTTACAATGCTACTGTTATTAATACAGGCTCAGGACAGATGATTCCACGGAAACTGCCTAAAAAGAATTTGGATGGGGAAAAATTCATGCATTGCATTTACTGCCAAGGACTCTTCTTAAAGAAAACCCTGTGGCGACATGTGAAAGTTTGCAAATTCAAGCCTTCTGACGTGAAACCCAAACCTGGAAAAACCCGTGTGCAGGCTCTCTGTAGCTTTGCACAACCTCCCCCACCAGGAGTAACTCATGGTGTTTGGAAGCTGTTAAATGCTATGAACCAAGACCAAGTGGCACTTGAAGCTAGAAATGACTGGTGCATTTTAGAGCTGGGAAAGCATCTTTACAACAAGTATGGATCAAGAGTTAAAATGCATGAATACATCCGTCAAAAGATGAGAGAGCTTGGAAGACTCCTCATATGTACTAGAGAGGTAACACCCCTTACATCTATTAAAGAGCTCATCCATCCCACAAACTTCATGCATGCCGTTAATGCAGTTAAAAGAACAGCTGGATACATTGAAGAGACCAATGTGTATGAAAAGGCTAGTGTTGCTGTGAAACTTGGTCATAGTCTGAACAAAATCGCAATGCTTATTGAGAGCCATTCTACAATCAATGGAGACAAAGCAAGTGCAAACTTTGCGAGCAGCTTCCAACAGCTGTATCAAACCCGATGGCCCGAGTACATTTCTTCAACAGCACGGCGAACAATGGAGGAAGCCAAGTGGAACTGCCCACATTTGCTCCCGTTCACTGAAGATGTCAAACGTCTCCATGTGCATCTTGATGAGCAAGAGAAAGTGTACCGCAAACTCTTGTCAACACAGCCATCATCTCAGCATTGGTCAAAATTGGCAAAGGTTATATTAACTCAGGTTATGCTTTTCAATCGTAGGCGAGAAGGGGAAGTGTCACAAATGCCTTTGTCCGCATACACCTCCAGCAACCAAACAGAAGCTCATCCGGATATTAGCATGGCCCTCACAGAGTTGGAAAATAAACTGTGTCAGTACTTCAAGCGTATAGAGATCAGAGGCAAAAGAGGCAGAAAAGTTCCAGTGCTTGTTACTCCTTCAATGCAAGAGTCGATCAGCCTGCTGATTAAAAACCGGAGCAAGTGTGGAGTACTGAATGAGAACCCTTTCCTCTTTGCACGTCCTTCTGCAATGACCTTTTTCCGTGGCTCTGACTGCATCCGTGAATTTGCAGGTGCATGCAATGCTAAGAATCCTCAAACTCTAACTTCCACCAAGTTGAGGAAACAGATTGGTACCCTCTCTGAAGTGTTAAATCTGAGCAACACTGAGCTTGATCAGCTGGCTGACTTCCTAGGCCATGATATTAGGATACACCGTCAGTTTTACCGCTTACCTGAGGGGACCCTTCAGCTGGCCAAAATGAGCAAAATTCTTCTGGCCCTCGAAAAAGGACGCTTGGCAGACTTTAAAGGGAAAAATCTTGATGAAATCATCATTGATCCAGAAGGTACTATACACTGTTACTGTGACCATTGTCTGAATTGAATTAATTTAGAGATATTGGTTCTGTTTTTTTTTTTTTTTTTTTTTTTTTTTTTTTTTTTCTGTAATAGTTTACATAAATTGTAATATAGGTTTTTGGGAATGCTTTGGAATAATATGCATGTATTACCTTGTGTTTTTAAATTAAATGTTTATTTAAAATTTAAATAAGTTAAATGATTAATTTCTGTGTTTTCTACCCTCAGAGAACGTTACAGTGGACAGTGATTTAGAGGAGTCTACTTCCAATCCGAAAGGTAACAATTTAATTTAGCCAGTTTGTTCCAATTTATTTTTGCCTAATTCTAAATTGTTGTTTCTAGGGATGGCAAATTGGTTTGAAATGGGTGGTTCATCTTATTTTTCTCACTTTCTACTGACTACATGCACAAATTACTTTAGCATGTTGCTTAGGCATTTCCAGTTTAGTTTTTTCCCTCGTGGTTTGCGCATGAGCCCGCACACACCCCAAAACACTTTTGCCAACTTCTAAACCCTGCTCAAAGTTGCTTTATGTTGTTAAATGACATCATAAGCTAATTAGCATAATCATTACATAATTTATATATTAATATTTGTCAAAATACAACACCAATTGAGATTGAGAGAGCGGCTTTATTCGCTAGACTTAAACCTAAAAATACTCCTGTATATATGGTGTATTTGGAAAATGCAGTGTTTTAAAATTATCATTCTGCTTTCTATGCACAAAATACAGATTATGTGTGTTTATCAACCAGTATAGCTATTTTCCTTAAAGGATAATTCTGGTATTTAGCACTTTGAGTCTCTTTTCTGGTTTGTTTTGGGTGAACTAGAGTGGTGGACACAGAAATGTTGACGATGGGTCCTGTCTCGACTTTTTGACTCGTTTAGAATCGCCTTTGACCGCTTCAGAGTGGCTGTCTATGTATGGGCCTGCACGAACATCCTTAAAACAACCCTTAACGTTCGTTTTCAAAACTGTGCAACTCACCGAGTGGTTAGTGGTGTTCGTTGATGTTCCAAAACAAGTAGCGTAGCGAAATACAGTTTCTGTCGTGTTTTATTTGGCATTTTGTAAAATCCCATTGATCTCTTTTGGAGGACTCATTGCTCGTTGATATTACTGCGCTACCGGGAAAGGAAAAGATGCTTCAGACTCAAATAGCGAGCGGAAGTTTATACTCGGTTGTGAGGTATCTGAAAAAATAGTTCCACTATAGCAAACAATAACATGGATTGAAATCATACATTGCGCTGATATATTTGTTTTTAATCATCAACGAACACCACTAACCACTCGGTGGGTTGCACAGTTTTGAAAACGAACGTTAAGGGTTGTTTCAAGGACATGTTCGTGCAGGCCCATACATAGACAGCCGCTCTGAAGCGGTCAAAGGCGATTCTAGAAGTCAAAAA
The DNA here is from genome assembly GCF_949319135.1 of Squalius cephalus. Classification (NCBI taxonomy): domain Eukaryota; kingdom Metazoa; phylum Chordata; class Actinopteri; order Cypriniformes; family Leuciscidae; genus Squalius; species Squalius cephalus. The sequence goes on from NC_137125.1 coordinate 4,953,809, forward strand.
GTCGAGACAGGACCCATCGTCAACATTTCTGTGTCCACCACTCTAATTCACCCAAAACAAACCAGAAAAGAGACTCAAAGTGCTAAATACTGGAATTATCCTTTAACACGCCCATCTTGGTTTTGGTACAGGAATGCAGTCAACTATATTTTCCAGCCGCTGAATAATGTAGACTTTTCCAGATTCTGACTAAGCTAGCTTGCTGCAATAGTGACGTCACATGCATGCAATGATTACAAATGTGAATAGGGATGATTGGATTGTTAAATTGTTTAGCAATTAGATTTGTTTTTTAGAAAGTGTGACTTTTTGGATGGTGAGTAATATTACTGAAATTTTATTAGTAATTGGTTGCACTACTAGTTACCAGGGAAAGTAATTGTATTGCTGTGCATTACAAGTACTCAGTGGAAGTATGATCCCCCATGGGTTAGAAGTAAGTTTAAATAACTGATTAAAAAATATTACAAAGTCCTCTTTTTATTCCAAAAAGGAATACAATTTAATATTTTATTTTCATTGTTTTATTCCAGTCCCCAGGACACACCTCCCAGAATATTTTAGATGACTCCCTAATTAAACACTAAGAAGCTAAGTTGAATCAGGTGTTTTAAATAGTGAGGCATGTAAAACACCTCAAAATTCTGGTAGGTGGGTCCCCAGGACTGAAGTTGAGAACTGCACTTTATGTTCTCAAGTTATTTTGGTTGCACTTAAAACAGCAGTGATAAATAATAACAGATGCGGGGTAGCTTTGTCAGTTTAATGAAGATATGTGTTCATACTCAGACTGGCATAATTTTTACTTTCAGAGTGCACTACAGGATCATCACCACAGCACCCTGAATGTGAAGACAGCACACTTCCAGCAGACCCAGTGTCCAAAAAAAAGAGGGGTATGTTCATTTTAATTTCAACTGATTGATGGTTAATATGTTCTCCAGTTGCAGTAGGTTTCTATTTACAACATGATTTTTGAAGCATTTCAATATACTAACTACGGAAGATTGAGATTATTTCAAACATTGAATGTCTCAAGCTGATCTCAAGGATCCGTATCTTGGACCGATTAAGCATTTAAGCAACTTCTTACTAGTGAAATGCTAAGATATATGATGTAGACCTACTTGTTCCCTCTACAGGTCACATCAAGAGGACAGCCTGGAACAAACACGAAATTGATGCAGTAGAGAACCACATGATGAGGTTCATAAAGAACCGCAAAGTTCCAGGGAAGGCAGACTGCGTAAGGTGTTTGGAAGCTGAACCATCTGCTCTAAAACAGAGAGAATGGTCTGCTCTGAAGTTTTATATAAAAAATCGAATCTCTGCTCTACAAAGAAAAGATCTAACACACTAATATGGAAGTAAAATAATGACAAATGTTTTTGAAACTAAAAAGCTTGTTGAATTGCACTAAGTAAAAATATGCAGTGCATTAACCCTGCTTGCATTTTAATGCATTGTATTTTCAGGCCTTGCATTTGTATGGGCTGAAATTCAACGTGGTTGTATATTTAAGCTGTGAATATTTCAATGCAAAACATTTCACACATGTTTTCATTCTTAAAAATTCAACAATCCATATTCACCTTTCAGATTGCACTTCCAAAATGTTCATTCGGTTTAAAAATACAACCTATAATATTCGACTGGCAATTTTCGGTCCATTTTATTCCACTTCCACAAATTCAGTGGTTCAAATTCGATCTGCAGGAAAAGCAGTAGATTGCCGATTGATGATCTCCATAGCTGTTAGTCGGCCTCACCAGCAGGGGAGCAAGCAGCCGTTGACGAAGAACACTATAGAGCAACGGGTGAGAGACTCACTCATTCGTTGAATTACAGAAATGGAGCGAGCAGTAGTTGGCCATTTGTGATTATCATCAGGGCAATGAATTGTGATGATTATCATATGGAAAAGCTGATAAAGACACAAAAGCTGTGTTTACATTGAAGTCTTCACTGTTACTTTTGTACATGCAAGTTTTGCACAGCTTTCTCTGTCGTGACCGAGATTGTTTTTCCCCGATGCTGATGCACAGATCAAACGTTAAATCTGAGGTAGTAGACATATATTTCTCTCGGTTGTTTAGTTTTCTTAACTGTATATTGCGCCGCTGTGCTGCAGAACTGGGGATTCCCTTAATACGTCACTCTCCAGGATTCCCCTGTGGTCTCAGGACACTCAAAGTTACTCAATGGACAAAATACAGTGATATAAAAGACCAAACTCGCAGGCAAGCAGATGGACTCAGAATAACGCGCAAAGCTTAATGCTGAGCGTTTCCCAGTGATAGACTGGCATAAAGTTAGCTTGGCGTTGGACATTCACACATTTAGGGACCGTCTCTAAACTTACATACGACATTGGTACACATGTTTCTAACTTCAATTGCATTTGAAGAGAATGACTTAGTCATAAAACCAACTGTAAAGTGTTAATAGGTGCCATGATGCACACTTTTACTTTACAGTTGGTTTTATGACTGTAAGTCATTCTCTTCAAATGCTATTGAAGTTAGAAACATGTGTACCAATGTCTTATGAGAGACGGTCCCTAAATGTGTGAATATCCAGTTTCAGGCGAACTTATGCCAGTACTTCACTGGGAAACGCTTAGCATGAAACTTTGCGCGTTACATTCATATTCTGGTCCATCTGCTTGCCTGTTGCCTATTAATATCGCCCTCATCCCCAATAAGGTGGGAGTTTGGTCTTTTATATCACTGTATTTTGTCCATTACTTTGAGTGTCCTGAGACCGCAGGGGAATCCTGGAGAGTGACTATTGAGGGAATCCCCAGTTCTGCAGCACAGCCGAAAGGGTTCTCATTCAGTACTCCACACTCGCTCCGGTTTTTAATCAGCAGGCTGATCGACTCTTGCATTGAAGGAGTAACAAGCACTGGAACTTTTCTGCCTCTTTTCCCTCTGATCTCTATACGCTTGAAGTAATGACACAGTTTATTTTCCAACTCTGTGAGGGCCATGCACAAGCTGTTTATGAGTCAAGATACTTATCTATCATTAAATCTTTACATTTCATTCTGATGATGACAAACTGAAGTGAAATGAAGAGACTGACTGTATGTGTTAATATTTATGAACACAAATCATAGTTACATTTGAAAAATTCATTCTCTACTTCACTTTCATCTGAAGTGCTGACATGTTTTTTCTCTCTCTCTCTTTTAGCTTTTCTGCAAATATGTGTTCACATGCACTAATATATACTTTCTTTAATTGTTCAATTTATTTAGCATAAAAATCAACATATCATTAAGAATCAGACTACATCAAAACGACCCGTTCACATACAACATCATTTTATTAAATCATTCTTCGTACAAAAGTAAATCTTCTGAAATCTTTACACAGATCTCTCTGATCATAAACTGAAGTGACATGAGATGATATGAGGAAACTGACTGTGTTAATATTCGTTAGTTTAGATGAAGGGGAATACTCACAATATAAAGTTAAGAAAACTAAACAACCGAGAGAAATATATGTCTACTACCTCAGATTTAACGTTTGATCTGTGCATCAGCATCGGGGAATAACATAATCTCGGTCAGGACAGAGAAAGCTGTGCAAAACTTGCATGTACAAAAGTAACAGTGAAGACTTCAATGTAAACACAGCTTTTGTGTCTTTATCAGCTTTTCCAAATGATAATCATCACAATTCATTGCCCTGATGATAATCACAAATGGCCAACTACTGCTCGCTCCATTTCTGTAATTCAACGAATGAGTGAGTCTCTCACCCGTTACTCTATAGTGTTCTTCGTCAACAGCCGCTTGCACCCCTGCTGGTGAGGCTGTCTACAGCTATGGAGATTATCAATCGGCAATCTACTGCTTTTCCTGCAGTTCCCGGATATCAATGTTGAATTTTCTGTCGAATTTGAACCACTGAATTTGTGGAAGCGAAATAAAATGGACCGAAAATTGTCAGTCGAATATTATAGGTTGTATTTTTAAACCGAATGAACATTTTGGAAGTGCAATCTGAAAGGTGAATATGGATTATTGAATTTTTAAGAATGAAAACATGTGTGAAATGTTTTGCATTAAAATATTCACAGCTTAAATATACAACCATGTTGAATTTCAGCCCATAAAAATGCAAGCCCTGAAAATATAATGCATTAAAATGCAAGCAGGGTTAATGCACTGCATATTTTTACTAGTGCAATTCAACAAGCTTTTTAGTTTCAAAAACATTTGTCATTATTTTACTTCCATACACTAATATTGACACCATGTTGAGTATTAGTCACCAGGTTATATCTTAATCTTGCCTGTATGGATTTGTTGATTCAGTTCTTTTCAAATGTTTTTAAAGTGTTTCAAATAACTTTTATACTGCAGTTAATGATTTGTTTTGTTTTTTTAGCAAGTTTTCATAATTGTTTTTTTAATGCCAAATGTTTACTATACACGCAGGCATGCAAAAGTTTCATGCTGAAGTTTTACTTGACGATACGTTTTGAGAAACTGTTTAGAAGTGTTTGTCAAGGGTTTTATTAATTAATATGAACATGAGCATGGAATAGTCTTATGCTAGATCTATTTGTTGACAGACATTTGATGCAAGTTTTGAAAATGTTAACATTACATGTCACAGATAATTATTTATACACGCATGTACATGTCTACATATATGTACGTATGTTTGTGTATGTAGGTTATACTTTTTTAGAAGTAAAAACATTTAATGTTGCTTTCTATAAATAAAGAACTCAAAAAAGTAGATTCTCTTTTTACACTGCTTTTTAAAAAGTGCCTTTTAAAAATTGTTACTGGGGCAGTCTTCTCAAAATTAGTTGATACAAGGATACAAGTAGCTATGTACGTTTGACCCCACGATGACCTAAAACTAGTTTGGTGTGTGTACGTTTGATCCCCACGATGACCTAAAACCAGTTTGGTGTGTGTACGTTTGATCCCCACGATGACTAAAAACCAGTTTGGTGTGTGTACGTTCGATCCCCACGATGACTAAAAACTAGTTGTGTGTGTGTGTGCGTTTGATCCCCACGATGACCTAAAACCAGTTTGGTGTGTGTACGTTTGATCCCCACGATGACTAAAAACCAGTTTGGTGTGTGTACGTTCGATCCCCACGATGACTAAAAACTAGTTGTGTGTGTGTGTGCGTTTGATCCCCACGATGACCTAAAACCAGTTTGGTGTGTACGTTTGATCCCCACAATGACTAAAAACCAGTTGTGTGTATTGGCGGACCTCAGATTTACACAAGACCTGAAATGACCCCACAAGTAGCCACTGTGTCATGTTTGAAAATTTTATAGCAAAATATTTGTAATCTGAAAGGACATTTTCTAAACTGATATTGTATTAGTTGTCATAATATTTTTTTTAGGTCTTAAAGTTTATTAGAAAGGGTGGTCCCCATTATGTAGCATTTCTGACAGGTGACCCCCACAATGCATATAAACAAGTATGTGTGTGTGTGTGTGTGTGTGTGTGTGTGTGTGCCCAGGCCTGATTTGGAACAACATGGGAGTAAATGATGAGTTTTCAATTTTGGCTGAACTATCTCTTTAAATCTTAACTTTTTGTTTTTAAAGCCGAGTGTCATTGTGTTTCAGTCTCTCACTGAGGTGAACGCTAGCGTGTCTGCTGATCAGAGTAACACGCAGATTGATGCATCTGAGGAGAAGCTGCAGGTAAATGTTGATGAGTCTGAAACATTTGGTTTACATGTGAACTTCAAGACTCTTTGGCCAGAAATCTGACGTGAGGTTTTACTTCCATGTGAAGGCGGCCTTTGCGAAGCTCCAGCTGTTCATCGATCGTCCCATTGATGAGTTACAGGACGTGAATCGTGAAGAGTGGGCCGTGATCCAGTTCAGTTCATTCCAGTGGCGCAGACGAACGTCCACGCGATGCACACACATACAACCAATGGACAGAGCAACGTGCTGATCAAGACTGCGGTAAGAGTCGGCTGAGACGCGAAAATCATCTCATTTTAACATGTTCCGCGTAACAATATATCGCAATACAAAAATGCAACTATGTATCATGGATAGTGACAATATGTATTGTGTATAGTTTACAGAGTTTGTGTCATTACTACATTAAACTACTATATATATATATAGTACCGTTTTCATTTTTTAATTTAGCTGCAATTTCTTTGACAATAAATTTAAAATGTTTCTTATTTTGCATCGCAAAGGGAATAAACTCTATCGAATCGATGCAACCCTGTTTAAATAAATAAACTGTCCCGACACTTTATTCATACCTTGAAATGTGCGATGGGTTTTCAAACTTAATTAATTTTATTTTTAGTTTACATTTTCATTGTTTATTTTTTAATTGAAAGCAATACTGTATTGAAAGTATTTTTCTGATTTGTTCGATCTGTTTTGAAAAATGTCTTCCGTTGCTATGGCCGGGTATCACTGTCAGTCATCTCAATCTCGTGAATGATTCACACACACACAAAAAACATAATTTAGCAGATTAAAGACGAGCTTCATCATCTTCATTTTCTGGTGCAATCGGCTGACAGTCTTCCTTCATCAGATGTGTCGTCTTTGCAGCGGCTCAACTGGAATGTAGCAAATTTATGTTAATGTACAATTGATAATTAAACAAGATGATTGACTTTAATAAACAGATGCATATTTAAGCATCAAGAACGGAAAAACATAAACACTGTCGGCTATACTGAGATTCGATCTCAGATCGTTTGAAGCTCCGAGAGTCTATTGTTAATGCATTGACCACAGATATCGTCTGAATAGCCTCGGTCTACTATTTTCTCTGTTTTAAAAGTAAAAAAAAAAATATATATATATGTCAAAAAGTAAAAAAAGTGTTTTTACAAGACCTTGTGCTGTTTATTTATTTATTATTATTATTATTATTATTATGCAGATGTTAATTCAGCCATTCTGTTGGAAAAAGATTGTCCCTAATGTAAAATGGAAATGAATGGTAATTTTATTTTAAAAATATAACATATTTAATAGCCTATAGGCTATAGGAGAAAAAAACAATATGGTGTAGCAATATTTTAGAACTATCAAATCAAATTAATAATAAAAAAGTAGCCCATGTTTGTTCGGGATTTGAAACGTAAGTTATAGCCTACCACTCGGCCACGAATTTGTTTTATTTTGTTTGAAATGTATTTTTACATATTTTGCTTTCGTTAATGTTTACCAATTCTGACTTTTTTCCCTAAAAGTTTGTTTTATTCTCTGCTTTGTTTGTTTATATTTTAACATATTCAATCAGTCTCATTTTTGTTCAAATAATGAATTTTTTTTTTTATATATATATAAATAAACAGATAGGAAACTTACCTTTTAAAATGTCGCAGTTGCTGCTGTTTTGCCCTGTCACTTGCGCCCCCCGGTATAGCCTATAGTAACTTCGCGAACGACTTTGAAATTCGACTGGTTTATTTTTGCTGCGGCAGTAGTAATAGGCATTGTGGTTGATTATTTATTAAAGAATTCAACTGATAATCATAACAACATGTAAGCCTAATTCTGAATATAAGAAATAATGCTTAAACCGACTAACATCGGTTAGTAACTGCAAGTCCTGAAATTTTTTTAATTTTACGGTAAATTATTTTAATTTATTTCACTGTTATGTTTCAGTTAATAAATCTACAAACACATTAAAATAACACGAAGTAAATGACAAGTAACCTATTGACATAGCCTTTCTAAATTATAGAAAAACTGGGCACACAATGTTAACGTGTGTCTACTTTGTTTAAATTAAATGAATTTGAATTCGTTTAACCACAATATTTATCTTGAATTTATCTGTGGCCTCAGCTCAGATTACTGCCGCGGCAGATTACGTCATTAAAGAGAATAAACTGACACTTTTCAAAGTCTGTGATTACAGCGCCACTCAGCGGTAAAAGGCAGCAAATACACATCCCAATTTTGCCGCCGCGGGAACGGCGGCGGTAAAAGTCGCATTCTGGTTGGGCACCATCTGTATGTGTGGAAGTATTTAAAACAAGTGTGTTACAACTAGGCCGGTGTTACATTGTGCCCCGCGCTCCCCTACTTCCTTAATTTCTCCAGTACCGACAGCAGAACCGATAATGTCCGAGCTTATTGATCCAGGTCTTTCATAATTCAGCACCGGGGCCCGTTTAATACCAGGTTTCGGTACCCATCCCTACCTATAAATGTGTCGTATTTTTGACAATCTGCATAGATTTCAGTTGATGATTCCAGTTGATGATGCCCAGCATTAATTATACATTTCCTTTTTTTCAAATTCAGATGTATCAAGAGAACACACGTGAGATGGAGATGAAGGCCAGCATCACCTCACTGACGGAGGAGAGAGAACAGATACTGCAGAAGAGTGAGCAGATGGTACGAACACACCTTTCCATCACGGGAAAGTGAAAATATGACCCTTGTGACTGCTTCTGTGGTCCAGGGTCACACATGAGGTTTCCATCTGACAGAGGCCTCTCTGATTCTAATAAAGTGTTCCCTTGGTTCAGATGGACCGAATGATCTCTATAAGTAATGCTTGGTTTTTGCATTTGAATGTGCAGTTAAAAAAAATAAAAATGAATCGAAGAATATTAAAATTTCACATTTTTATTTGACAGCCCTACCCTTTTCAGTTCATACCCTCTCTGTTCCTGTCTCTGTTAAATCCCCGTTCTCTCATGATCCCCAGCTGGGCGAGGTGAGAGAGCAGCTGCGCTCTGTCAGTGCTGAACGAGAGCGTGTGCTGTTTGACAAGATTTAACAGCTGAAATGACTATAGGAGGGGGGGATTTCTGTTAAGACTACAAGCACTAGATAGATCCACCCTTTCAAACCCGCCCATAGGGGGTTGGACCTAATGCGCTAACAGACCTATCACAGATCAGTGCGAGTGCGTTTGATTTCAACGGCAGAAACCTGCAGAAAACAGGGACGAAGAAAGCTGAGTAGTAGGGGTTACCGTACTCTTTTTCCTGGACATGTCCGGTGTTACGGATCAACTGGGGACGCGCGCGTGCACGCAGATAGTTTTACCTGGATTTCCAGCAGATGTTGAACGGTGACAGATTCGTCACAGCGAATCTTTCACTGAGCAGATTTAAAAGCTTTCCACGTTATTGGTAAATGTTTGTATCATATTAGGACACTTTTGTTTACTCTGTCGCTGCTCTGCTGAATGTTTCAGACGCATTTAAGGGAAGTTTTGATGTGTTTTAATTTCACGACACAGACCACGCCCACATTATTTTGTTACTCGTTTCAATGAATATCTGATGACAACTGTTAGTAGATTAAATAAATGATGCTATAGACATTGTGTCTTTGCAGTGCATGTGTATTCACAGATTATTGTTATGATGCCAATTTGTGGCTTAATTTAAATTGAGCAGCAGTAGCCTACTGCTAAAAGGGATGTCAAGCATTTATTTATTATTTATTTTAATGTTACTGAGGAATTAGTTAAAACATAAAGCATACAGTAGGCTAGACTCCATAAATGTTCCAAAAGAGTGTTGAAAATTGAGAAGCCATAGTTTATGGATCCAGTGAATTACCCACAGCATTTATTCAGGGGAATGTTCAACAAACATATTCATTAGCTAACAGGTATGAAAGTAACAATAAAAAAAGGAAGGAAAAAAAAAAAAGGAAAAAAAATAGGCAAATGTGCATGCATGCAGGACAGACGTATTTGCCAACAGTGGAAGATCTGACCACACAGTTCCACATTCTGAACATTCAATCTAAAGAAGGGAGAACAAACTATAGACTTAAGTTACATGTTAATGAAGAACAGTTACTTGTTTTGCAATGTATATGAATACATTTTTCTTACCCATTGGCCAGTTTGGCCTTCATACCTATGCTGCTCTCCATCTAATATAATCATGTTTGTTAGTAAATAAATGTCACAGTTGTATTATCTTTTTAAGAACAATTTAACACACCATCACCCTTCATTGTGAAATGTTCACATCTCCTCTTTATATAATCACGCTCCTTTCTTGAGCAGCGATCGGGATATTGGTTATAAGTTTTTGATTTGTCTAACTTTAATTGCATCCATTTGCTGTGGCAGTATATGGCCTAACAACAATGACACTTCATTTATAGACCTTTTAATCGGTTCCTAACGGTTAGCAGACGACAATAATGAAAGCACATGATGTGATGGATAACAAGTAAAGAGAATATGTTAATGAGATTCATGGTACCAGTCAAATGAAGAGAACTGGCATAATTTAAATTTATATTACGTAAAAAGATTGTGTCATATTTCTTTTGTTAAAGAGGTCAGCAAAAAAGTAAACAATAAAGCATTTCCTATTGTTTTAGAGAGGGGCATGCTAATCGTGTGAGGTGACAAATGATTAAGAGGTTAGTGACAGTAGGCCTATGAGAATATTAGCCATAGAGAATATCAGTATATATTTGTAATAATTCATTATCACTATATCATATGTTTTGCTTATTTCAGTAATACAATTTGTGGTTGCCTTTAAGGTGGACTTTAATCACTAAAGACAAAGTGTTTTCTACATGTCCAATACAAGACATTAGATACACAGCATTCAGGTTCATGCTCCTACTGAGCATAATGTACATTTACACATTTGGCAGACTCTTCTATCCAAAGCGACTTACATTGCGTTTCAAAGTACACATTTACATTTATCAGGTCTTAGTTTCCCTGGGAATCTAACCCATGAACTTGGTGTTGTAAGTAACAACGCTCTACTGTTTGAGCTACAGGAAAGCTCTACACTATGTACAATTCAAAATTACTATATATGTGCTATATAGAATTGTTCTGAAAGAAGAAGAGTCAAAATTCGTTTTTATTTTTTATTTATTTATTTTTTATTTTATAAATCTGTTGAAAATGTTACAAGTTCATGAGATAATTAACTTCATGACCCTACGTGTATAAGCATAGCTGCTTTATGTCCAGGGAAAAGGATACAGAGGCGTCAGAGCTGGTTGTACAGAAAAGAGATCTCAATATAATCAGCAGAGTAAAATAAGCTGATAAGTGTTTTTATATAAAAAATAATAGATCCATTATAAAATGAGGCTATATGCAGATCAATAAATGCAACTTGTTGAAAAAATGTAAATGACTTTGCAATTTAGATTTCTTTTAGGTAGCCTTTAATTTAATCTACATCTGTTGTTATTTGTGATTAGAACTCATGACAACACACTACAGAAAATATGATACACTAATGTTGAGAAGAAGATTCTTACACGTCTTCTGAAGTGCGCGGACAAGTCTATTCATCCAATGAAACCGAAATGCCCCATGTTAACATAGGCGTGGTTTCTGAGCTTGACACTAAAGTATTTTAAACTTATTTGAAATTGCGTCAAATATGCAGGAATACACACTTCAAAAACAAATCGCTTTATTATGCATACCATACCCGTGTGTAGACAACTGGTGAAACATACGTTTTTAATCATGGATCCGTGAAAAATGGCTGCGACGAATCTGTACCTGTCTAACATCTGCTGGAAATCCAGGTAAAACTATCTGCGTGCACGCGCGTTTCCCCAGCTTAAAGGAGAACTCCGGTCAATTTTAACATTGAGCTCATTTTTTTGTAAATTTGGAGTGCTGTCAATACAGAGAACAACGACAAAAATCGGTGTTGCCTACACCGTGTTATCCTCTTTTTAAAATTTGCACCCTGTTGACTTCAATGGGGCGAGTTTTAAACCTGCTTTTAGCCTCTTAACATCCTTGATGTGTCATTACAAGTGCACAGCCAATGTGAGTGATTCCTTCAGTGAACATGGGTGAATCTGACTGCAGTAGATGTGAAAGATATGAATAAAAATGTTTATTCAGCCAGCGCTCATACCTGTATTTACATCCTGTTTTCGGCCGAAGTCCATAGTAATCGATTGTCGAGTTCACGCACATAAGTTAAGTACCTATGATCACGTGCGTGAACTCGACAATCGACTACTTTGGACTTCAACCGAAAACAGGATGTAAATACAGGTATGAGCGCTGGCTGAATAAACATATCTTTCACATCTACTGCAGTCAGATTCACCCGCGTTCACTCCGAAGGAATCACTCACATGACCTGTGCACTTGTAATGACACATCAAGGATGTTAAGAGGCTAAAAGCAGGTTTAAAACTTGCCCCATTGAAGTCAACAGGGTGCAAATTTTAAAAAGAGGATAACACGGTGTAGGCAACACCGATTTTTGTCGTTGTTCTCTGTACTGACAGCACTCCAAATGTACAAAGAAATGAGCTCAATGTTAAAATTGACCGGAATTATCCTTTAACATGATCCCCAGTTGACCCGTAACACCGAGAGTTTAATGGGTATAAACCGAATGTCAAACGTTAAACTAACTTTACCGCTGTGTCTTACTGAGGACAAGAGGTTCATAAATGCTTCTCATGTTTGGGAAGATGTTTAACGCGTGTTGCTTTTACAAATGCACGTTATAATCGACTCAAACTCAGTGCTTTCAGAGACAGAGCAGCGTTTACTACTGATCACAGAACAGCTCTTCACTGACACGCTGTGCAGTAAAAATAATCTCAGACTTCCTGATTTCATAATCGCAATAAACCAAATCGGTTTAAACACGATTTCCATGTTAATTGCCCAGATATCGCAATATAAAAATGTGGCGGTATCGTTGATGTAAATGATATGATTGGCGATCTAGAGTTAGTTTCAGCTTACTGTATAGGCACCAAGCAAAATGATGTCCTAAAGACGTCTTTTTTTAACATCTTTGTCACAAAAAGTCGTGCGTTGAGAAGACGTCCACTGAGGAGGCTTTTTTTTTTTTCTTCATTTTTTTTTTTTTTTGACTTTTTGCCACTTTTGGGGCCCTTAACATGCTCGAAAACTCTTGAAACTTTGCACACAGGTCAGAACCTGCGGCCATCAGGGCCGGGCTGAAGCTGGTACCCGGGCGTGGCAGGGGGGCTCGACAGTAGGCCTGTCACGATTATGAAATTTGGCTGACGATTAATTGTCTAAAAAATAATTGCGGTTATGCCGATTAATTGTCAGTTTTAGGGCTTTGACGATTAATTGTCTGTTAGGGCTTTGGCGATTATGCTGATTAATTGTCTGTTTTATGGCTTTGTGCTTAATTCATTAAATAATTGTGATGAATTTAATCCTTTGTAAGTTATCATTTTGCAGTGTAAGATTACAGTTAACACCTTTAAATATTAAATAAATATATTCAATAGCTATGACAATTTGTTTATTAAACTTATCGAGTGTATAAATCAGCAGCAAAAAGTAATTTTTGAAAACATCTGCACAGTAATTTAATAAAATCTAAACATGTTAATAAAAACAAATGTGCACAAACCATGATGATATGATACGCTTCAAAACAGAGCGGAACAAAGCGCGTATGCGCATCGCGGGTGCAGAATGATGTGCTTAATGCAACATGGAGTCGCAGTGCGCAGCGCTGCACAAGTGCGCATTTAAAAGTTCACGGCACAAAGCGAAGAAATGTCGAGGGCACAAATCCTAGTGTATATCTGTCCAACAGTTTATTGATCATTTGTTTCTTCACAGTTTTAAACTCCAGTTATTGTGCGTCTGATACCAATTCATAGTCCTTGTGCTGTGTAGTAGGCACACGGTAGCGAGCGAGTCATTTAGAAACAGCAAAAAACTCCAGCAAAATAAAGTCATTTTATGCAAATCCACAGCCCTTTATCTACAGATCAAGCATTATAACGTCAATGTTTTACCGTGTATCCTGTCGTAACCGGACGACGCGCGCTGTTTGAATGCTGAACGGAATGATTGACATCTGCAGAGTTTGAATGCTGAACGGAATGATCAGCTGCAGACGAGTTTGTGAACTTTAATTTAACAATGTAAATATACTACTGTCCCTCAGCTATGGAATGGCTTCAGATGACTTTGAATATATTGCTAGAAAACGTAATTAGTGCTTGTCTATTTATTTTGGTTCATGACTCCCCCTTGTGCCGTAGGTCTATAAAAGAGCGCAATAATCGCGGTTGTCTGAAACAATCGCGGTTAGATCAAATAATCGCGATCAGACGGTTATTTAATTATCGCGACAGGCTTACTCGACAGCGCCCCCTGGAATGGGGTCCGAAATCTTGGTCCATATATCAAACACGCTTGCATGTAATAATATGAAACTCAGTACACATATAGATCTCATCGGGCCGCACAACTTTCGTGCTCTAAGTTTTACAAAAGCCCAACAGGAAGTCGGTTATTATACGTTGTTTGGAAAACGCATACAATGGAATGTGAAATACTCCTCCTAGGGAATTCATCCGATCGCCGCCAAACTCGGTGTGAATGAAGTCAAGACATTGAGGATGAATTCTTGCGAACAGATTTTTGATATCTCGAACGGTTTGGCCATGGCGAGGAAACGAATTTATGGCGAATAATGGGACACAGGAAGTGTGTTATAACTTCTGCATACATTAACTGATCTTGCTGAAATTTCAGCAGTGTGTTCGTTGTAAGAGGCCGATCACATTGATGTGACTATTGTGAGTCAAAGTTATAGCGTCAACAACTGGCAGCAGGAAGTGTGGCACTTTCAAAATGCTTTGAAGTCACCCTCTTACTTTTACCCAATTTTCTTCAAACTTTGTGTATAATGTAGACACACGGCAGATGTAGACCTGTGAAAGGATTTTTGATATCTTAGACACTGTTGCCGTGGCGACGCATCAAATTTTTATATTCTTTTCGGATGCGTTTGAGACTCTTAGCATGCTTGAAATTGGATGAAACTCGACAGACACATAACACTTATTAGCCAGTAGACATGTGAAAAGTTTCAGAAACGGGCGTGGCAGGGGGGCTCAACAGCGCCCTCTTGAACAGGGTCTGAAAACTTGGTCCATATATCAAACACGCTTGCATGAATTAATATGAAACTCGGTACACATATAGATTTCATCGGGCCGAACAACTTTCCCTCTGTCAAGTTTCACGCCAGCCCAACAGGAAGTCGGCTATTATGGGTTGTTTGGAAAACGCTTGCTGTGGAATGTGATGTACTCCTCCTAGAGAATTCATTCAATCCCCACCAAACTCGGTGTGCATGAAGTCAAGACATTGAGGATGCTAAATTGCAGACGGATTTTTGATATCTCGAACGGTTTGGCTATAGTGAGGGACTAAAGTAAAGTAACACTTAAAGCCTCATCTTCTAAAAATGTAATTAAACACCATTTATTTCTATATAAAAGTATAAAAATATCACAACTAAACCCATTTTATTCTTTTTTTTTTTCAATTTAATAAATATTTATAAGTTTAAAAATAGTAATTGTACTATTTAGGCCCATAAAAGTCAAGTCATACATAGGGCTATACTGCCCTCTTGTGTTCAAAATCAGGTAGGCCTATTGTATCTACATAAAAATATACTAGGTTTGTGACGGTGAGAATATTTTACCACCGGTTAATCGACGTGTGACACCGCTGGGGGCTTTTGAATCGCCAACTTAAAAACGAAAGTAAAATATGTTCGTCCGCACTGACATTGATAGTGGTTGAGCGAGCGTTTCAAATGAATTTCTATGGAAGTAGGAATTAACTGAAAAACACTCACTCTGTTCTGCTCGTTCCTCGCCGTGGATGCGCACCGTTATGAATGCCCGTGCAGCCATGAGCATTTTAGTTTAATTTTAAAATTAGCGCCTTTCGGGGGTGGATTGCTTGAAATTATTTTACAAAAGCACAATGCTGTGTTTTATTGCGACTGTACACAAATATAAGTTAACACTTTGCAGTTTGAATGTCGTCCTGTATAATGACGGAGTATGTTTTTATGTGTCCACTGTTCAATCGCGCCCACGCCACACCCACCCACCCACACACACGGTTTACTATCTTTGTGGGGACTCTCCATAGATTTAATGATTTTTATACTGTACAAACTGTATATTTTATCTCCTTACACTAACCCTACCCCTAAACCTACCCATCACAGAAAACTTTCTGCATTTTTACATTTCCAAAAAAACTCATTCTGTATGAAGCTTGTTTACCCATGGGGACCTCTATTTAGGTCCCCACTGTGATACGAGTCCCCATGAGTCTGTGTGCATTCAGGTTAAAGTCCCCACCGGGACAGAAAAACATGAACACACATACACACACACACACACACACACACACACACACTCCAGCATTGCAATCTTGACATTGCAGCCTGTTCATTATAGACTTAATAAAATATAATAATAAAATGGTCAACCTAACATATAAAGATTACACTGCTCTAAATAGTCAGTAGTACAATTCGTACATTCACAGTAAGCACCGCACCACTGTGATGTTTCCAAGCACATTTTTGCGCATGTGAAGAGGATAATTTTTCCCTTCGATATTGGAACGTGAGTGAAGTACAAAGCATATAATAAACAATAGTTTAGCATCCAAAAAAAGGTAATTATATATATATATATATGTATTTATATATTAAAAATAGGAGGAAATTATTATATAATAATATATAAATATAGCTGCGAGCAGCGATGGAGGGCCCAAGCCGGTGACACCGCCATCCCGGTGCCTTTAGTGTAACTAAAGGCACCAGGGTGGCGGTGCCACTGGCTTGGGCCCGCAATCGCTGCTCGCAGCTATATTTTTATGTTTGGCCTCAATAAATTATTTTCTTATATGACTAAAATGCACAACAAAGCAAATCTTTCACATAAAAACTCGATTTCAATATGAGAGATACTCATTTTGTATTGAATGCTATTTATTCCATATCTATTCTAGATTAGCCTATATGAAACTTTATTAATCTAATGTAAAGACACCAAACACAATTAAGTGTATAAAAACTTTTCAAAAAAATCACAGGACAGGTTTCACTTTAAGAGGCTGGCTCCATTTATTATCAAAACAAAAATAAATGACAGATTAGGTGCGGGCGAGGGTGAACCTCGCGCCGGGCTGTACAGCGCAGGCTCGTCAGGCAGAGACCACTCGAGGCCGAGGCTTTATACGGCCTACGCTGTCCTTGTCAGCGTCCTCACCGTTAGGTCCACCAAACCTAGCTCCTGGAGCAAATTGTGAAACTCCTGAAACCCTCCGGAGGTTTTGGTGGACCCGAGTACAGCGACGATGTCCCCTACGCAGCTGTTTCTGCTCTTCAGAGCATATAAGAGCGGTGACTCTCTCGATTAATGCTAATGCTCAATAAACATCTAAAAAAGATGGCCGCCAACAGCTTTCGAAACTTTCGCCCCCGGACTTCGCCTTTGACGCGCGTAAATTTCGCTTCAAACTTTTGATTTTACGCGCGTCAATTTCGCTCTTGACGCGCGAATGCACACAAAGTGGTCACGCGTATAACTAGACGCGGCAGGCGCGAATTTTGACGCATATTCGCGTTTGGTGTGAACGCAGCATTATGGTGCGTTCACACCGGACGCGAAAAGCGCGTCAGGCGCGAGTGATTTCAATGTTAAGTCAATGCAAAGACGCGTTACGCGCGTAAAAAATTCCTGCGGCGCGAATGAGGCGTTTAGCGCGGCGCAGTAGACGCGAATGGCGCGAATTGAGCGTCTGGCGCGCAAATGATTTTATTAGTGCTTTATGTGCATTCACGCGTTTGACGCGAATTCGCGTCTGCCGCCCGAGTTGAAAAATCTGAACTTCTGCGTCAATTCGCGCCGCGTCAACCAATCAGGAGCCTGCTTGCTTCACGTGGCATAAAGTGACATAGCATTACAAACTCCCGCTCGAAGTCATTCATTCCAAATGGAGGAGAAACTGATTCTTGCTGTGAGTGGTCACCCAGAGTTGTATGACTCAAGTTCATACTTTTATAGAGACAGGAACAAAAAGGACCTTGCTTGGAAGAAAATTAGTGAGGAGATTGTAAGTTGTAAGATATACAAATTTCACTTTTGAGTCACGTTATTGACCTACTAACTTAACCAACTAGCAAGCTGCCGTGCTGCTAGTTTACAACTATTTTCTCACTTTTTAGCTAGTGTTATTTTTCATGTTTTTCTATGCATAGGTCTGTTATATCCAGACAATTATGTTGTTTAAATTCATTTTTAAACCTACACTGTGATGTAACTTAATGTTACAAATTTCACTTTTGAGTCACGTTATTGACCTACTAATCAGTTAGCAAGCTGCCGTGCTGCTAATTTACAACTATTTTCCCGCAAATATACAACTACTTTTCACTTACAAGATAATGTGTTTATTCAGAGGATGTCTGCCGCAAAAAGTGGAAAAGCCTCAGGGACACGTACCTGAAGGAGAAGAGGAAGGAGATGGTGAAGAGGAGTGGGTCGGCAGCAGGGTCTGGGAAGAGGTGGAAGTTTTCTCAGATCTTGGGATTCCTCGACCCCTTCGTCACTCCACGAGAAACGACGAGTAACATGGAGGGGGTCGAGGCCCAGATCGGAGAGGACGACCACCTCGAGGACCAGGGACACCAAGAACAAACAGGGGAGATAGTGACAGGTGTGTTTCCAATAAAGACACATTACAAGGCATATATGTTGTCATGTTTACAGATGAAAAAATTTAATCTCTCTGAGTATTGTTACCAATGTGTCGTATTAACATTTAATATTGTCTTGACAGAGCCATATCAGAGAGAGGGTGGTCAAAGAACCCCCCCTTCTTCTCCTGTCTCCCCAGTCCCTGGTCCCTCAGCCCCTGCTGCTGAACCTAGAGGTGTGTGAAGGCAATAGTACAAACAATATTTCAACATGTTACATGCACAAAACATTAGTCCCCTTACTAATAATCATTGTTTTTTGTAAATGCAGACACAAATCCATTGCAGTCTATGCAACCAATCATCTGCATACATTTTATATGTCACTCACACAGGCACAGTTATTATTATTCTCACAATATCCAGACAATTCTGTTGTTTAAATTTCTATTTTTTTATTTTCACAGGCCAACAGAGGAGGAGAGCTCGTCGGCGGCCCCGTGAGCGGTCACCGGATGGTCCATCGGAGGTGGAGCGGCGACTTCTTGCGCTCCTGTCGCAACCTCCGACGCGACCTCCAACACCACCCCCCACCCACACCCACACCGCCACCCCCACCGCCACTAACCGCAGACGAGCACTTCCTCCTATGCCTTCTGCCTTTTGTACAGAGCATGCCGCCTCATCTTAAAAAAAATTATAAATTTAAATTATATACTTTTGCGATGGAAAATAGCTACACTGTGCTAAATTTGGAACAATTTGACCCCCTCCCCCCCCTATAATTGGCCTTAATAAATGATTTTACAATCTGACTAAATGCCTGGTGTGGTTCTATGCACAACAAAGCAAATCTTGTGTCACATAACTTGTTTTTTAATATACGAGATGTATTAATTTAGTATTTAATGTTATTTATTCCAATATCTAAATATAGATTATATGAAACATCATTGTAATGTAAAGACAACCAACAAAAAAAAAGTAGAAAGGTTCATTACTTTTGGAGGCTGGTTCTATTTATTTATTAAAACATAAATCATTTTACCTTGTATACAAACATGGAAAACCTGTAATTTTGAAAAGGTTAGTCAGAGTTTAAACTTAATACATGTGCATGTTGTGGATCTGACAGCCTGGAACTGAGGCTGACAACCTGGAAAAAAAATACTAAATTGTATTGTAAAAAATTGTAAACTTGTAAAATTGTAAATTGTAAACTGTTTTTAGAAAAACATGCTCTTTATAGGTTTGTGGGTGGCTCTTAATAGAGCCGTTTTGGGGAAGTCATGAGGATGACTTCAAATGCTACTCCGTCGGCTGCCATGCTACTGCTCCCTCCGCCGAGAAGTGTTCCATGAAAACCTCCCTCACCTGGAGTGCCTCTCTGGAGGAGTTGTTGGCTGCAACTCGACCCAGACCTGGCAGCGGCTCCTCTCCAGCATGCCCCGCGCCCCTCACCCCTCACAGCAGGTGCCTCTCTCCCTTCTGAATACCGCATGAAGATGTGGAGAACACACGTCGCCTTCACACACTTCTCCGCAACTTCAGGGTGAACCTCGATGAGGCGGCGGTACATCCTCCACTGTGAGGAGAGGATGCCAAAGGCGTTCTCCACCACCAGCCTGGCTCTGGAGAGACGGTAATTGAAGACACGCCTCTCTGGAGGAAGCGTGCGTCCAGGGAAGGGCCGCATGAGGTTCCTCCGCAGCGGGAACGCCTCATCAGCCACGAAGACATGGGGCTGGGGTCCTCTGTGTTCAGCACCAGGTAGAGGGTGGTCAGGAGGCAGATGAAGAGTGCCAGCCCGGAGAGCCTGTCCGAAGGCAGAGTTTGCCAGAATCCCACCGTCACTGGTCCTGCCGTACCCCCCAACATCGATCACCCGGAAGCGATACTTCGCATACACAACTGCAAGCAGAACGATGGAGAACGTTCCCTTGTAGTTGTGGAACTGGGATCCTGAGTTGGGGGGTGCCTTGATAACCACATGCTTCCCATCCACCGCTCCAACGCACAGAGGGAAGTTCCACCGCTCCTGAAATCCCTCTGCGATGGACCTCCAGTCTTCGGTGGTGGGCACAGCCATGTAGTCCTCCACAAGGCAGTCCCAGATGGCAGTCACTACCTGGGCGACGATCTGGCACACAGTGGAGACACCAACCCGGTAGCTGGACGCTATCGTCCTGAATGAGTCCCCTGTGGCAAGAAACCTAGAAAACATTTTTATAAATATTATTACAAGTACACTTGTAGTTACATATTCAACTATACAATCAACAAGTATACTAGTAAATGGTTTATGGTATATTAAAATGCCAATAATCAAGCACTACATATAGACAATAATCAAGCACTACATATTGCTTACAGATAGAGATATTTAATTTCTAGGTTAAAGGAGAACTCGGCAACTCTAGCGAACTCTAGTCACTTCTTTGCTGATTTTCCCTTTTGTTGTCGCATGTTTTCCCCACGATCTCCCCCTACAGCTGTGGGGCGTATATTTCACAACACGGTTGTAAAAAACTCACTTGCGGCGGCTTCCTCCCCCTCTCTACCGCTGCTCATGTGCGTTTGTTTTGATCGGAGCAAGCCAACTGTATCGTGTGGAGCTATGTCTACCGAGGCGGGTAATCTCATAGACATAATAAATACATTATGTCTATGGGTAATCTGGTAATACATCATACATGCGTGTGTGTTTATGTCGAATTGCCGTAAAGCAATTCGTGTTTCGCGCTCGCTCTCGTTCTCGCTTCTCACGAGACTTCCAATTTCTATCTTGCCGGGACGGTAGTCCCCAAGTTGCAAGGTTGGTTTTCCGCCTGGGAACGCTGGGGGGAGCGGGGAAAGTCACCAATATCACCAGAAAAGGTTGTTTAACCATCCAAATGATTTCTAGACAGTTTTATTAAGTTAAAAAAGTTACCAAGTTCTCCTTTAATGTCTAGGTTATAGCAGTTAACTCAGTATCACTAGAAAGATCACTGTGTTTATACAGAGAAACATGACAGTTAATGTCTAGGTTATAGCAGTTAACTCAGTATCACTAGAAAGATCACTGTGTTTATACAGAGAAACATGACAGTTAATGTCTAGGTTATAGCAGTTAACTCAGTATCACTAGAAAGATCACTGTGTTTATACAGAGAAACATGACAGTATCACGTCTGCCAAAAGAGAATAATTTCTAGGTTAATGTCTAGGTTATAGCAGTTAACTCAGTATCACTAGAAAGATCACTGTGTTTATACAGAGAAACATGACAGTTAATGTCTAGGTTATAGCAGTTAACTCAGTATCACTAGAAAGATCACTGTGTTTATACAGAGAAACATGACAGTTAATGTCTAGGTTATAGCAGTTAACTCAGTATCACTAGAAAGATCACTGTGTTTATACAGAGAAACATGACAGTATCACGTCTGCCAAAAGAGAATAATTTCTAGGTTAATGTCTAGGTTATAGCAGTTAACTCAGTATCACTAGAAAGATCACTGTGTTTATACAGAGAAACATGACAGTTAATGTCTAGGTTATAGCAGTTAACTCAGTATCACTAGAAAGATCACTGTGTTTATACAGAGAAACATGACAGTTAATGTCTAGGTTATAGCAGTTAACTCAGTATCACTAGAAAGATCACTGTGTTTATACAGAGAAACATGACAGTATCACGTCTGCCAAAAGAGAATAATTTCTAGGTTAATGTCTAGGTTATAGCAGTTAACTCAGTATCACTAGAAAGATCACTGTGTTTATACAGAGAAACATGACAGTTAATGTCTAGGTTATAGCAGTTAACTCAGTATCACTAGAAAGATCACTGTGTTTATACAGAGAAACATGACAGTATCACGTCTGCCAAAAGAGAATAATTTCTAGGTTAATGTCTAGGTTATAGCAGTTAACTCAGTATCACTAGAAAGATCACTGTGTTTATACAGAGAAACATGACAGTTAATGTCTAGGTTATAGCAGTTAACTCAGTATCACTAGAAAGATCACTGTGTTTATACAGAGAAACATGACAGTATCACGTCTGCCAAAAGAGAATAATTTCTAGGTTAATGTCTAGGTTATAGCAGTTAACTCAGTATCACTAGAAAGATCACTGTGTTTATACAGAGAAACATGACAGTTAATGTCTAGGTTATAGCAGTTAACTCAGTATCACTAGAAAGATCACTGTGTTTATACAGAGAAACATGACAGTATCACGTCTGCCAAAAGAGAATAATTTCTAGGTTAATGTCTAGGTTATAGCAGTTAACTCAGTATCACTAGAAAGATCACTGTGTTTATACAGAGAAACATGACAGTTAATGTCTAGGTTATAGCAGTTAACTCAGTATCACTAGAAAGATCACTGTGTTTATACAGAGAAACATGACAGTTAATGTCTAGGTTATAGCAGTTAACTCAGTATCACTAGAAAGATCACTGTGTTTATACAGAGAAACATGACAGTTAATGTCTAGGTTATAGCAGTTAACTCAGTATCACTAGAAAGATCACTGTGTTTATACAGAGAAACATGACAGTTAATGTCTAGGTTATAGCAGTTAACTCAGTATCACTAGAAAGATCACTGTGTTTATACAGAGAAACATGACAGTTAATGTCTAGGTTATAGCAGTTAACTCAGTATCACTAGAAAGATCACTGTGTTTATACAGAGAAACATGACCGTTAATGTCTAGGTTATAGCAGTTAACTCAGTATCACTAGAAAGATCACTGTGTTTATACAGAGAAACATGACAGTTAATGTCTAGGTTATAGCAGTTAACTCAGTATCACTAGAAAGATCACTGTGTTTATACAGAGAAACATGACAGTTAATGTCTAGGTTATAGCAGTTAACTCAGTATCACTAGAAAGATCACTGTGTTTATACAGAGAAACATGACCGTTAATGTCTAGGTTATAGCAGTTAACTCAGTATCACTAGAAAGATCACTGTGTTTATACAGAGAAACATGACAGTTAATGTCTAGGTTATAGCAGTTAACTCAGTATCACTAGAAAGATCACTGTGTTTATACAGAGAAACATGACAGTTAATGTCTAGGTTATAGCAGTTAACTCAGTATCACTAGAAAGATCACTGTGTTTATACAGAGAAACATGACAGTTAATGTCTAGGTTATAGCAGTTAACTCAGTATCACTAGAAAGATCACTGTGTTTATACAGAGAAACATGACAGTTAATGTCTAGGTTATAGCAGTTAACTCAGTATCACTAGAAAGATCACTGTGTTTATACAGAGAAACATGACCGTTAATGTCTAGGTTATAGCAGTTAACTCAGTATCACTAGAAAGATCACTGTGTTTATACAGAGAAACATGACAGTATCACGTCTGCCAAAAGAGAATAATTTCTAGGTTAATGTCTAGGTTATAGCAGTTAACTCAGTATCACTAGAAAGATCACTGTGTTTATACAGAGAAACATGACAGTTAATGTCTAGGTTATAGCAGTTAACTCAGTATCACTAGAAAGATCACTGTGTTTATACAGAGAAACATGACAGTATCACGTCTGCCAAAAGAGAATAATTTCTAGGTTAATGTCTAGGTTATAGCAGTTAACTCAGTATCACTAGAAAGATCACTGTGTTTATACAGAGAAACATGACAGTTAATGTCTAGGTTATAGCAGTTAACTCAGTATCACTAGAAAGATCACTGTGTTTATACAGAGAAACATGACAGTATCACGTCTGCCAAAAGAGAATAATTTCTAGGTTAATGTCTAGGTTATAGCAGTTAACTCAGTATCACTAGAAAGATCACTGTGTTTATACAGAGAAACATGACAGTTAATGTCTAGGTTATAGCAGTTAACTCAGTATCACTAGAAAGATCACTGTGTTTATACAGAGAAACATGACAGTATCACGTCTGCCAAAAGAGAATAATTTCTAGGTTAATGTCTAGGTTATAGCAGTTAACTCAGTATCACTAGAAAGATCACTGTGTTTATACAGAGAAACATGACAGTTAATGTCTAGGTTATAGCAGTTAACTCAGTATCACTAGAAAGATCACTGTGTTTATACAGAGAAACATGACAGTTAATGTCTAGGTTATAGCAGTTAACTCAGTATCACTAGAAAGATCACTGTGTTTATACAGAGAAACATGACAGTTAATGTCTAGGTTATAGCAGTTAACTCAGTATCACTAGAAAGATCACTGTGTTTATACAGAGAAACATGACAGTATCACGTCTGCCAAAAGAGAATAATTTCTAGGTTAATGTCTAGGTTATAGCAGTTAACTCAGTATCACTAGAAAGATCACTGTGTTTATACAGAGAAACATGACAGTTAATGTCTAGGTTATAGCAGTTAACTCAGTATCACTAGAAAGATCACTGTGTTTATACAGAGAAACATGACAGTATCACGTCTGCCAAAAGAGAATAATTTCTAGGTTAATGTCTAGGTTATAGCAGTTAACTCAGTATCACTAGAAAGATCACTGTGTTTATACAGAGAAACATGACAGTTAATGTCTAGGTTATAGCAGTTAACTCAGTATCACTAGAAAGATCACTGTGTTTATACAGAGAAACATGACAGTATCACGTCTGCCAAAAGAGAATAATTTCTAGGTTAATGTCTAGGTTATAGCAGTTAACTCAGTATCACTAGAAAGATCACTGTGTTTATACAGAGAAACATGACAGTTAATGTCTAGGTTATAGCAGTTAACTCAGTATCACTAGAAAGATCACTGTGTTTATACAGAGAAACATGACCGTTAATGTCTAGGTTATAGCAGTTAACTCAGTATCACTAGAAAGATCACTGTGTTTATACAGAGAAACATGACCGTTAATGTCTAGGTTATAGCAGTTAACTCAGTATCACTAGAAAGATCACTGTGTTTATACAGAGAAACATGACAGTATCACGTCTGCCAAAAGAGAATAATTTCTAGGTTAATGTCTAGGTTATAGCAGTTAACTCAGTATCACTAGAAAGATCACTGTGTTTATACAGAGAAACATGACAGTTAATGTCTAGGTTATAGCAGTTAACTCAATATCACTAGAAAGATCACTGTGTTTATACAGAGAAACATGACAGTATCACGTCTGCCAAAAGAGAATAATTTCTAGGTTAATGTCTAGGTTATAGCAGTTAACTCAGTATCACTAGAAAGATCACTGTGTTTATACAGAGAAACATGACAGTTAATGTCTAGGTTATAGCAGTTAACTCAATATCACTAGAAAGATCACTGTGTTTATACAGAGAAACATGACAGTTAATGTCTAGGTTATAGCAGTTAACTCAGTATCACTAGAAAGATCACTGTGTTTATACAGAGAAACATGACAGTTAATGTCTAGGTTATAGCAGTTAACTCAGTATCACTAGAAAGATCACTGTGTTTATACAGAGAAACATGACAGTTAATGTCTAGGTTATAGCAGTTAACTCAGTATCACTAGAAAGATCACTGTGTTTATACAGAGAAACATGACAGTTAATGTCTAGGTTATAGCAGTTAACTCAGTATCACTAGAAAGATCACTGTTTATACAGAGAAACATGACAGTTAATGTCTAGGTTATAGCAGTTAACTCAATATCACTAGAAAGATCACTGTGTTTATACAGAGAAACATGACAGTTAATGTCTAGGTTATAGCAGTTAACTCAGTATCACTAGAAAGATCACTGTGTTTATACAGAGAAACATGACAGTTAATGTCTAGGTTATAGCAGTTAACTCAATATCACTAGAAAGATCACTGTGTTTATACAGAGAAACATGACAGTTAATGTCTAGGTTATAGCAGTTAACTCAATATCACTAGAAAGATCACTGTGTTTATACAGAGAAACATGACAGTTAATGTCTAGGTTATAGCAGTTAACTCAGTATCACTAGAAAGATCACTGTGTTTATACAGAGAAACATGACAGTTAATGTCTAGGTTATAGCAGTTAACTCAATATCACTAGAAAGATCACTGTGTTTATACAGAGAAACATGACAGTTAATGTCTAGGTTATAGCAGTTAACTCAGTATCATTAGAAAGATCACTGTGTTTATACAGAGAAACATGACAGTTAATGTCTAGGTTATAGCAGTTAACTCAGTATCATTAGAAAGATCACTGTGTTTATACAGAGAAACATGACCGTTAATGTCTAGGTTATAGCAGTTAACTCAGTATCATTAGAAAGATCACTGTGTTTATACAGAGAAACATGACAGTTAATGTCTAGGTTATAGCAGTTAACTCAGTATCACTAGAAAGATCACTGTGTTTATACAGAGAAACATGACAGTTAATGTCTAGGTTATAGCAGTTAACTCAGTATCACTAGAAAGATCACTGTGTTTATACAGAGAAACATGACAGTTAATGTCTAGGTTATAGCAGTTAACTCAGTATCACTAAAAAGAGCGCCAAAAGTCGTATCCGTACCACAGTTTAAAAAAAACATTGATAGCATATGTTAGCATATTGAATATACTGTATTTAAAATATCATGATATACATTTACTAACCGAAGACAGATGGACAGGCGCTCCGCAGCCGGGATAGAGCGCCTGTAGTTGGTGTCCTGGAGGGTGATCCTCGCTCCGATGCGGGACAGCAGGTCATCGAACTGGGCGCGGGACAGGCGGAAGTACCGCTGAAAGCGGCCGTCATCCAGGCGCAGCTCCTGGAGCAAATGATGAAACTCGCCGAACTGGGTTCGCCTCCGAAGGGTCTGGTGGACCCAAATACGGCGACGGTGATCCCTACGCCGCTGTTCTGCTCTCCAGAGCGGTGACTCTCTCGATAAATGACCGATCAACAACAGACATCTTGTAAAAAGATGGCCGCCAACGGGGTTCGAAACTTTTGCCTCTGACGCGCGTAAATTTCGCTTCAAACTTTTGATTTTACGCGCGTCAATTTCGCTCTTGACACGTGAATGCACACAAAGTGGTCAAGCGTATAACTAGACGCGGCAGGCGCGAATTTGACGTGCTATTCGCGTTCGGTGTGAACGCACAGTAACACACACACCGACACACATCTTTTCCAAGGTTGGATTTGGCCAGGCTCTAACTATAAACAGGAGTCTCATCTCAAAACATCAAGATAATGTGTTATTTCTCAAGGAAGGCTACATTTTAGTCTAAGTAAGGCTTTAACAAAGAAAATGGTCCTATTGGCTTCAATGACCCCTATGTGTTTTAACACGTTGAAGACCTTTCTCAAACACAAAACCAGTCCCTTTTTAATTTCTGGAAGCTGGGATAAATAGGCAAGCAATGTTACTGCATTCAAATATCAAATACTGACATTAAAGAATACATGAAAAGAACATTTCAGTAATCACACTGGTAACTTCTATAACAAAGTAAAATCTCCAGAGAAGTCATTCAACTCATTTGATATTTAGAAGGAAAAATATTGATTAATACCTTTATTATAATCACTCATTACATATACATTAAAGCAGCAGTGGATTCCAATCCACCCCCTTCAAGACCATAAGACAGTGTCAGCTCATACAGAACGCTGCCGCCAGGATTCTGAGCAGAACCAGAACATATGAACATATCACACCAGTCCTCAGGTCTTTACACTGGCTCCCAGTTACATTTAGGATTAATTTTAAAGTATTATTACTGGTATAAATAATTCAATGGCCTAGGACCTCAATATATTGCAGATATGCTCACTGAATATAAACCCAACTGATCACTCAGATCATTAGGATCACATCAGCTGGAAATACCAAGGGTTCACTCTAAGCATGGGCGAGTCCACTTTTAGCTATTATGCTGGAACCAGCTTCCAGAAGAGATCAGATGTGCTCCTACAGTATCACATTCAAATCCAGACTCAAAACACATCTGTTTAGCTGTGCATTTACTGAATGAGCACTGTGCCACTGTGCGTCCGACTGATTACACTGTATTTTATCTCTGCATTCTCCTTTTTACTCTAAACTGAACTCAAATGGCACTGATTGATAACCGGTGTTTTGTGAAGGGTGTAGCGACAATGGCATCTGCTTTTCACATTAAGTAGATCATGTGATGGCGAACACATCATCTTTGTCCTTAGCTGGTTAATTATTCTCTCGAGGACCATTTACCAGCCAGGCTGGTATTCCCCCCAGTCATACATTAACGTAAACAAAGGGGGACCCTTGTAAAACCCCCCAGTTCAGCATGGATTTCCTGTGACTTTACAGCCTCAAATACATTCCAACAGACGCACACACACACACACACACTCGTGGACTTTCAACCAGAAACCCACCACGAGATGCAACTGAAGCACATTGCCATATATGGACTTCCACATAGTAAAATTTCATTTTACCATTCATTACAAATTTATAATAGAGGTGTGGCTTGCTAGAGTAAAATCTTTAATTCTGAAGGTTCATTGAAAGAAAATCACTCCATAGTGTCTTGTAACTCGACCTGGTTTGATCTGGTAATTTGCTCATAAAATTTTATGGCCCCAAAGCTGCAGCTCATCCAGTTCCTTGGCAAACCAACATTCCAACACATTTACTTTTCATGGAACTCTTAAGAGAAAACTCTTCAAATGTTTGATACATATTCCTTTGTTTCCCAGGTGCCTTCACTTGCCATAACGGAAACGCTGACAATTTTATTGTGTGTTTAATCAAACTTTATGTGTGTGTAATTATGCATATACATGTAACATCATGTTTCCCCGACCTTTATCTGTCATAATTAGTATCTGTCTGACTGTCCTGTTTTAATTCAACCCGTCACACATAGTAAATTACAGTAAGATGTATTGTTCCGGGTGTACAATCTTAAGAAGAAATATGAATTCTTTCTCTCATAAGACATATGGTGAAAGTAGGCGTTTTCTTCTTCATACAAAGAGAATTTTCCCGCTTCAGAAAAGACAATCTGATTCGCTGTCGTTCCAAGAGAAGGCGTAAACAGATGTTTGTTAAAAGGCAGAAACCCCCTCATCACACTCTCTTCCTTCTTCGCTCACCGCTCTTCTCTCATCCTCCTCCTCTTCTCCACAGCTCCAAGAAACATCTGAAAGGCTCCGGCCTTCTCCTCGGACGAACACATGTTCGAGTCGTAGCTGCCGTTCTTTGCAACTAAGTTATATTTACATTTACATTTACATTTATTCATTTAGCTGACGCTTTTATCCAAAGCGACTTACAATTGCTATATATGTCAGAGGTCGCACGCCTCTGGAGCAACTAGGGGTTAAGTGTCTTGCTCAGGGACACATTGGTGTCTCACAGTGGATTCGAACCCGGGTCTCTCACACCAAAGGCATGTGTCTTATCCATTGCGCCACACCACCCACCAAACCTCCTTCACGGAAGATGAAGACGAACTTTCTCGGTAACATTACATTTCAGTGAGCCTTTTCAAGCTTCCCGCGACACCGGAAGACGCAGTCGAAACAGGACCTCGTCCGCGCTTTCAGCATCAACCAAACAGAGAACAGACTTGCAAGTATATTTATCTGATAAAAGCTGCTTTTCTGGGGTCCGGCTTTTAGGTTTCTGTATGTAACAATTACTAGCTTTTCCCTTCTCTCTATTTCTTTCTTTCTTTCATTTCATTTTATTCTTATCACGTATGTTATCACTGTCTCTGTGTTTGAAAACCCACCATTCTAAAGTCAATGAAACAAAAGATCCAGCTACAAGCTCGATATTAGACTACATTCAGTAGTTTTAATTAATAAACTCATAAAGTTTACTGTTCGTGGCCAGAACCTAAACTTTATTAGAGTTTGTAAATACCCCTTCTGGACGAATAACTGATGATTAGACCAGTTATAGAACAAGGTAATCTTGATAATTGATAAAATAAATGTACATGCGACTTATGAATTATGACCATGAGTTATGATTAGTAATATTTCCAAAATTCCCTATATCCTTGAGCTAATTCACATTTACCCAGAGTCGTATACGCTACATTGGTATTGTAGTAGTGGGGGAAACCCTGATGGTCCTGATGACCAAATTTGTGAGCAAGTGCTCACCTTTCTGTGGAGGAGTTT
The DNA here is from genome assembly GCF_949319135.1 of Squalius cephalus. Taxonomy (NCBI): domain Eukaryota; kingdom Metazoa; phylum Chordata; class Actinopteri; order Cypriniformes; family Leuciscidae; genus Squalius; species Squalius cephalus. The sequence goes on from NC_137125.1 coordinate 4,984,378, forward strand.
GAGAGGGATTGACTCATGACGGTCAAGGGAATGCTGTGGTGACTAGTACAGATTACTGGTCTGGATTGGTACAGATTACTAATCTGGTGGACTCAGATAATCCACAGTATGTGAAAATCCACAGAAGAATACTGACCGTCATGGGGAAATCTCAGAGTCAAAATAAGATACACCGGTGTTTTGCCAGATGAGAAGTTTATTTATCTCTTTTAATTCATTTAAAAGTGTCATTTAAAAATAACTGTCTTAATTTCCCCTGCTTTTATTTTGTGTCTATTTTCTATGCAAAGCTCTATGAATTGCTATAGTGTGATTATTATAATTCCTTTCTATGTAAAGCTTTTGAATAACTGTTTGTATTTTCCTTGCTTTTATTGTGATTATTTTTATTCCTCTCTACGTAAAGCACTTTGAATTGCCATAGTGTATGAAATGTGCTATATAAATAAACTTGCCTTGCCTAATAAATTAAACTCCATTTCCGCTGAATCGCTACATTATATTTCTCAACAAGCTGCAACTGACGAAAATATTTTGTCAAATATTGCGTTGCAAACATCAATAACAGCTTTAAGTTGTCAATGGCAAATGACCATGGTAACAGCGGTATAATCTACGGATAGCTGTGCATTTAATGCACGACGTGGAGGCAAAGAACAGCCCGACGTGAAGCAGAGTTTAGTTTACTTGTTTAATTAAAAGATAACATTTCCCCCCTTTTTTTTGCTTCCGATGCCCATGGTTTTTACCATTTGTAATAGTTATGTGTGAGTCCATCAGGTCATCAGTTGCACTTTGTGTGAAAAGATGAATCTCAAAAATCATACAATCATTGTTGTAAAGTCACAGTGTCGGTTTGAACAGACTCTGATTTGGGCAAAGTTGAAGTATGTGAAGCAAACTCAACTGTGTAAGCATCCCTCAAATTCCACCAAGGCTTGGTTGCAGAAGTCCTGGAAGATACAGTGATATCAAACCCACCTGACTTGAACCTCATAGATAACCTCTGGTGGGATTTGAAGAAGGTGGTTGCAGCCCGCAAACCCCAGAATATTCCTGAACTGGAGGCCATTGCTCATGAAGAACGGGCTCAGATTCCTCAGAAACGCTTCCAGAAGCTGGTGTCTGGTTATACATCTCGCTTGCAGCAGGTCAGAACAGCAAAAGGGTGTTCTACTAAGAACTACAGATGCTTGCCATGAAGGGGCTAAATAATTTTGAGCCTGAAAAAGCCATTAAAAGTTGCATTTTCAGTTGAATTTGGGTGAAACCACTTGAACATTTGTTGTGTTGAGGTATTTCAATTACTTTTGTTTGATTTGTTAAATGCAAACAGCTGAAAGTCTGTAAATTTTGCAAATAAACATTATTTGCAATGGGGGTTTAAAGGGGTGGTATAATACCCTTTTTTACAAGATGTAAAATAAATCTCTGATGTCCCCAGGGTGTGTGTGAGAAGTTTTATCTCAAAATACCCCACAGATATGTTTATACAGTATAGCATGTTAAAGTTGTCACTTTTTGAGGTTTAGCAAAAACGCACCGTTTTGTGTCTGGCCCTTTAAATGCAAATGAGCTGCTGCTACGGGCAAAGGGGGCGGAGCTTCAAGAGCTCGAGTGTGTTAGCAGCTCCGATTACCTCACGCAGACACACACTAAAATGACAGAAACAGTTCTGCCTTTTATGTTTAAACGGAGTCAGACAAAGATGGAGAGACTCAAGAAGAAGTGACAACCCGCAGAATGCAACAGGACGTCTCTGGTTATGTTGAATTTATGTTGCTGATGTGGAGTTAACTTTCTTCAATTAGAGTATTCTGTCATGACAATCTATAAATCACTCATACAGGAACTGTTGTGAGATGCACACAGAGTGACTTTCTATTGCATGTGAAAAGATGGATGCTACTGTTTGAGCTGACTCACAAATGTGCTCGACTACAACAACTTAACATGGACTGCGTGTTCAGGGGGCGGGGTTTATGTAAATTTTAGAGTTTGTGATGTCACTAACCCGGGAGGAATGTCGTGTAGTGCCTACCAGCCGTTTGTTGTAGTCCTTAAAAAACAATTTCTTTAAAAGCAAATATCTCCCTTTGCTTTGAACTTTGAGCGTTGTAACTTTGCAGATGTTGTTTATGATCAAACAGCAACATTACACAATAACTAAAGTTAGAAAAGGGAAATCATAATCAACCAACCCTTTAATTATTTTGATTACAACTGAATGACATGTAACGCCCCCACACAGTCTAAATGAAAGGTCGTCTACCTCAACCACAAAAAGAAAAAGCCTCAAGGGAAAGTATAAAGAGATGAAGAATATAAATAACAAATGATAATACAAATAAAAGCAGTTGTAATGAAGGTTAACAGTCAGACGAAGCCCACATTTAGCTGCAGTAAAATGACCTTGATTTCAAACAGATACACACTATTGCCGTACTCTTTAACAAAGGACACAAACAGGGTCTCACATTTACATGACTTTATGTATTTTTATTTATGTATTTGTAAGTGTGATGTTTTTATTACACAGATCACAACTGAATCGTCTATCTACAGAGTGAATGTGCAGATGATTCTTGAAATTTCTCCTTTTTTTAAACCTCCTGTCACACCGAGGGAAACAACATTTTCTTTTCAGAATGAGTTTGTAAATGTCGTTTCAGGTCTGAGTGAGATTTGAAACTCTTCTCACACTGAAGACACTTGTAAGGTTTCTCTCCAGTGTGAACTCTTATGTGAATCCTAAGGCTTCCCCTCACCGTGAAGCTCTTTCCACACTGAGGACAGGTGAAAGGCTTTTCTCCAGTGTGAATTCTCATGTGATCCTCAAGGTTTGCTCTGTGTTTGAAACTCTTTCCACACTGATGGCATATGTAAGGCTTCACTACGGTGTGAATTTTTACATGATTCTCAAGGTGATTCATGTCTGTGAAACTTTTTTCACACTGATTACATGTAAAACAGTTCCCTCCTGAGTGAATCCTCATGTGATGATTAAAGCTTTCATTATATCTGAAACTCTTTCCACACTGAGGGCATATGAAAGGCTTCTCTCCGGTGTGAATTCTCATGTGAGTCGTAAGATTTGCTTGTAGTGTGAATCTCTTTCCACACTGTTGGCAGGTGTGAGGCTTCTCTCCAGTGTGAACACTCAAGTGAACATTAAGGTTTTTTTTCTGTGTAAACCTCTTTCCACACTGAGGGCATATGAACGGCTTCTCTCCAGCGTGGATTTTCAAGTGAATTTTAAGGCTGTCTTTTCGACTGAAGCTCTTTCCACACTGATGGCAGGTCAAAGGCTTCTCTCCAGAGTGAACTCTCATCTGGAGGTTTCTAGTTTCTGTTTTATGAGTCTGTGAACAACTAAAAGATTTCTCCCCAGTCATGAAATCACAATATTTCTCATTCATTTCATTCAGTTCTTGACTCTCCTGTTTCAGCTCCATCAGGTCTAGGGTAAAAATAAACAAATCAAGTTAATACCAATTTAATTGCACAGAGACATGAACACATTTAAACATGTAAAACATCAAATCCTACAACACGTATGCTGAATCCTATATCCACTAAACAACTAACAAAGGTGTAACCTGTTATATCGGAACCTAATAACCTGTTATATCTGAACCTAATAATAATAATAATAATAAATTGAATTTATATAGTGCTTTTCACGAACTCAAAGTCACTTTACAGGGCAGGTAGATAAGAAAAAGAAACAAAACAAGATGCAGGCACAGATGAAAATGGAGGGGGTATGGGGATAGGGGTAGGCAGAGGTGAAGAGATGGGTCTTGAGGCGGGACTAAAGGATGGTGAGGGACTCAGAGGTGCGGATCTCTTGGGGGAGGGAGTTCCAGAGCCTGGGAGCTGCCCTGGAGAAGGCTCTGTCCCCAAAACTGCGGAGGTTGGACTTGTGGATGCAGAGGAGACTGGCTGAGGTGGATCTGAGGGACCGTGAGGGTTGGTAGGGGGAAATGAGGTCAGTGGGGTATGAGGGGGCCAGATGGTGGAGGGCTTTGTAAGTGAGGACCAGGGTTTTGTAGGTGAACTGGTCCAGTTGTTTAATTGAATGTAATGCTTTATGTCTGTAATTCTGAGGTGCGTTTCCCTTAAAACAGGGTTGTAAATCTCAGTTCCTGGAGGGCCACAGCCCTGCAGAGTTTAGCTTCATTCCTGCTTCAACACACATACCTGTAGTTTTCAAATAGGCCTAGATTCCCTGCATAGGTTGTGTTTAATTAGGCTTTAAGCTAAACTCTGCCTGGCTGTGACCCTCCAGGAAATGGGAGCTCTACCGCAAGTTCTGCCGAGAAGACTCTCATTCATTAATCACGTTGTTCATTAACCACAGTTCTAGGCAATCACCACTCGACATATAGTATTTAACATGCAGAAAGAACTCGGGAAGCCCAGCATTTTGAGCGGTGAATGGAATTTGACTAACTTAAACGCCTCTGATTGACCATTGTCTCCTAAGCCACGGGCCGGTGTTGTACCGAATTTCGACTCCCTGCTAGAATCTGACTCCCCCTCGCGTGCACGCGCAATGACGTCACCACACTAGTCGCCGAATTTCGACTCCCTGCCAGAATCTGACTCCCCCTCGCGTGCACGCACAATGACGTCACTGAACTAGACGCGGCGGTCAATTACTTTACTGCTCATATGTTTGCTTTGTAAATTGCTTAGGCATTAAAGTTTACTTTTCTGAATAATATGTATTTTTTTATTTTGATATACAAAAGATAACCACCAAATGTGGCCTTTATTGTTAATCTTTGTTTGATTATGGGGAAATACCATAAACAAAAATGGGCTAAAGGAAAACCCAACTTTTTGTTATTTCAGATAGATATGACAAATTATATTGAGTTACTAGGCCTACTTGGATTCAATAAATAGTAAACCAAAACGCACTAGGTCTCTATGTGAAGCTTTTATGCTATTTATATGATGATCTCACACCTGTTCCTGTTTATATCATTTTATCTCTTTCTTTTACTTGTAGGCTATTATTATTTTATACTGTATATGTTCTTTTACTATTTGTTGTTGACTACATTTGTATATGTGTTAGACTATTGTCATGTTTATTATTTGTAATTTGATTGGCATTTAATAAAAAAAGCAAAAAACGAAATCCTTTACTGTTCATCTATAGTTTCCACAGCTGTAATTCCTGTCTGCATTTAGTGTTTGTATACTGTGTGTGTGTGTGTGTGTGTGTGTGTAAATTAATAAATAACAAATGAATATAAATAGGAAGTGAAACTGATAAAAACATAACCTGTTTATTAGATCTAATGGCTGGGAGGAAAATGTTTGGTTGGGGTTGGGGTTGGGGGCAGCATAAATTATAACTATATGTATTTATGCAGTGACACACATAAAATCGCTATAATTTTTAAACACAGCACCTGCCGAATTTATACTCCCCCTCCAATGTCAGCTTTGCAAGAGAAAACACATGAAACTCGTATTACATGATTATTTCTACTTATATTTTTTTTTCATAACTTTATCTTTCACTCTATTATCTTATCTCACAGATGTCTGATTCATCTGAATTAATCTTATTATTATTGATATCATCCCTTGATTCTCTGCTACTATTGGAAACATTAGTACACCAAGACAAATGAATTGTACATGCAAACCCAAGGTACTTGGCAATAAAAGTGATTCTGATTTTGATTATTTAATTATTTGATTATTTTGTAATTGAAGAGCACCTGCATCTGCTTAGGAAAGCTTTTAAGGGCGGAGGAGAGCTCATCCTTATAGTCAACGTACTGTTAGGTGTGCTTATCTATTGTGTTTGTTTGTTTGGTTCATTGATTGATATGGACCCTTCCATTTATAGACAAATTACAAATTACAAGAGCACTGGAAAATACCCTGATGGGTTCACAAAGACGGAAAAAAACACTTTCCGAAAAAGAGCAAACACATTTGACAGTCAAGGTGAGATTGATTTGATAGCAATATAGGTGTCGGGTGAAGTGTGAGTCACATTAGTGTCAGTGAGGGTAATTTACAAATGTCAAATAGATTAGATTGTTTGTGGAGCACAACAGGCAGATGAAATATTCAAAGACTTCCATGCCAGCAGCCATGGAGCTCATACTGGCCAAAAGAAGACCAGAGATGCCATCAGCAGAAGATTTTATTGGCCTGGCATGTCAGATGATATTGACACATGGGTAATGCATCTACTGACATTGTCAAAGTAATATTGTATGTTATATTGTAGAGTTTACTTCAAAGTATTTTAATATTTTATGTTATGATGTTGATTCCAGGACTGTTTAATCATGTATTTACTGATGTCCAGTTGAAGTGGATTCATATGTAGTGCATTATTTGTATTCTCCTTATTTATTTATTTATTTACTATTTAAATGTTGTATGCTTTGGCAAGGTGACGCAGTGTGGACCATGCCAGGCCAGCAGATCCTCAATAAAAAAGGAGACTGAGTACACGCCTATTGTGGTATGCTTTTTTTTTCCTATCACAACCCTAAATAACTAATAATGAATAATACAGCATAAAGCTACAGAAATGAGCTCTATATATGTACATGCAGATTAAACAGAAAATTGAATATTGAAATATGAAAATTTTAAATAAGAGACAAACTGTAGGCCTAATGATGTTGATAATGCTCAAAATATTACTAAGGTATGGTTGTTGGTTTCTTGTAATTTTTACTAGGTTACACAACCCTTTGAATTGATTGGCATGGACCTGATAGGCAAGCTCGCAGTTACGAGTAATGGAAACCAGTACATCTGCGTTATAATCGACTACCTTACAAAGTGGCCCCAGGCATACCCACTGAAAACAAAAACAGCGCAAGAAGTCACAGACTGTTTACTAAAATTTGTGTATCAGTTTGAGGCCCCTCAAAGGGTACTCACCGACCAAGGAAAAGAGTTTGTCAATGAGGTTAGTTTACATGCAAACATTTACATAAATACACTGATCTCATGAAGTGTTGTCTTTGTCCCTTTAAACATCTTTCTTTTATAATTGCAGCTCAATGCACATGTCTGCAAAGTGCTGAACACTGAAATGTCCCTCTGCGCCCCGTACCACCCGCAGACCAATGGATTCGTGGAAAGAATGAATGGAACGATCCAGAGGTGGGTTTTAAATATTGTATACTGATTGTAATTAAAAGTTGCCAGTGCGGTTGTTGCCCTTGTCTGGCTGCTGCATAAGTCAGCTGTGTACATTGCTGTAGTTTAGCAGATGAAGAATGGTATTAAGGTAATGTGTTTGATTCCCAGGATGCACACTGGAGGTCAGCTTAGTTCCAACATGGAATGGCATATCTAAGACTCATTCTAAGTCAATGTATTTATAATGTTTTAGATTTATGCATTTATAACAGAACACATTTAAAATTTCTAAAATCAGAGAGCATGGTGCAAGGGTTAAATGTTTTAAAATTGAAAGGTTTGAAATGTAGTAATATACTGTATTGATATACAGAGCTCTCTGCAAACTGGTGAAAGACCAGCCAAAAACTGGGACAGGCACCTGGACACAGTCATGTTTGGTTTACGAACAAAAGTTCAAATGACAACCAAATACTCTCCATTTTTTTTAATGTTTGGGAGAGAGGCACGTTATCCCTCTCAAATTACAGAGCACTACAGGGTAACTGGATATTTTTTTTTCACTTTTGAAACATATGTTAACAATCACATTACATGTTTCAATATACTAACCAAGATAAGAACTTTCTTTTCAGATTGACAAGACTGTGGAGGACACGGTGTCCACTGAGGAGGTTACAGAGTCCACTCTTAATTTAAGTAAAATTTTAATGGATGTTAAGGGTTTACTTAGAAAAAGCCATGAAACTGTAAAAAAAAAAAAGACTGAAGTAACCTCTCACAACTTTCAAAGTTGGGGACAAGGTGTGGAGGAGAAACATCAGAGCCGAACAACGGAAAGGGGGAAAACTTGAATCCAACTACCTTGGGCCATTTACAATCAAGAGTGCCTCTTGAAAATGCAAGGGGTGTGACTTTCCCCAAAATTAACATTGGGTAGATCATCAATATGGTGCTTCAAGTGATCAGAGTTCCCCAAAGATTACAAAAGCCTTCCAACCCATCTGCAGTTCCTGTCACCACAGACTCCCTCTTGTCTGCTCCTCCCTGGCAAGTCCCTCTCCTGTTGCTCCAGCCTCCACACCAGCCCCAGCATTGTCAGACTCCACAATTGACATCGACCAATGTATGTATGTAGTGAAACGAGATCCATCTTAATTTTTTGTAGAATTGTTTTTTTGTCGTTATGGCACTGTTTCACCATAAGTGAAAAACAAAATGATGTAAGACCAACATTTGTTTTCTCTTGCCTTTCATATTCAGTATCATAAAATGTACAGAGGAAGACCATGCTTCTCTATATTATTCATTTTACAGGTGTGAGAGAAGCCTGGAAAGGAAAGAATGTTTATGTCCTCTCAAAATTGGGGCCATTTAAAATTTTCTTTGAAGACATACGGAAAACTGCTCCCTCTCTACAAATTGAAAGTGAGGTTAGTCTTAGCTGTTTCATGGGTCTGGTATTCATATTTGTACTTGGTGCAATGCCTTTATTGCATCCACATAAATTGTTCCAAAGCATTAAACGTAAAATGTATCAAGTCACCTTCATTTATATAGCGCATTTAACAATATAGATTGTTTCAAAGGAGCTTTACAGTGATAATAGGAAATTACAGTAACAGAGATTGTTTTGGCTTTACAGCAGCTCTAGAATAAAGTTATTGTCCAGCTAAAGTTAGTTTTGATTAATTCACTTCTATTGCAAAGATCATCAAAATCTACTATTTATTTACTGTCTATTACTGTGTGTTATTAGCCTGGAAATCCAGACCTAAATCTAAAAGATTAATGGTCTGGCATCGGTCAATGAAAATCACCCAGCTCGATCCATAGCCATCTTGCAATGTTTCTGTTTAGCTTGCCTCTGGCCCGCCTATATCAGATAACCCGCTGTGATTGGTGCAGCTCAGATCGAGGGGCATATTTAATGAGCTCCATTGCTCGACGCCAGAGTAACTCGCTGAGCAAATTCAACTTGTGCTCTCGCGAGAACTCTGGATTACCAGGGTAGTGTGTAATCCTATTTTACCTGAAACGGATAATCTTACTCCATTGATTCCTGTAAGGTCATGAACGCCTATATGTACTATCTAGTACGAAAATTTAATAGGGAGACAACAGAAAGGGCTGCAGCAATTGATTCATTTGAAATGACGCGCATTTGGGAAGGGGAAACAGCAAAAGTGAAGGTTGGTGGATTTCTTTTTTTAATTAAACTCTCAAATCTTCATTGTAATCTTTTAGACATTTCAGAACTACATGTAAGATTACAACTGTTTAAATTTTAGATGGATCCAATGCTGTACCAATATATATTTGGGATCATCAATGACTGTCATCACTGGACTTTGTTGGTAATATTTTATAGTTCTAAAATCCATTGTGGGTAGCAACTTGGTAACTTTATATATTATATATACAGCTTAAATCATAATTTTGCCTATAATACAACATCTAATGTGTGAGTAGGTGGGACTTTTTTGTGCATTTTGTAAAAAAACTAGGGCTGTCAAACAATTAATCGCGATTAATCGCATCCAAAATAAAAGTTTGTTTTTACATAATACATGTGTGTGTACAGTGTATAATTATTTTCTATATATAAATACAAAAACATGCATGTATAAATTTAAGAAATATTTGCATGTATATACTGTGTATATATATTTATATTATATATAATTTATATTATATATTAATATTTTATATATAAATAACACATTTTCTTAAATATATATATGCATGTGTGTGTATTTATATATAGAAAATAATTATACTCCGTACACAGACATAAATTATGTAAACACAAACTTTTATTTTGGATGCGATTAATCGTTTGACAGCCCTAAAAAAAACATTTGTAATATTCCAATTATTAAGGTTATGATCCCAAAGGAACAGCAGGTTCTGTATTTGGATCCTCTTGGGGAGAGGCAACCTGACCTTAAAAGATGCCAAGAAGTGACAAGGTAATTACACCTTTTTAAACAAGTCCTATGATGGGGCAAATTATCAATGAATGTTGAATAGAAAAAAAAAAAATGGTGCTGTTCTGAGCTTTTTTTTTATTGATTACAGGTCATTCATGAATCAAAAAGGCATCCATGTGTCCACGTGGGCATATGACACACTGCCACACCCAGACCAAAAGGACAGCAGTTCCTGTGGGGCCTTTGTCGGAAAAGTAAGAATTATGGAATTGGCTAAGAGTACTGATTAAAAAGACAGTAGTCCCTAATGAATGGCATAAAAATCAGTTCAAACTCAAGCGTTAATATGCTGACCACATTCACCACTTACTGACAGTTACACAGTAAGATTTACATAGTGTTCTTTCTTTATTGATGTCAGTGTATTGGCTGCAATTTTTGATACCAACACAGCTGTTTGTCTTTATAACAATGAAATTGTTCTAATTTTTTATTTTTAGTTTGCTGAATGTATGCTGGACAAAAAGCCAGTTCTGTTTTCAACAAGCAAAACAAATGTGAATTCCATCAGATTGGCCATAGCTACTTGCCTCCTACAAAACACAGGTAAGTGTGGAATACTATCACCTTGCCAAAAAATCCAAATATTCAGACTGTCTATTTTAAAGTAGTCTATTCAGGAGCCTGTTTAAACGTACAGTATGTCATTTTTTTCACCACTAGGGGTCGCTAACCTCATACAATAACAAAGGCGTAGTTTGATGACGCAACATTTGCTAAGAATTATGGATCTTGTCGTCAACGTCAAGCCGACCGATCTAATAATGTTTATGGATGACTGAATACATCGATGTTTTTATCATGACTGTGATATGAAGCAGTTCGGGATTGCTAAGAGACAGCTATCAGCTCCACACGCGACGCGAGTCCCGCGGATATAAAAGTATTATGGACATTTCATTCTACCGAACTACACGCAAGTGCAGAATTACAACTCACAGGTCAGTTTATTACACAAATTAAACTTGTGAGGTAACGCAGCGCTGTTTCACTTGGTCTAACATTACACTAGCACACTAAACTGCATTTGAATGTGTTGAAATTGGTGTTAGTTTGTCTGTATGAGACTAGCAGTAAGCTAGATCAACATTAGAATAACATACAGATCATATTCTAACATTTTATCATTGTTGAACTACGTAACATTGATTAGTTTTATGTAAATGTGCTCACCTGTTTAATAAAGTAGGCAACATGTAGAAGCGGTCGAAGTCTCGGACGTGGAGCTCTCGTTTATACTGTCTATGGGAGCTCTCGGCATCTCGAAAACACCGCGCTGATATTGATTCTCGTTTTAGTTCTCATTTTTTATCCAAAGTCTGCTTGCCATGGTCCATAATGTTTGAACGAAACAACAACAGTGTGCAGATAGACATTACGAACTACACAGTTGTCCACGTCTGTCGCCTTGGTTACTATCAGAGGGCTCTGGTTACTATGGCAGTACGAGCAGAAACCAGGGAGAAAGCGGATATGACGCCATTGACTGCGACAAAACGGAAATAAAGAAACGTGCCGTGTCTTCGAATTAAATTACAAATTTCTCCTGGTTTGAAAGTTGTTGGAAACAGTTGGGATAATGTAAGTACACAACTAAAAAAAAATATATAACATAGATATAGTGATTTTTGCTATTTTTAAAGCAAAAAAAGTTACATATAGTGCCTTTAAAGTAATTGTGAGGTTTGGCCTTGTGTCATATTGGCTCTTCTCCCCTGGCATTGTCATAGATGATCTAAAAGATTTGTGCTTTCTCTGTGGGGAGGAAGAAAGTCCTGACAATGGCACTGACTGGGTGGGTACTCTAACTGTACTTTTTATTTTATCCTTTTTTTGTTGTTGAAAAGAGTAGTCTTTAAGTACACCATATTTATTTTTTCATCATAATGGATGTTCAAAGATAATTGTGGTGTATACTAATATTCACTTTGTCCCTATGTTAAGATTGGCTGTGGCGTGTGCCCTCGGTGGTACCACTGTGACTGCGCAAAAACATAGATGGAAGTTACCAACTACTTGTGTCCAGCTTGTATTAAATAAATGTATTTATTTTCAAATGTTGAGCAGTAGTTTCTCTTTTTTTATTATTGTTTAGTTTGTAATCCTATTTAAAGGGATAGTTTTTTTTTTTTTTTTCATATTTTATTTAAAGCTTTTCACATTTTTTACAGAACAACCCCCCACCCCAAAATAAATAAAAAAGGAAAAATCAATAATGATAAATGCCTGTCAAAAGTGCATATACACACAGAAACATACAATATCCATACATACATGTATACATACACACATTGCAAACCTCTATACATACATTAAAAGATACTTCAAAGAAAATGCCAATACAAATGTTTACCCAATTATGAAGAAAAAAGAATGATTGCACCCTGCAAGATGCTATATAATCTACAGTACCACGCCTATTATGTCCAGTCTGTTAAATTCCATGATCCCCTTCCAGAAATTCCATAAAGGACTTCCAAATCTGGAAGAATTTCTTTGGTTTACCAGCAATTTCATATCTGATCTTTTCCATATGTAGTACACTGCTAAACTCTGTAAGCAACAACTCAAATTTAGGTACAAACTATTTGTTCCACGTCAGCAAGATTGTCTTCTTCACTATTGTCATCCCATATTGTATCAACTGGATTTGATTAAGGTTATAGATCTCTAAAGAAGGGGCCCAACCTAATATCACAACAAGGGGATCATGAGGAAAATCAGTTTTAAGTACCTTTAAGTAAAAACAAAAAACCTCAGACCAGAATTTACATATTTTTGGACAGAACCAGAATAAATGAGCCAATGTACCTTCATTAGACTTGCATTTAATGTAGAGACAGAGGGATATATAGAATGTAATTTTGTACGAGAGTAGTGCCTATGTACAACTTTATATTGTATCAGTTGAAAATTAGAGCTGATGGAGCAAGATCTAACACCTCGGAGGGCCTCGGCCCAGGAATCTTCTGAGATATCTGTACAGTTAGATACAAACTGTGTAGGGTTACCCTTCTCGACGTTTTCAGGAAGACCGGCGATCTTGATATTTTGCCTGCGGGATCTGGCCTCTAAGTCCGTTACCTTAGACTTCAAAGACGTATTCTCCTGTGATAAATTGGAGCAAAGCTGCTCCAGCTGAGAGATGCGGCGCTCATAGTCAGTGCTAGCCTCTTCCAGGTCAACGATACGGGACGAGTTGGCCGCTAGTGTTGACTTCACTCCTGACAGGGAAGCCTCCAAGTCATTAAATCGCGTAGTCATGGAACTGTCCATTTTTCTAATGGCCGAAAGAATAGCCCTAGGTGAAGGCTCGTCTTCACCCTCCAGAGTTTGAGAAACATCGATGTCTGTGGCCATACTAACGTTAACGTTACCTTGACCCCACGTGTTTGTAACGGCCAACTTCGGACTTGCTGGGTTGCCTTCCACGGTATCGGCAGCCGGGGACGGAGCCTTTTTGATAAACCTTTTTAGATTTATTCATCATTGGCGTGTTAATTATGCACAACTATCAAATTTAGCAGGAATAACGAAGTTTTAGATGATTTATTTCGTCAAGTGTGACGGAGCTAAGTGAAAACGCGTCCTACTCCATGTGCTGCTCTCTAGCGCCCCCTTAAAGGGATAGTTCACCCAAAAATGAAAATTCTGTCATCATATACGCACCCTCAAGTTGTTTCAAACCTGTATGAATTTCTTTCTTCTGCTGAACACAAAAGAAGATATTTTGAAAAATGTCTGTAACCAAACAGTTGATGGACCTCATTGACTTCATTAGTATTTTTTTTTTCCTACTATGGAAGTCATTGGGGTCCATCAACTGTTTGGTTACAGACATTTTTCTAAACATCTTCTTTTGTGTTCAGCAGAAAAAAGAAATTCTTACAGGTTTGAAACAACTTGAGGGTGCGTATATGATGACAGAATTTTTATTTTAAAGTGGAGTATCCCTTTAAGTTATTATTCTCCAACTTATGCGTTTTTGACCAGCTTATTGGAGACCACAATTCAAAAGACAACTTTGCACATTCAATAAGTAAGGGATAATGTATAGTGAGCCGGTTGTTATAGTGAATAACAACCCCGACAGGCTGAACGGGATCCCGACGCGAAGCTATACATTATCCCGCTTATTACATGGCTACCTACAAAATAAATAAATAATTTGACACAAATTATTTATTTAAAAAGGAGTTTATTGATTTAAAAACGATTGTATTGCTTCCGCCAAAGAAAATAGTCCGTTCCGCGTCCATAGCAACGCTCTGTTTTTCATGGCAACGGTCTGTTATACTTCGCAGCGGTCTGTTATCAAGAAATAACAGACCGCATTCTACATTGGAATTCAGCCAAGCCATGTAATAAAAATTATTATTTTACTGTGACACATGTACATAAAAGGGGGACCAACGGTGAATGCAATGAAATGACATTTTCATTGAGCTAATAATAATAAAAACATTCCTGAATGATTTCAGTTATAAGCATTTTACATGTATTTGTTTTTTTATCACCAAAATGCAGTTAATCATCCTGAAAACAGAAAGTGTGCACCATCATAAAATACATTTAAAGTTGTAGGTAAATGTTAAAAATGGACAAGTGTTATGTCCACTTCAGATGACTAGCCACCCAGTTATACTGGCAAATATCAGCCAGAATGAATTGAAAGTGCCTATCACAATACAATATCAAGTGTAAAACAGAGAAATTATTTTAGCATCCATAGTAAGAAGTGTAACCAGCATGAGTTTCATGTGTCTTTGATTTTGCAAACCTGAAAAATTAAGGAAGTATGATTTATATAATTTGCTTACACCTGTGCTTTGGACAGGAAAATAATTCTGGGGTTTGATTTAAATAAATGTACTGGCAGAGTATATCTAAGAATAATCTATGTGCAGAATTAAGTAGGCTAGAACTTGTTGCACATGGTATTATTGGACTGTCTATAGTAGTAAACAGTGCACAATGGGAATAAATGTTAAATATTAACATTTCATATTTGACTTGGTAAGTATAGTGCACTTAAACATAATGTCCTGTATGCCAGTGATCAGTTTTCGCAACGCTTTCTGGAAAACACTGATAATAAACACCTGTTTAAAAAAAAAAAACAGGTGTTTTTTTTAAAGTTCCAATGACGCACCAACGTCATTGCCCAGGCACGCGAGGGGGAGTCAGATTCTGGCAGGGAGTCGAAATTCGGCACAACACCGTGCTGAAATGTGCAGAAAGAACTCGTGAAGCCCAGCATTTTGAGCGGTGAATGGAATTTGACTAACGCCTCTGATTGACCATTGTCTCCTAAGCCACGGGCCGGTCCTGCTTTTGGGATGTTTAGGGGTATTTACACAACACCTTTTAACAGAAGTTTTCAGTTGAATACGTGAAACGCACATTGTGGGATCGACAGGAGTGAAGCACACACATGAAACACACAGTAAAACACACAAACTAACCTGTTTGTTCTTCAGTATCTTCATGTTTGACTCTGAATGTTTCTTCAATCTCCACGTCTTCACTCTCCTCTTTAATAAAGGCCATCTTTATAATAGTGTGTCACGTGGATCTCAGTCGCTTCACCAGGAGTTTTTCTGTGTGTTTGGACACTCTGTCCTGTTTAAGAGGAGAATAGTTAACAGAAAGAAAAACACTCTAAACTAAATCTCTGAGTGTGTGTCAATCAGATCTAGTTCAGTAGTTCAGTTCACTGGTAAGAGAGTCAGAGAGAGAGAGAGTTAATGGACTTAAATGACCTGATTAGACTAAAAACACTCTAAACTAAATCTCTGAGTGTGTGTCAATCATATCTAGTTCAGTAGTTCAGTTCACTGGTAAGAGAGTCAGTCAGAGAGAGAGTTAATGGACTTAAATGATCTGATTAGACTAAAAACACTCTAAACTAAATCTCTGAGTGTGTGTCAATCAGATCTAGTTCAGTAGTTCAGTTCACTGGTAAGAGAGTCAGTCAGAGAGAGAGTTAATGGACTTAAATGATCTGATTAGACTAAAAACACTCTAAACTAAATCTCTGAGTGTGTCTCAATCAGATCTAGTTCAGTAGTTCAGTTCACTGGTAAGAGAGTCAGTCAGAGAGAGAGAGTTAATGGACTTAAATGATCTGATTAGACTAAAAACACTGTCAGTTGTCATTCCTCATGTGTGTGTTGTTGTTCTTGCTGCATTTACACTGGTGAACTGCAGGAGTCGTCAGCGTGATTCGGTGATTCAAGCGCTTACAAACTCTGAATCATTTGATTCATTTGAATCTAAACCGGTTTCAAAAAGCTCCGTTTCTCTATCATTACTTGCCAGAGAGCAAACAGCGTGTTTATGATGAACTGATTCACAATATAGGGAGCGAAATGAGACGCATTTTTTGTGTTATACATGTTTACTCACAAAAAAATGTTCATTAATGTTATCTATGCACTCTACTCATAAAAACTATGTTCATTAATGTTATTAAGTACATGTTACATTTAAAAAATAACATGTTATAATTCTATATAATTGTCCTAACTGGTTACATTGGTTTAAATACTTTAAATGATTAAAAAAACAAACCTTTCTTCAGCAGAATCACAGATGCAGAAGCGGCGCAGCCTTATGACGTCATGTTGTCACGCCAAAATAAAAGTCCCGTTCACACGAAATAGAAATTCACACATAGAAAACACATTCAAATGATAAGATAAAGGATTCAAAGTAAGAATTGCAGGTTCCCAGTGCAGATTCTTTCAATGCCACTGAGATTTTATCAAAAGCTTCTGGCTTATATCTAAATATAATTATTATATTATATATATTTATATTATGTATAATTATACCAAATACTGAGCATTTGTAGCTAAACAATTAAGTTTGTGGTTGCAGAGAAAGATCTACTGTTTAATTTATTAACTTAAACTGAATCCTTATCATGATGAATATATCATCTTATTTCATCTCAGTTTATCCACATAACATAAGCACATTTCAGCTTTGTTTCGTTAAAGTGCATTTTATTAAAATAGCCTTGACTGTAAAGTATTACACTGATTGTAGGTTTAAAACAATTCATTGTGACTGTCTGAGTGGAAAACTTAAATTATAATGTTTGAAATATTTTCTTCTAAATGACACTTTAATGTCAAACTTTAATAAAATTGGTGAATGGAATTTGTGCTGATATCCCAGCAAACACAAAAACGTTTTAAAAACATTTATTTCACGTTGTGAAAAGGTTGTGATAACGTTTTTATCTGACGTATTTAATACGAGAGATGTCAGTTTTTTTTTTTTTACGTTATAAATAAGTTTTTTTACAACGTTGCATAAACATTGTTGTTTAACATTGTTAATGCAACATTTTTAAAATGTAAATATCACGTCTTACTTTCTGGATGTCGTCTTGGTTTCTAACACATTCACCCGAAATCACCAAAACGAGGTTTCCAGGTTGTGCTTTGGATGTAAATGACCTTGAAGTGTTCCTCACACACTTCATGTGTTCTACATGGTCTTTTGTGATTCCATTGTGAAGCATAGTCGACCCGTTAAAAACATTGAAACGTCACTGGACAAGAAATATAGAGGTAAGTTTATTCTTAGGAACTGAATTTACTTAACTTATTACATTAAAAGTTATGGATTGATTTATTAATTCAACATTATGTAACTACCCAACATTTCCTTCAAGCCAAGGTGTCCAAAAAACAAAAGTGTACTCAAAAAAGAAAAGAAAAATGTATTAATACAAAAAAACAAAAAACAATATAAAATATATTAGAACTTTTATTATATTATATATTATAACCAATATAGTAAAATAAATTTAATCAACAAAGAAAATACATTGTATAACAAAAGTTAATTCCCAATCATGTTGACAAAACCAACTATACAAAGAACATACAGATACACAACTGTAATAAATAATGCTAAAAGTATTGATATATGAACAAAAAAACAAAACAAAAAATACAATGTTGATTAATAGGGCTGTAACGATAGGCCTACGCGACATGAAACTGAAATCTTTAAAGTGAATTTCGTTTTGTATGAATTGTATCTTAATTTTAATCAATGTTTTATCAACCAATTACCTGGATTTAATAGGTAAGTAAGTATAGCAGATAATAGATAAGCACGACACGGAGGCGCCGGCGCGTGAACTGGAGCTCGTCTCATAAATGACCCAGCTAACCATAATACCCCAGTGGGCATTTGATGTCAATTTAACATCAATATTACATCAAAATTGATGTCAAAATTACGTCACGAAATAGGTCAAAAATGAAAGTCAAGTGTCGATGTCAATTTGATGTCAAGATTTTGACCTTTGCTGATGACAACGCTAGTGATGTGACATTTGAACCGAGGCGTCGGAGCGTGTGTCGAGAAAAAGTGGGCGTGCCAGATGAAGCCGCGATTCGAGGCTTGTGTTGTTAACGTGAAAATCACGTGACTAATGACAAACGAGGCCTCGGTTTGTGTAAATACGTCATCGGTTCGGTCTGAGTGTCGCTTCTGGATTAAATCCGGTTCGAAACTCGCGCCTCCTTGTGGGTGTTCCCTCTAACATAAGCAATGCACTCAACAGTGTCACTGTTGTTGTTCATACTGTCCCTTTCCAAACAATTTATGAATAATTAATTAACTGTGTGTGAGACTCTGGACAAGTAAATTCAGATAGAGAAAGATACATATTATATATTATACACACTAATGGACAAATGTATGATCATGTCTTTTTATTATTGCAAAATGAAAGGTTACAGACATCAACAGTGAGTACAAAATAAATATTTTTTATTTATAAAAACATTTTTTATAAAATGTACATTTAAATATAAATATACAAATAAATATAAATATAGTATATTTAAGTATATTACTTTACAAATAAATATTTTTATTTGTAATGTAAATACATATTTTTATTTATAAAAGTATTTTTATAAAATATACTTTTTTTATATAAACATTTTTTTTTATAAAATTAGGGAGGGAGGGTGCGACACTGGTTCAGAATGAATGAATTTGTCTGCTATTTCTTTGCACAGTAGCTAGGTGTCACTAGTGAGCAATGATGAATGAAGCTTCGGGTAATGAACCTTTGGCTGAAGCAATGGGCTGTGGGGTCTCAGTGGTTCAGGAAAGCCTCATTTTGCCATCACTAGACAACGCAAGACAACGCAAGAGTCAAACTCAGGAAAAGCCTTACAACAACAGTCTGAAAAAAGGACTGAACACAAAAGGATCTAAAATAGGGGAGATAATGAGGGATTAATTGACAACAGGTGTGAAGAGAACAAGGATAGTTAAGTTATAGTTAACGAGTGGGAGGGAAGACACCACACCACAGTGACAGCGGAGCACATGGCAAGCTGTCAAAACAAGCACATGCGCTCAAAGACAACAAGGCACACAGGGAAAAGACAAACACACAGCTGATCAGACCGAAGTCATGACACTGCTGGGGAGATCTGTAGCCCTCCGAAGACAGGGGATGTCGGGCCCAGCTATCAGAAAAGAACTTCAGATGCCAGTTCAGCCTCAGAATCATCACATAGTGTAGGCATGTGATATGAACATCACTGTTTGGGTCAAGAACTGCAATGTCCTCCAGGTGCCGGAAGGCCGCATAGTAAATATGGATGACTGTGCACCATAAGTCCCGCCATAGCCTCTCTATGCGTTGATTATGGACACTCTTGCCCATGATGTAGCTCTTGCGCTCTGACAGAAAATGATTACCGGATGAGTTTATGGTTGCCATTGTTGTGGAAAAATTCAGTATTTCTTATATTCATTTGTTTCCAAACTGTTAATTCCATTTAATCATGTATTTCTGTGAGGGTTTCTAGCAACTGAAGGAAGCAGGAGGTAATTTAGGTCATAAATGAAGGCCTTTTGGCTTCTCAGGGACAAAGAACAGTGTGACCTGCTCAGGGGGGTAGAAAACCAGTCCAGGCCAGTTGAAGATAGGGGGTATCTTTTAATAATAATAATAATAATAAGCTTTATTTTATAAAGCGCCTTTAAAAGTGGCTTCTCAAAGCACTGAACATAAAATCACAATCCACCAAAAAAAAAGAAAGAAAACTTTTTGGAAAGTTACAGAAAACTAAGTAGGTGTGGTCAAGATGTTAGAAACCTGTATAAAATGTCTCAGTTTTATTATGTTTTTAGGATTGTCTGTTTTTCATGGCTGGGTGGCTGCGGTCTGTGAAAAGAATCCTCAGAGAATAAAGCCTTTTCTCTTTATTACAATTTTGCCTCTTGAATGTTTCTTACACCTGTTGATGCTGTTTTTCAGTAAGGTTAAAAAATTGCTATTACACCATCAATATGCCGCAGGGAGAGAGGTGCTGGAACTGAATAAGGGCATCTTGGCTCAATATTCAGTTCCAGTCCACGTAACATAGTCCCAACCGGATCAATGGCTCTCATAACCTCACGGACTCTTCGTTGCTGTACCCTGTAGAAACAGAACTGTTATAATGACATGCAAAACTTTCTCTATATATATATATTATATATATTATATAATCTATATATATTAGTCAAAATATGTTGCTATGCATATCAAAGTCAGTAAAAGACAACCTCATTTCCTAAAAATCATAAAATTGATTCTTGAAGGTGTTGATGCATTGTGTGACAACAACTAGGGGTCTGCAACCATGCTCCTGGGTTACCGTCCTGCAGATTTTAGCTCCAGCCCTAATCAAACACACCCGAAGGAGCTAATCGATGTGTTCAGGGTTGCTTGATAATTACAGAGTTAGAGCAGGGTTGGGACTGAAGTCTGCAGGACAGTAGCTCTGCAGGAGCAGGGTTGAAGATGCCTGCTACTAGGGTAAACAACAGAACCAAATATATAGCAGATGTCATTAATGCTCCTATTGGCAATCATTTAATATAATTAGACAAATTAATCTGATTTGAATATCAGAAGGTGAAGTCCTACTTTCAACAAGAGGTGCATGGAGCTGGGAATGGAGGAGGGTAATTAGTCAAGTCAAGTCAAGTATATTTGTATAGCGCTTTTCACAATACAGATTGTATCAAAGCAGCTTCACAGTATTAAATTAAAATAATACAACAAGGTTTGTTTGTAGTGAAATGTATTGATTGATAAAATTAAATTAAATATTCCCAAAATATCCCCAACTGAGCAAGCCAAAGGCAACAGTGGCAAGGAACCGAAAAAACTCCATCAGGTGACCTAATGGAGAAAAAAAAAAAAAAAACTTGGGAAAACCCAGGCTCAGTCGGAGGCCAGTTCTCCTCTGGCGTTTATGAACTAGAGGCCGGATTGTAGTTTGAACTGTAAAATTAAGAATATTATATGAATGCCTGGCTGAAGAGATGCGTCTTTAATATGGTTTTAAACTGGGAGAGTGAGTCTGAGCAACGAACAGTATCAGGAAGGCTATTCCAGAGTTTTGGAGCTAAATGTAAAAATGCTCTCCCTCCTTTAGTGGATCTGGATATCCTAGGTATGACCAAAAGCCTTGAATTTAGTAATCTTAAAGAGCGCAATGGATTATAGGGCGATAGAAGATCCGTTAAATAGACTGGAGCTAAGCCGTTTAGGGCTTTATAAGTCAGTAGCAATACCTTGTAATTAATACGGAACTTTATAGGTAACCAATGTAATGATGTTAAAATCTGTGTTATATGATCATATTTTCTTGATCTAGTAAGAACTCAAGCGGCTGCATTTTGGACTAACTGTAGCTTGTTTATTGAGGATGCAGGACAACCAGCTAATAAAGCATTACAGTAATCTAGTCTCGAGGTCATGAATGCATGAACTAACATATGAAATATGATTTTCAAAAGACAGGTTGCAATCTAATATAACACCCAGGTCTTTTACTGTAGAGGATAGAGTAACAGGACATCCTACTATGTTAAAGTTGTATTGTGAGAGGTTTTGTGGGCGTTTTTTTGAACCGATAAGTATTACCTCTGTCTTGTCTGGATTTAATAAAAGAAAATTACGAGTCATCCAGTCTTTTATATCTTTAATACACTCTGTCAATTTGGATAATTTAGCGTTTTCATCCGGCCGTGATGAAATATATATTTGAGTGTCATCAGCATAACAATGGAAACTAATTCCATGTTTCCTTATAATATTTCCAAGTGGCATCATATATATTGAGAATAATAGAGGGAGTTATGATCGATTTTTCTCCATTTAAATAGACAAAATGGTAGCGGTCAGATAAGTATGATCTGAACCAGCTTAATGCTTGTCCTTGAACGCCAGTATAATTTTGTAGTCAATCTAAGAGTATTGTGTGATCTATAGTATCGAACACAGCACTAAGATCAAGTAAAACTAGTATTGAGATACAGCCTTGGTCAGAAGCTAAAAGTAAATCATTTGTGATTTTAACGAGCGCAGTTTCAGTGCTATGGTGCGGTCTGAATCCAGACTGAAACTTTTCATAGATGTCATTTTCTTGCAAGAAAGAGCCCAGTTGAGCGGACACAACTTTTTCTAGTATTTTAGACATAAATGGAAGATTTGAAATGGGTCTATAATTTGCTAGGTTATTATGATCTAATTGTGATTTCTTAATGAGTGGTTTTATAACTGCCAATTTAAATGTTCTTGGAACATGACCTAAAGATAAAGATGAGTTAATAATATTGAGGAGAGGCTTTTCCACTATAGGTAACACTTCTTTCAGTAGTTTACTTGGTATAGGATCTAATAAACATGTTGTTGTTTTAGATGAAGTGATACGTTTATTTAACTCTTTTTGTTCTATAGTTGGTAAAGCACTGTAATTGTTCTTGCGGGGTGATAATTGAGGCTGAATTATAAGGCGCGATTGAATATTTAACGTTTACAATTGTGGTTCTGATGCTTTCCATTTTCTCAGTGAAGAAGTTCATGAAATCATTACTACTAAACTGTAACGGGATATTTTGTTCGGGTGACGTCTGTTTATTTGTTAGTCTAGCCACGGTGTTAAATAAAAACCTTGGATTATTTTTGTTATTTTCTATTAGTTTGCGGAGGTGCTCAGCCCTGGCCGCTTTTAGGGCCTTTTTATAACGTGACATACTGTCTTTCCACGCGATTCTAAAGACCTCTAAATTAGTTTGTTTCCATTTACGCTCTAAATTATGGGTTTCTCTCTTTAGAACATGCGTAGTATTGTTGTACCATGGTGCTTTACTTTTCTCTCTGACCTTTTTTAATCTAATGGGTGCAACAATATCCAATTTTCCAGAGAGAATGGTGCTCATAGTGCTAGTTAATTCCTCTAGTTCATCTATTTGTTTGGGTTCACTGAGCAGCTGAGACAGATCAAATAAGCAATTTGAAAAATTATCTATGGTGGATGGTAGGATTGTTCTGCCTGGTCGATAACTGCGGCGCCGCATGACATATTACAGCAGTAAGTAATATGCAAGTTACCATGTAATGGTCAGTGACATCATCACTTTGTGGAATGATATCTATATCGGTTGGATCGGTTCTATATGATATAATTAAATCGAGTGTATGATTTAGATGATGAGTGGGGCCAGTGACGTTTTGCTTGACCCTAAAGGAATTTAATAAATCTGTAAACGCAGCCCCTAACGCATCATTTGAATTATCTACGTGTATGTTAAAATCTCCAACAATTAATGCTTTATCGACGTTGACCAATAGATCTGAGAGAAAATCTGCAAACTCTTTTAGGAAATCAGCGTAAGGCCCTGGCGGTCTATATACGGTAGCCAAAGCTAGAGATAATAGGGATTTTTTTCTTACATCTGAGAGCGTAACATTTAGTACAAGTACTTCAAACGAATTAAACTTGTCACCTGTTTTCTGGATAACATTAAGAATATCTCTATAGATTGTTGCAACACCGCCGCCACGACCAATCAGACGGGGCTCATGTTTATAGGAGTATCCTGATGGAGTAGACTCATTTAGACCGAAATAATCATTTGGTTTAAGCCAGGTTTCAGTAAGGCAAAGTACATCGATGCTATTATCTGTGACTATTTCATTTACAATAACTGCCTTAGGTGTGAGTGATCTAATGTTTAGAAGACCTAGCTTTAGAAATTGTTTTTGTTTACTAATAGCAACATTTTCTGTTTTAATAACAATTAGATTTTTTCTAGATACTGCAGTAGATTTATTATTTGATCTCACTAAACAAGGAATGTACACAGTTTCTATGCAATGTTCTACACTAATATTTATATAGTAGTAGTAGTAATTTATTTCTTCGGTCATTATAAACATTTAAATCTTAGGTCACATATTATTCAAAGATCCTGTACATAATACAAAAAAAAAAAGAAAAAACCTAAAAAAAACTAAATGTGTACATTAGAAAGAAAAATACAAAATGTGTACATTAGGAATTTAAATGCTAAATAATGCCTGACCGAAGGGGTTTAGGCTGAAGTCAAGACTTATTTTGCCTAACCCCTTTTACAACTGAGACACTATGTGCCAAGATATAGATACATACAGTTTCTCTTATACCAACGATGGTAACATGTAAGCACAGAACTTAAACTTCACAATCAAAATTATATTATGCATCCTCTTTCAACTTCTTTTCTAATGTTCTTCATTCAAGTGTTCTATACTTTTCCATAATGTTTAACTTATACATTTTCTTAAATGCATTAATAGTTTTAGAGCCCTTAAGTTGAGTAAGAAGACCGTTCCATAGATCAACTCCTTTAACTGATAAACACCTCCTCTTATTATTACTCTTCGCCATGGGTTTTTGTAACGATCAGTTCCTCTAAGGCTGTATCTAGATTCTCTAGTTTGAAACATCTCTTGTAAACAGTGAGGAAGCATGAGATTGTGAGCCTTGTACATCACAACTGCTGTGTAAACATCAACAAGATCATGAAATTTTAATATGTTTAATCTAATAAAAAGTGGATTTGTTGGAGCAAGGTATTCTGCATAGCTAATCACTCAAATTGCTTTCTTCTGCAATAAGAAAATGGGTTGTATATTAGTTTTATAGGTATTCCCCCATATTTCCACACAATAGCTAAGGTATGGAAGGATGAGGGAATTGTACAGTATATATAATGCGTTTTGATTCACAGAGGTTTTTATTTTACACAGTATAGCAATAAGTTTAGAAATTTTAGTCTTTAGTATATTTATATGCGCTTTCCAATTTAACTTATCATCAATGTTAATTCCCAAGAACTTTGTTACATACACCACCTATGTCAATTTTGAGTCGACATAGTTTGTTTACTACCTTGTTTCCAAATACAATATATTTAGTTTTATGCAGATTTAAACCATTTTTTGAGTATCTTAAGCTCGGTTTCCACTGATGTTCCTTTTAACTTCTTTCCTTGACGCATGAGTTCTGTCTTATGTTTGCGATTTGCAAAGCGCAAGATAATAGCTGGATTAGCCTTGTCCTTCCGCGGCAAAGTATGGCATGCCGAGATGGCGTTCGGATCCAGGTAAACATCCTTCTCTGCCAGAAAGTTCACAACTTGCTCTTCAAGCGTTTGCAAATCCTCGACATGTGCATCCTCACTTATATTTCTGCCTTCCATAGCTGCTCTAGCGTAAGAGCGCGGCTTGGTGGTAAGACCTGTAATTATTACATCTTCCATTCTGGTGTGCTGCTCTAAGTTGTCGATTCTTTTCTAAAGCTCCTCGATGGTTTTGTCTCTTTCTCTTACAGTATTTTTAAGTTGTTTCACTTCTTCAAAAAGCTCCGCTAGCTTCATCAGCTGTTGCGTCACTTTCATTGTTTGTCAATTGTCACATATCAATTAAGTTGGTGCAGCAGAGACTGTAATTTGGACTTTTGGTTACTAGTCCAAATTACAGTCTCTGCTGCACCAACTTAATTGATATAAATTGATATAATTTAATTGATATAATTATCTCCTGATTAATTATATATAATTATACCTTAATTGATATAATTAGCTCCTGAGCAACACACTAAGCTACTGAATAATACTGAATGGTCCATAGAAATACCATGATAGGAATCGTACTCCTAGGTAGACGTAGATCAGCTGAGAGTCAGCTAATGCAAGTTTGACAAACGTGACCTGCCAGAAGTATAAATCATTTCTCTACATGGTTAAACGTGTTGTGTATAATTTTAAACAGTTCTCTGAAGAAGTAACATACTCATAGTTTGAAACATACCTTATACTTCTTGCTTTAAGATGTCCCATGACCATCTTTTGTCCTGTATTAGGACAACTGGCAATAAATTCCACCACATGTTTTTTTAAGTCTTCATCAGAGATATCATTGTAAGTCTCCCTCACAGATAACTGATACTGGGTCATTCTGTTCCAGATTGTTCGCTGACTTACAGAATACATTGCAGCAGTTTCTTTAACTGTGAAATGTTCGTCAAGCAAATATTTCAGCTGCTGTTCACTGAGAAAGAAAAATCTTTCACAGGTTTGGACTGGAATAGAATAGATATGTAGCTCATGTAATGCAACATTTAAAAGTGAAAATATCTCCTCTTCTTGTCGCAGTGGTCTGTACACAACAAATCTGGACAAAACATGGACAATGCAATGCAATTGCAGTCCAGTGTAGCAATCAAGACACGCGTCTCGTAGGGGATACAATTACAGTTGGGTGATATTACCAAAATATCTAAATACTATTTTCATTTTACATTTATATTTAATTAACTTTTTTTAAATTACAATGTGATAGTTTGTTTCACTGTTTACTTCAAAAGGTGTCACTTCATTCCATATGTATAATGTCTATGTAAATGTCTGATAAACGGCATTAATATTCTCCTACACAGTATTATATTTATATGTTAAAGGAACACGCCGACTTTTTGGGACTTTAGCTTATTCACCGTATCCCCCAGAGTTAGATAAGTCCATACATACCCTTTACATCTCCGTGCGTGCCATAACTCTGTCTGACACACCCACCGCTAGCCTAGCTTAGCACAAAGACTGGAGGTAAACGGCTCCAGCTAGCATACTGCTTAGAGCCCTGCACGGGGCAAAAAATCCAGCCCTTACCGAGACCTGGCCCGTGGTGTTCAAGCCCTAATCTGGCCCCAGCCCGAAAACGTCTGCAATTTTTCAGCCCGAACCCGACCCGAGACCAACATCAATCACTTTAAGCTCTCTCTGACGCGCGCTGTCTCTGCTAGACGCACACACATACACACACGCAACTAGGTAAAATTTTATTATAGGCCTCAAACTGTTATGAAGCAGCTCTACACCTATTCCTACTATTTGCTCTCTCTGTTTCAGCAACAGCACGATTTGAATGTTGCGATATGATTTGCCGTATATGATTTATCCAGAATCGTGAAATCGTTAGAAACAGAGATTATTAACAAAATGTATATCTTAACACAATAAGTAAGGAATCACTAATGACAGGCCATTGAATTATTAGAAAAATAATGCACACCTGAGGTGGTAATGCAGTCATGACCGAAGCGGAGTTATTATTATAATTAGTAATTACGTGATATCTCTGCGCCCAAGTAGCAGTGCATCGCCTGTGCTTCCCCCTAATATAGTCCCAAGTCAATATCTGCCTAGGAAATCGCCTAGTGTTAATCTGCATTGCTATTTGTATTCGTTGTGAATACGCAGGCCACAAGAAGTAATTAGGTGGGGTTTTTTATATCACTTTTACTCAGGACATGCTAGCTGGCAACAAAGGATTCCATTCATTAAGATAAGCTAAGCTAAGCTTGCGCCGACCCTGTCAAACTAAAACAATCCATGCACTGAGGCAAAAATGCATTTGCCCACCTATCTAAATGTAGGAAAGAAGGTGAATAAGCCCTATTTCAAAAAATGGTGGAGTGTTCCTTTGACATCAAAAAAAGGTAGGCCGTAAATCTTTATTTACTGCTGGATCACATTTGGCTATATAATATTCTCTACTGCATGCTTATGCTTCTCTACTAATGGACAGTCTGTATTAATATTTGTAGGCATAATTGTCGGTATATAAGGACTGATTTATTGTTTAAATATAAAAACTGATGTCCATGGTAGCAAACTAAATAGAAATCACCTTTTGAAAATGGCGCATAAAATAACGACTGTGTTGATAATTTTTTCGCCACTAGGTTGTGCCAATTGACTGAAAATGTGTTTTTCATTGAATCTTTAATCTTTCAAGAGAATGCAGTACTGTTATGGATGATACTTCTGAAATAAAATGTTTTTTTTTGTGTGTGTGTGTGTGTAAATATGACTTATCTTGTACATCATGTCTGTATAGCTAAGTGCATGATTCAATGGTTGTCCATGGCGTAATTGTAGTTGTGGCTATACTATGCTAGTAGAGCAGTGTTTTACAAATTAACCAAGACAACAGCAATGATTGTAGCACAAAGAAAGATTACAACTAACATTTTGGAAGGTTACAGCAGTCAAAAGGTAGTAGGAAGTGTAGAGCCCCTTGCTTTGAATGACTTCAGCAAATCTGCGGCCACTGGACATCACTAGTCTCTCACACTGCTGCAGTGAGCTTGGTCCACACTTCTTCCAGTCTCTTCCACAGTTGTGTGACTGCAGTGGGTTTTTTAGACATAACTTTATCACCAATGGTTTTCCAGAGATTTCATTATTTCAATGTTTTCAGCTTCAAGTAGCTGCTTTGGATTTTTTTCCTCCTCTGTCCACACAACATGCTAGGTTAGTCTAGTCTTTAGATAAGGCCTTAAAGTGCTTGAACCCCAATGATTGCTGATTTGATTTTCATTTGACGTAGCTATATTTGATTTTTGTCTATGCTTTTTATTTGTCCATTGATACAGGGCATCTGCACTAATAATGGAACTGGGTCGACTTCTTAGGGACCAAACAGGAGTGCAAGAAGGACCGTCAACAGCACCCTCAAGCATACCCACTGGACAGATGGGACTGACTGGAGCGACTACCGGACTGACTACTGAACTAACTAGTTATCTGACTGGAACGACTGCTATACAAATGGGATTGACTAGACCGACTGCCGGATTGACTGGACCGACTGCTGTACAGATGGGATTGACTGGACCGACTGCCGGATTGACTGGACCGACTGCTGTACAGATGGGATTGACTGGACCGACTGCCGGATTGACTGGACCGACTGCTGTACAGATGGGATTGACTGGACCGACTGCTAAAATATTTAATGTATGTTTTATTGATTTATCAGACATTTCCAGCATGCTTTGCATTCAAATAGATCAGGAGAATGTGGAAGTTAAGTGATGTTTTTAGTAAATAGTTCAATTAAAGTTTGATGTTCAGTTATATTTGAGTTTGTTTTGTCGAACAAATGCTGAAGAGTTTGAGTTGAATTTCTTGTCTCTGAAAAATATAAAGGGAAACATAAGCTTCAGGAGGGAGCAAAGGCCAACACAACAAACAAAAAGGTGTCTAACTTTGCTTTAACCATAACTTACTTACTTGTACATAAAAAAAAAGAAAAAAAAAAAATTTAACTTCCCTATCTCCCTGACTACACATAACCAGGAGAAAAGCAGTTTCAAACAAAAATGGCACCCACATCCCTACAAGTGTCCTTAATACATTTTCATGTATATCCTTACAAAGGTATGATCTGACCAGAGAGCAGTTGACCCAGCTGAGAGAGACAGGAATGTCATGGACAGCTATTTCTACCTGTTTGGGAGTGAGCTGTCGAACAGTACGAAGACGACGTCTTCAGTATGACATTGAGACTAATTTTAGCACTATTTCAGACATTGACCTCAATGCACTGATTCGTTCGATTATCAGCCAAACACATAATGCCAGAGTCACACTTGTCCTAGGCAAGTAGACAGCATATACATATTAATGATATCTCATCATGTGTCATTTTGATGTCATGTGTGCCTATACTGATGATGCTGACATTGTTCAATTGCATTGTAGGAAGTCTCAGAAGTAGAGGACTCTCTAATCAAAGAAGGCGTGTCCGGGAGTGACTGGCAGCAGTTGACCCTGCTGGTACCATGATCCGTACAAGACATGCAATTAGGAGGAGAGTATATAATGTTAGAAGACCAAATCATCTTTGGTATGTATTTCAATGGCATTGGCATACCACTCATATTATGCAGACAAAAATACATCAATTTCTACAAAACTTTTATTTAATTATTTTTTTATAGGCACATTGATTCGAGCCACAAATTAATTGCATGGAGATTTGTGTTGCATGGGTGCATTGATGGTTATAGCCAGACTGTTATTTACCTTGAGTGCTGTACAAACAACAGATCATCTACAGTAATTAACTTTTTCCAGCAGGGTGTTGGAAGATTTGGTTTGCCTTACAGAGTCAGGGGAGACAGAGGTGGTGAGAACATTGAAGTTGCCAGGTACATGATAAATAATCGAGGTTCATAATCAGAATTGAACGCCTTTGGGGTGATGTAAATAGGGTGGTGTCCGACTTCTATAAGCAACTTTTCCAGTATATGGAACACTCTGAAGTCTTGGACTCCACAAGTGAAGTCCACTTATGGGCTTTGCATTCTGTGTACCTCGGGAGGATACAGCGGTCAGTGAGACAATTTTGCCAGCAGTGGAACCACCATACTTTAAGTTCAGGCCAATCCATGACACCCCTGGCTTTGTGGTACACGGGCATGTTCTTGCAGCCAAATCTGGAGCTTCTCACACATGAAGAAACTGATGACTTTGGTATTGACTATGATGGCCCTTTAGTTCGGGAAGATAATGAGCAAATTATAGTTCCAGAAAGTAACCTAACATTAAATCCTGACAATGTTACCTGTTTACATGCTGCATGTAACCCACTTACCGATGATGGCAACCACGGCATTGATCACTAAAAAGTATTCTCGGCGCTTTATAAACGTAAGTGTCACGGGGTGACGAAAAGGCAGGCGGAACCTTTTTCTTGAGGGGGTGTTTCCCTGTCGGAGCATTTCCGGTGGGACACCGGGCCGGTTCCGGTGTTGACGTGATGGTCGATCGCGGGGTAATAAAGTGAGAAACGAGTGTCAGCTGTGAGAGATGAGGGAGGCGATCAGCAATTGGGACGCGTGTCTTAATGGATATAAAAAGGCATTTTGGTGTGAGAAAAAGGAGAGAAGGGCACGGGGAGAAGTGACACGCGCAGCACGTGAGCGGCCGTGGCCGTGGTCGCGGTCGCAGCGGGAGGCCGCGGGAGAGAGAGGACGAGAGAGAGAGACAGACGAGAGAGCTAGATGAGAGAGCCAGAGAGAACTTCGGCTGGAATGCGGGCGGAGGCCTTGGTACACTGTGGGTCTGTTGAGTTGCAGTTTTATTGTGGAAATGAGCACGAGTGAAACCTTACAGTGTGTGGTGGAAATGTGAGTGTGGGAATTGTTTCTGCTGTTCACTCGCAATCACAGCTGTCTATTCCTCTCTCTGTCTGAGTCTAGTGAAGAGCCTGCTAATGCTGTGAGTTACACGTGTCTGTTCCTCCCTCTGTCTGGGTCCAATGAAGAGCCTGCTAATGTTTGAGGAGCCTGCTAATGCTGTGGGTTACACGTGTCTGTTCCTCCCTCTGTCTGGGTCCAGTGAGGAGCCTGCTGATGCTTGAAGAGCCTGCTAATGCTGTGAGTTACACGTGTCTGTTCCTCCCTCTGTCTGAGTCCAGTGAAGAACCTGCTAGTGCTTGAAGAGCCTGCTAATGCTGTGAGTTACACGTGTCTGTTCCTCCCTCTGTCTGAGTCCAGTGAAGAGCCTGCTAATGTTTGAGGAGCCTGCTAATGCTGTGGGTTACACGTGTCTGTTCCTCCCTCTGTCTGGGTCCAGTGAGGAGCCTGCTGATGCTTGAAGAGCCTGCTAATGCTGTGAGTTACACGTGTCTGTTCCTCCCTCTGTCTGAGTCCAGTGAAGAGCCGGCTAATGCTGTGAGTTACACGTATCTATTCCTCTCTCTGTCTGAGGCTAGTGAAGAGTCTGCTAATGCTGGAAGAGCCTGTTAATGCTGTGAGTTACACGTATCTATTCCTCTCTCTGCCTGAGTCCAGTGAAGAGCCGGCTAATGCTGTGCTGAGATACGCGAAGAGAACGCTGAAGAAGAGAACGCGGAAGCTGTGAATTATGTTCATTCCTCTCTGTCTGAAGGTGCTGAGAAACGCGAAGAGAACGCTGAAGAAGAGAATGCGGAAGCTGTGGATTATGTCCATTCCTCTCTCTGTCCGAAGGTGCTGAGAAACGCGAAGAGAACGCTGAAGAAGAGAACGCGGAAGCTGTGAATTATGTTCATTCCTCTCTCTGTCTGAAGGTGCTGAGAAACGCGAAGAGAATGCTGAGGAGAATGCGGAAGCTGTGAATTGTGTTCATTCCTCTCTCTGTCTGAAGGTGCTGAGAAACGCGAAGAGAATGCTGAGGAGAATGCGGAAGCTGTGAATTATGTTCATTCCTCTCTCTGTCCGAAGGTGCTGAGAAACGCGAAGAGAACGCTGAAGAGAATGCGGAAGCTGTGGATTATGTCCATTCCTCTCTCTGTCTGAAGGTGCTGAGAGACGCGAAGAGAACGCTGAAGAAGAGAACGCGGACGCTGTGAATTATGTCCATTCCTCTCTCTGTCCGAAGGTGCTGAGAAATGCGAAGAGATGCATGAAGAGAATGCCGAAGAGACTTTTTAAGTTTGTTTTTATTTAATAAAGAGTATATTTGTTTTGAATGCTGTGTCTGCCTGTCTCCTTCGTGCCCACGGCCGGCTCCTCAGGGGCGGCACGCAAGCGAAGGGGTGGGCGGCCCGCTGGCGCTCCACCCCGACCTGTGACATAAAGTGGCGTAGTCGGCAGGGTGCCGCCCTGAGTTGAGCAACCGTGGGCCGAAGGTATGGCGACCAGTTTTTTTCTCTTTTTTTGTTTGTTTTTGCTTTGTCTCTCTTTTTTTTTTTTTTTTTGTCTCTTCTTTTTTTTTTTTTTTTTCTACGGCGTCCGGACTGGTGGGGGAGGATGTCACGGGGTGACGAAAAGGCAGGCGGAACCTTTTTCTTGAGGGGGTGTTTCCCTGTCGGAGCATTTCCGGTGGGACACCGGGCCGGTTCCGGTGTTGACGTGATGGTCGATCGCGGGGTAATAAAGTGAGAAACGAGTGTCAGCTGTGAGAGATGAGGGAGGCGATCAGCAATTGGGACGCGTGTCTTAGTGGATATAAAAAGGCATTTTGGTGTGAGAAAAAGGAGAGAAGGGCACGGGGAGAGGTGACACGCGCAGCACGTGAGCGGCCGTGGCCGCGGTCGCGCCGGGAGGCCGCGGGAGAGAGAGGACGAGAGAGAGAGACAGACGAGAGAGCTAGATGAGAGAGCCAGAGAGAACTTCGGCTGGAATGCGGGCGGAGGCCTTGGTACACTGTGGGTCTGTTGAGTTGCAGTTTTATTGTGGAAATGAGCACGAGTGAAACCTTACAGTGTGTGGTGGAAATGTGAGTGTGGGAATTGTTTCTGCTGTTCACTCGCAATCACAGCTGTCTATTCCTCTCTCTGTCTGAGTCTAGTGAAGAGCCTGCTAATGCTGTGAGTTACACGTGTCTGTTCCTCCCTCTGTCTGGGTCCAATGAAGAGCCTGCTAATGTTTGAGGAGCCTGCTAATGCTGTGGGTTACACGTGTCTGTTCCTCCCTCTGTCTGGGTCCAGTGAGGAGCCTGCTGATGCTTGAAGAGCCTGCTAATGCTGTGAGTTACACGTGTCTGTTCCTCCCTCTGTCTGAGTCCAGTGAAGAACCTGCTAGTGCTTGAAGAGCCTGCTAATGCTGTGAGTTACACGTGTCTGTTCCTCCCTCTGTCTGAGTCCAGTGAAGAGCCGGCTAATGCTGTGAGTTATACGTATTCTCCACTCTCTGTCTGAGGCCAGTGAAGAGCCGGCTAATGCTGTGAGTTACACGTATCTATTCCTCTCTCTGTCTGAGTCCAGTGAAGAGCCTGCTAATGCTGTGAGTTACACGTGTCTATTCCTCCCTCTGTCTAAGTCCAGTGAAGAGCCTGCTAATGCTGTGAGTTACACGTGTCTATTCCTCCCTCTGTCTGAGGCTAGTCAAGAGCCTGCTAATGCTGGAAGAGCCTGCTAATGCTGTGAGTTACACGTATCTATTCCTCTCTCTGCCTGAGTCCAGTGAAGAGCCGGCTAATGCTGTGCTGAGATACGCGAAGAGAACGCTGAAGAAGAGAACGCGGAAGCTGTGGATTATGTCCATTCCTCTCTCTGTCCGAAGGTGCTGAGAAACGCAAAGAGAACGCTGAAGAAGAGAATGCGGAAGCTGTGGATTATGTTCATTCCTCTCTCTGTCTGAAGGTGCTGAGAAACGCGAAGAGAACGCTGAAGAAGAGAACGCAGAAGCTGTGAATTATGTTCATTCCTCTCTCTGTCTGAAGGTGCTGAGAAACGCGAAGAGAACGCTGAAGAAGAGAATGCGGAAGCTGTGGATTATGTCCATTCCTCTCTGTCCGAAGGTGCTGAGAAACGCGAAGAGAACGCTGAAGAAGAGAACGCGGAAGCTGTGAATTATGTTCATTCCTCTCTGTCTGAAGGTGCTGAGAAACGCGAAGAGAATGCTGAGGAGAATGCGGAAGCTGTGAATTATGTTCATTCCTCTCTCTGTCTGAAGGTGCTGAAAAACGCGAAGAGAACACTGAAGAAGAGAACGCGGAAGCTGTGAATTATGTTCATTCCTCTCTCTGTCTGAAGGTGCTGAGAAACGCGAAGCACCCCGACCTGTGACATAAGATTGAGCCACTGTAGTCACTTGGACTATATTAACGATGTCTTTAATACATTTTCTGGGCCAGCAAGTTATAATGCCTTAGAAGCCTATGGAGGAGTGAGACAGCTCTCAGATTTAATAAAAAATATCTTAATTTGTGTTCCGAAGATGAACGAAGGTCTCACAGGGTTGGAACAACATGAGGGTGAGTAATTACTGACAGAATTTTCATTTTTGAGTGAACTAACCCTTTAATGTCGAGAGAAACCCCGACGCGCATCAGCAAAGGGACGGTTGGCCCGACGAAACGTTGTGGCGTCGTAGGAGAGGAATGTGAAAAAACGTTGACACAACATATTGTTGTACACAACAAAATTTCGGACCCACTGCTCCTCCTTAAAGCCAATATTTAAAGCCAAAATGCTCCCACCAGTCCTGAGATCTCTCTCTCACACAATAATTGAAGCATATGTGCAGTGATGGCACTTTTCGTCCTCCTCCGCCTCAAAATCATGGTGATGTTTAGCGATCTTCGCATATATCGCAGAGCTAGCATCAAGCATATTTCACGTCCACCCATCTGTGCAAGAGAATTTAACCCTTTAAGCATGCGCGGTTTTGAAAGCATAACTCCCACACACTAGCAGAGTGCTGGAAGCCTCTTCAAGACAACGGCAAGTTTTAAACTTTCAAAGCATCTTTTAACTGTTTGACTTAGCTGAAACATTGCCATACACTTTGAAAGTGGAAACACGTAGCTCTATATGTGCGTGCAAAAGCAAGTTTGTGGGTCCAAAAACGTGAATGCTGAATGCCTCATCGTCATTGTATTTAGGGAGCTACAAATAGCTAAGTTTGAGGCTATCCATATGTATACGGCAGCTGTTACAAACACTGGTCATAGGATTAAATAATGCCGACGTTGTTCCGTGATATTTGTGGGAGTTTTATTCAGCGACCACCTGGCTGAGGTTTGGACGTGTGCTCATAAAAGAAGCGACGCGGTTGTGACACGCATGCGATGCAGCGCGCTCGTTTGTCTCTTAGACAGTATATAAACGGTTTGTCCATGAAAACATCTAAACTTTTCAGAATGCCACAAGCGCACGCAGGTCATGTGACAAAAAACAACTGCCCTTTCCATGACAACATCGAAAGCTCGGCCGAACAGCGGATCATAGCTGGACAGGGCGGCTTTTTATTTCTCATCTCCATAAATATATGTAGTCGTAAAGGGCAGGAAATAAATGAATCCTTACTTCCTCGTCATCATGGAGTGCGCAGTTCATGGTTGAATAGCACTGACAGACGTTTATTATGCTGCTTGCTTGTTGCTAATGTGTGTAATAGTGTAATTATTTTATTTATGCTTAAATATTTATTTTCAGAATTTATTTTTAGAATTTGAATTATGCTTAAATATTTATTTTCAGTATTTTCAGCACAGAACTTTTTTTTTACTTGTTCTACCTCACATGTTTTTAATATTTGTCAAATATTGCTTTTCTAAGTTCAATAAATGTTCCTTTTTTAAATTGAGACTATAACATTTGTTATCATCATTGTGTCATTTTTATGTTTTAAATTGAGTGAGCAAAAGCAGTATCGGCTCCAAATATCGGCCCAAGAAAATCGGCAGCCCGTATTGGTCATCGGCTAAGGCTGATGAAAAAAAATCGGTATCGGCATCGGCACTAAAAAATCCATATCGGTCGATCCCTAGTCCATATGCCGATTTTATGCCGGTCAAATGCATGTTAAAGGAGAACTCCGGTCAATTTTAACATTGAGTTAATTTTTTTTGTAAATTTGGAGTGCTGTCAGTACAGAGAACAACAACAAAAATCGGTGTTGTCCGTGTTATCCTCTTTTTAAAATTTGCACCCTGTTGACATCAATGGGGCAATATTTAAACCTGCTTTTAGCCTCTTAACATCCTTGATGTGTCATTACAAGTCCACAGGTCATGTGAGTGATTCCTTCAGAGT
This sequence comes from Squalius cephalus, assembly GCF_949319135.1. NCBI lineage: Eukaryota > Metazoa > Chordata > Actinopteri > Cypriniformes > Leuciscidae > Squalius > Squalius cephalus. The sequence goes on from NC_137125.1 coordinate 5,021,191, forward strand.
GAACACGGTGAATCTGACTGCAGTAGATGTGAAAGATATTAATAAAAGTGATGTTAATTTAGCCAGCGCACATACCTGTATTTACATCCTGTTTTCGGTCGAAGTCCACAGTAATCGATTGTCGAGTTCACATGCGTGATCATAGGTAACTAAACCTATGCGCGTGAACTCGACAATCGATTACTGTGGACTTCGACCGAAAATCAGAATCGGCCTAAAAAATTGCACTCAGTGCATCTCTACTAATGAAACAATAAAATCCACAGACAATACATTACAGACAAAATCCAAATATTATTAGGTAATGTAAGGCCTAGCTTAATAAGAAAGAAATGGATACTAACATTTCTTTCAAGAACCAATTCTCAATGAATAACCATCATTACAAGATGTAACCACAAAAAGTAAAAAATACTTTTGCTTCCAAGGCTAGAGAGGTTTTTACAGTCTTTTTTAAGCCTTTATGACAGGTTTAGACAGGTTTTTAGAAGCCTTTTTACAGTCTACTAAACAATACCTGCTGATAGAGAGTGCCTCAGAGGAAGGGGGAAGGCTGCAGGTGATGGACGACTTGCAGGTGGAAGGTGGCTCTCAGGTGAAAGTTGACTCACTGGTTGAAGGCGGCTCGCTGGTGTAAGGCGGCTCGCTGGTGTAAGGGGACTCGCTGGTGGAAGCTTTTTTCAATTTCCTCATAGTTTTCGAATGGAAAAGCTGACACTCCATCTAAAGCTCCATACCTCCTAACATCATCAGCCAAATGAGTCAAACTGTGCACATTATACACCAATTCATCAGCACCATACAACTGCTCAAATTCGCTTAAGAAATGTTTCATGAGAGCATCAGCGTAGTCACAGTAATAATTACACAAGGCAGGACAGAGCATCAAGTACATGGCAATTGAGAGATTCATGAAATTTCTGTAGTGGGAAGAGGAAAGGATGTCTTGTAAAACTATTGGGCCCGTATAAAGTAAGAACTGGCGGAATTCAGTGGCTTTCCACCGGTCAATGTCTGCTCATCTTCTTGGCTTTCTCTGAAACTCAATTGGCATATACTGCCTTAGCTGCTGCAATCTCGCAGAGATAGCCATCACTGCACGAGAGCCCAACCTACAAGAAAAATCCCCCTTCATCCAAAAACGTATCAATTTTCAAGTCACTCCGAGGCAAACAAGGTGCATGTAGTCCAGAATGAACATTGTAACCATGCCTATGTTAATCCGTGCAAGGGGAGAGTTGCCCCTGTGGTGATCCTCATCCTCCTGCCTAGAGAACTGATCTTCTCTGGGAAGATGGCTACACATGTGGTTCTTAACATAGACTCCTTCTTGATTGCAGCGCTCACACCCAAAGTACCCATTGTGTCCCTTAATGTTTTTAATAAACGATCTTGCAGGAGCATCGCAAATGAAGCAGTCAATCTTTAAAGTAAAGTTATTTCCTGCTACCTCAAAGCCTCGCTCAAGGCTAGCTACCTCCTGCACAAAGTCAGACAAATACTGCTCCAAATCCAGAGGCTTGCTATTGCCACAAAATATTCCAATAACAAAAGGTTCCTCTGCAGATGACACTTTGCCCAAAATTGGCCACAACTGCAAAGCAGAGCTCTTGTACAAGGGCAACCCATCAACATTAATTTGGAGGCCAATAGTGTTGCTAACATCGTTGATGAGAGTTGAAATTGTCCGCAGGTAAGTGAGAATGCCAAAATGTATATATTCACCTCGCTGTTTTTGCGGTTTGTAGCAGGGTGCGAGCTTGCTTTGGTAAATTTGGATGGAACTCCTGTAGTGCACAAAGAAGATCTGAGAGGGTGTTCTGTGGCACATCATTCCTCAGAGCCCACTCACACAGCACCTTTGATAGTTTTGCACATTCATCTTCCACTGTATCACCCTCATCACTACTGTCAACATCTTCCACTGTATCACTCTCATCACTACAGTCTGTATCACCATCTTCAACTGCATCACTCTCATCACTACTGTTGCCACAGTCATCAAATGAATTTAGGCAATCCATGAAAATATCATCTTCCTCATCATTGACATCCAGATTGGATTCAGGATGAACTTTTCCCAAACTTTCACCACCATTAATCTCCTGAACTGAAGATGATGAATCAAAAGAATTGCGCTTAGTCCAATAACTCCTGGAAGCCATGTCCTCGTAACCTGTGATAAAATATATAGGACTTTCACTTTCTTGGGCAGACATTCCCTTGCCGAGTCAAATATGCTGTCAACATAAATGTTCTGTTAAAATAATCAGGCAAACTAATAAACTTTTGTCTAATTTTTCCATTTTAAAATGAAAATAGACTAATTACAGCACTGCCTGTTTTTTTAGCAATTTATAAGGGCTAAAATAAAGAGATCACAACGTTTATATAAGTTTATATATAACAATTATAAATGCAAATAACTTTATATACAAAGCTAAATTATGTTTAAATGCATATTAGGATCAACAATTCATCTCACTACTTGCGCTGAACAACCATAATAATGCATTGTGGACGTAACCGTTACAGACACCTCATAAATCATGAGCGCAATAATCTTTGTGCTTTGTTAGTTTTAATATGAAAAAAGGTCTCAACTTTCTAATTCAGTCTATTTTATAACAAAATTCAAACAATAGATGTCGAACTTTAATACAGTGTGATAGATGTAGATGTAGCGCTTCAGTGAAAGCGCTTTATCTCTCTTGGTTAAAACATGAATAGGCTATTCATCAAAAGCTGACAAAATAATAATAATAATAATAATATTGCGTGTCAATTATTATTTTCATAGTTCTTTCATTATTAAAGTTTTTATTTCCACACGGTTTAAAGCTATATGTTTAAACTTCTAATAGATCGTTTTCTGAGTGCACTTATCTGAAGCACAAACACACACACACACATACACACACACACTGGCTGTCATTGTGAGTATCTTCGTTCATATTTTTTGTTGTTTTTTAAACTGTCAAATACACGATTCTTGTAAAGAGTGGTGGAGATGAGAGAGCAGATATTGACAAAACACTGACATGGTTTTGAAGCTATTTCTTATCCATTTTTTGGCCTTCAAATGTCTAAAAACCCTCCAAAAACCTAAAATTTGGGACCTCTATAATTATAAAACCCTGGCTACACATTACACAAATCAACAGTGCTTTATTTTTTTCAGCTAACTTAGGTGTATTTAACAGTAGCATTCAAGTACAAAATTAAATATAACAATAATACAAATATAACAGTAAAACACTAGACTTCACTGTATAAATTATACAATGATTCTTAATAGATGTAGCGACTGGGCTATTTGAATCATTCGTTCGTTTGATTCTGAATTAACAAATTCGGACTCTCTGTGCTTCCTAAGCACATTCCTCCCCAAAACGTTCTTTGCTAAGCTTACTAAAGCTTGTAACCTCTCTTGACATCAAAATTATAAATCATACGCCAGCTCCAGAGAGACTGGCGCAAATTGACTTTTCTGACACTTATGGCATCTCAGAGATACTCCAGAAACCTGAAACCAACATTCTTCTTCCCTGTGGGGAGCTTCAAAAGGACCCACAGAGAGATAACGAAACTTTCTATGTGACATACACACACACACACACACACACACACACACACACACACACACACACACACACACACACACACACACACAAACATCCCTTTGTGTTTTGAATTAGGATAGAATATCCTTTAATAGAAGTACAAGTACATTATGCATGTGTGATTAGTTTTGCTTTATAATAGAGGTGTGGTGTTGAAATGTATTCTTTAATCAATAGTGTTTTAGTTAGAGAAGGTTCATCAATGTTCACCAATGTCCCAATGATTAAAGTGTTAATCTTTACTCCTACTTAAATCCTACATTTTCTATATGTATAACCACTAAAGAAATGTAAACATGGATGTAATTTCCCCTCTCATAATTTTCTTTTACGTGGTGTATTCTGGTAAACTTTGGTAATAAGGTTAGACAAATCAGGTGTGTACCGTGTTTAGTTCCTTAAGCTTCATCTCCATTTGTAGCCTAGGGTACAACACATTTTGGGTAAATCTTATTTTTTAGCCATGTAACGAACTTTAAAATGTTTGTAATTCTGCATATCTTATGTAACTTTGTGTATTCCTATAATCTTTCATATGACATGTTTTATATCATTTTAAATCTTGAGACTTAACGGAGTTGAATCTCGATAATAGATTGCAATGATATGATTATTACTATATGAATCGTCTTACTAGAGTATTAAGACAACACCATAACTCCCTCGGAGTGGGTGTCTCCCCCAGAGACAAAGGAACCTTTCCCGCTTCATATCTTTGGACGTTCATTGGTTGTTTGCGCGAACAGAGGCGTAAACCGATCCTTTCCATAAAAGACCGACTCAGGAAATCTCCGTGAGCACTTTTACGAACCCTCTTCGTCAGCGAGAAGATCCATATGGCTCCCTTTTTGGGAGCATTCTCCGTTTTCTCTTTTATTTCCTTTAAGTCTTTTCTTTATTTTCGTCTTTGTTTAGACTCTACCATTCGTTCAGTGAAGCTTCAACTTTAAAGAGACTTGAATCTCCCGCGGCGCGCGCTCCTCTTCCTTAAGGACGTGCACGAGCACTGCGTCTGAGAGAATTCCTGGCTCCAGGGCTCCTTAGGGAGTCCTCATCTCCGTTTTATTTTCTTTACTAAGTTTAATTTCATATTCGTTTCTCCCTCCGCAAAGGGAAATGAACTCTGAATCATGTCTCTGGCAACTTCACGTTTCGGTGAACCTTTAAACTTCGCACGAGTCTGCTCGCCCCAAATCCGAACTCTCTTTCATCCTCTCCCTCATTTTCGTTATTCGTTTAGTCTTGTATTTTGTTTACGTGTCCTGAACATATTTACTCGTGTAAATTGTAGTATTTTGTATTCCTTAGTTCAATATATTAGTCCAATTATTAAAATTCCATATACTGGATTGATCCTGTCTATAATTCTCACATTACGAGTCCCTGAAATGTTTGATCTAGCTACAGGCTTTACAATTTGATTATGGTTTAGTAACCTAAATTTTATAAGGACAAAAAGAATGGTCTCATGGCCAGAAGCTATTCCTTTTTGAAATTATAAGAAGTGATAACTTTATTGAGAAGGTTAGTATAAGTTAATCTTATGGTCGTTTGCGGGACAAACAACTGTTCGATAATTACATTAATTTTCCATTAAGGGTTATCTCATAATCGATCTGAAATAGGATTATTGATATATGAATGATGAATTATAATTCGTTGTGATTGATTATTCATATATACAAATCGATCTATTTTCAACTTCGAATAAATGAATGTAACTGTAATATGCAAAATATTAATCATATTCATGATTAATTATTAAAATTCCCTATAGATCATTTGAGCTAAATGTTAAATGTACTACTAATGCCAGTGCGCTTACAAAAGCTACTGTGTTAAAGTTCTTAGTCAAGAGCAGTGGGTGATTTTCTCTTTGTGTTTTGTTATATTAGGGATAGTTAACTGTTACCACAAAAAATCTGTTATCATTTACTCTCTCAAGTTGTTTTAAACCCTAATGATTTTCTTCTGTTGAAAAAAGTTATTTTGAAGAATGTGGGTAACCAGACAGTTGCTGGTCCACAGTGATTAGTATTATGTTTTTTTCTACATTGGAAGTCAATGGGGACCAGCAACTGTCTGGTTACCCATATTCTTCAAAATATCTTATTTTGTGTTCTGCACAATAAAGAAATTAATACAGGTTTTAAACAACATTACAGTGAGTAAATAATGACATTTGACATTTTTGGGTGAACTATCCCTTTAAGGACAAGTGGAAGCATGTTTAATATTAGGATGCTGTCATTTTAAGACCTGTATGCTCTATCTACAGCCACACATCCAGTTTTCTCTCAAATGTTTTCTGCTAAAATGGCGTTTTTCGGGGACTAATATAGGCTAAGGCCGCGCCCCCTTGGCAGGATCCGACGTGTAATGGCGTAATGTTTTTCAACGGCTGATAACGGCGATGACGTTGATTAATCAAATACGAAGTTGATGTTCAACGCATGCGCGGAATTGGATACTTTTAACACGCGTGTATCAATCTTTTATTTAATGTAATTTAAACTGTAATGCCGAGTTAATGATAGAAAAATAGATACTTAATTCATTAGACAAATTATTCTGTGATTTTAAATCAGTAGCGTATTTAAACTTTATTTAAACAACGAGGCCAAAGTGTTTTGAATAGCCTAAATAACCTATGTATTATTATTATTTTTTAAATTTGTTTAATTCTCACACTCGCTGTGCTATAGTTGGCAGATTATAATAGTTGTAATAAAATATGTGCACATCCTTTTTATACCCTAAGAGATTTAATAAATTAAGATGACAAGAATAAAAATCCTGTGTCTGGTATCCGATAAATAGAAGAAAAAGTAAAAAGTTATAAAAGTTTTGACTGTTAAATCCCAATGTCCAACAAATTCACAAACTGTTGGGGATGATGTCAGGTAATATTAATGAAAACAGTTATATTTTTATCCAAATGAAATAGAGATAGATCAATGTTCTAATGAATAAAGACATTTATGTACAGTACTGTGCAAAAGTCTTAGGCATGTTAAAAAACAGACAAAAAGAAGAGAGAAGTTTAAAATTTAATTTAAACTCAACTAACTCTGCCAGAGTGATGGATATCATAATAACTAGTTATAACTTCTTCATATCTCTGTACCATCAATAACTTTACATTTTGACCTTCTCAAATAAATTAAAAGCCTATTGTTTTATTCCTGATATGCAGGATTCAAAATTAACTAGGTTGGTAGATTTTTTCTTAAATTACGAGGCAGACAGATTTTTACCACCAATTGCATGGTACACTGTTCATTTTGGATTACATTACAAACATCATATCCAGTAAAAAATAATAGTCTTTTTAAAGTAAGATTTGTTCTTAGAGTTTTTAATGGATCATGCGTTGTCTTGTAGACACAATCCAATGCAAATAATAGATTTTTTCTTTTTATTCCTGCTGAGCAGAGTTATAAATGGAAGGTCTTATTGAATATCACATTAAATTTTAAAAAGCAGCCAAAACGTAATGAAAGTGGGCTACCTAAACAAAACCTGCATGGGCCCAAAGGTACAAAAGCTGCTCTGGGCCCGAACGGGCTGGCCCACAATGGGCCATCATGGGCTTAATGAACTATCATGGGCCGCTAGTGTGGGCTGCTCACAGATAGCCCGCGGTGAGCCCAAAGCTGTGGGCCTCGCCTGGGCAAGCCCGCACTGGGCCTGTTTAGGTTTGGTGTGGGCTAGCCCTAGCCCACTGTGCCCGCAAAAAGCCAGCATGGGCCCCGCAGGGGCATGTTTGCAGGGTGGTGATTTGTCATGTTTGCAAGGTTGCCAACTCTCACGCATCTGGCGTGACACTCACGCTTTCAGCATCAATCTCACGCTCTCACGCACACGCAAGAAATGTCACGCCAAAATCCATGTTTCTCCCCTCTCAATCCGTTAATGTTCTGTTGATGACTAGACCACAGCGTATTAATGACAGGAGAGGAGTTTAAGGCCCACATATGCCTACAACGTTCTCACGGCAGTGTTCTCTGATCGTTGATACGTCAGTTGCGTGTGAATAGTTGAGAGAGAGTTCAGAGCACAGGTTCGGAGTCGGAGCACTGATGCGCGTTTGAAAGTTTGGATGACAATCAAGGTAAGCAGATAATAAAATGGTTTGCCTTTCACTCACGGGCGTAATTTCCTATGGGGACATGTCCCCCCCTCTTTTCGAAATCCCGTTCGTTTTCCCCCCACTTTCAAGTTAGTTTGTTATGATTTTTTAACCGCACGCCGTCATCGCCAAAGAGGAGCAGGACCGAGCAGGACACAGAGCGCCTGCCTGCGTCAATGCGCGCAGCCGCGTCCATGAACGTCGCTTGCACACACTAAAAATACCTCACTGAAAGTTATAATGACCAGGTATCGCGCTGTCTGTGAATGTCCTGACGCACACACTCACACACACGACGCACAGAAAGACTCGCGCCAGTATCGAGCGCACAGACAGCGCGTCAGAATCAGTTTTGCTGGGCAGTTCTCTTTCGCGCTTGAACGAACAATAACACATGCCAAAATGTCCGTTTTGTCGAGTATCCTCAAAACAGAAAAGCAGTCTTAAATTAGTTACATAAAGTCTTAAATGAACAAGAGTACATTAGAAAATGAGATGCGTGAGAGCCTTTCAGCATGGGCAGATTTTAAAGTGACAGCAGCCACTAATCCTGTAGTCAGTAAAGTTAACCAAAGAACAAAGGGAACAGAGAAAAGCACTCACTGCTCTTGACTAAAGAAGGCTTGCAGCTTTAATAAGGATTAATCTAATTTAATTCATAATTTATGCAGTGCGGACTGTTTGATAACCTAATTCAATTTCTGTATATTTCATACCTGTTAGACAGGAAGGGCACATGTAAATATTACATTTATTTTTGAGTTTATGTGAGGATAGTTTTAAGTTCACTTATATTAAAAGTTGTTATAATTTTCAAAAGTCAAAAATCATTTTCATGGAGACATCAGTAGCTACAGTGATACTGGCCTTCATTCATAAAAAAAAAATGCCATTAAACAATTATTTAAAATATACTGTCTTTATGTTGTTTCTATATTACAGTGGAAATTGAGTCTAACATTATTTAAATTTAATTTGCACACAAAACATTAATGGTGAACATTTTTGACTTTATAAAATGATTCTCTCAAGTCTTGGCAATTGGCCCCTATTAAACAATAAAGAAAGTAAGTCATATTTTTCTTATACATAGTTTAGTAGCCTACTATATTCTTTTTGGCAGAATTTATCATTATAATATATATTAACAACTTAATTATTTCCTGGATTTTGTATCACCATAGTCCCTAAAGAAATGTGATTAAAATTGTGAAAAACATTGACACCATAACCCCCCATTATGCCGAGCGTCCCGTGACCAAACCGGAAACCAGGTCTCATTACTTCCGCCTTTCGAAGACAGCGCGGTAACAGCAGTGTGTCTGGTAACAGTATGATTGCAGCAAATGAACTGACGGCAATTTTAAGGTTTCACTTCATCCCTTTGTTCTTTTAATTGGTTAAAATGATTATCTTGTGTTCATATCAGATCATCAGCGAGAAAAATAACGTTCTGTACGAGCTACGTTGATTATGGCGCTGTTTTACTCAAGATGTCTTCAGGAGCTACCGAAGATGAGCATAACTGATGTACATCGCATATGCAGGTTGACATCTAAAACTCCTGCCACCAAAATGGATAAAGGGTTTAAGCTATACGCTTCCTCATACATATGCGACTACGAGGGCATGAACAATATCTATGAACGTCAGAGCCGGCCCGAGGCATAAGCGAACTAAGCGGCTGCTTAGGGCCCCGTGGCCACCAGGGGGCCCCCAATCGACAATCGAGTTTTTTTTTTTTTTTTTTTTTACATATTAATTAACTTAAACAAGTGACATAAATGAATGAATTAATGACTAATTCAAGACAAGAAAATTCTGATTTCATGATCAATATACCTGCCTACAACAACTGTGTCTGCCAGTGTTTGAGTCATGCGCATAACCTCACGTGCATAGACAATTCGTGCGCAAAGTCACGGCATGTTAAGCCATGTCACAAAAATTTGATTTGATCAATGGTTGATGATTTACATTTAAATCAATGATTTATCCTTTAAATTTAATAATATTCTGAACAGAACAAGAGTAAAAAAATAACTACAATAAAGCCAAAACGAAATAATTTAAAGCGAAAGTGAAAGTAAGCGGCGTTGGGCTCACGTATCTCTCTCAAAAGAATCAAAATGTTTCAACATTCGCGATGTATTTGGATGGTAAACTATTCTTTATTATAGGCTTTGTACTTTACTCACGTTCCAATATTGACGGGGAAAAAATTCATCCTCTTCACTTGCGCTAAAATGTGCTTGGAAACATCACAGTGGAGCGGTGCTTACGCTGAATGTACGAATTGTACAACTGACTATTTAAACAGAGCAGTGTAATTTTTATATGTTAGGTTGACTATTTTATTATTATATTCTATTACGGCTATAACGAACAGGCGTGTGTGTGTGTGTGTGTGTGTGTGTGTGTGTGTGTGTGTGTGTGTGGCGCGGGTGCGATCAAACAGTGGAAATATAAAAACATACTCCGTCATGTTCATACAAGACATCATTCAAACTGCAAAGTGTTGCAAAACGTTGGAGGATATTTTGCAAATAATTTGTTTAATATGTTTTGTGACAGTTTGTTTTCAGAAGTTTCAAACAGTTAGTAAAAGAGTAAAGAAAAAGATTAAAACGTTTTATTTAAGTATCTATTTTTTATTAAGTATTTATTTTGTATTAATACATAACCTCATTGTATTAATTTATAATTTAACATTATAGCGTGACATTTGTGTCAATAATCGTCAAGCACAGGTGACTCCGCGTGGTGGGAGGGGGCCCCCAAATCAAATTCTGCTTAGGGCGGGCCCCAAAAGGCTCGGGCCGGCACTGATGAACGTTAACGTTAGCTAACTTATGATTGCTAAGTTAGCTATAGAGCTATTTCAGGGAGGTAGCTAGGTCTATTTTAGAGCTGTATATTGGTGTTTATTTATCTTCATATATATATATATATATATATATATATATATATATATATATATATATATATATAAGATCAGTGTCTAACACAAACTGCGAGACAGGTACAGGTAATAGCCAACCATATTTTAAACTATGCTCCCCAGCATAATCACGTTGTCACTGATTTTTCACCAGTATCAAACAAAGACAAGCATCAGGGCAGCCTGTCACAGGTCTATGAGGAGAATGGAGAAGCCACACAGCCTGAGAGTAACGTTAGGGATGGGTTGGGGATTCTGTTCGAGTTCTCAATATGTTCCAGTTCAGGGACAGTATTTACCAAGCCTCTCATAAAGAGTAATCAGTGATCACGACTGGGTCCCCTTGACTATCTAATCACCATGGTGAGAAAGGCAAGAGCTGTCATATTCTGAGATGCTTGGTTAATGCACAGTTGTTCCAAGTTCAGTGTTGTTTATGTACTTGTTATAGGATAGTGAGGTCAGTGGGGTATAGTTGACTGACTGTAAATCCTTGATCTTGAGTGCCAGCCATCGGTCATTAATATTCATAAATCAGGCCTACCAAGACTTAAAAAAAAAAAAAAAAAACCTATTACAGTAATAACAAATTCTGTTATTGTATTAATGTCATTGCCAATTGCCAATCTTGCCCTAGTGACCTTAACTAGACTGCTACTCAAATCAGTGGCATCGTTTTGGACCACTGATCAAGAATGATAAATTAAAGCTTAACCACATTTTCAAATCAGTGTCAATGTTTGTAAAAAAATATATACTTTTTGTACAGATAGTGCTTCGGTCATCCTCATATGAAACCAGTGCTCATGTGTAGCTGGCACTGCAGTGTGTAACCACACAGTTGCTTTGCTCTTCCAGACTGCACACTATTCTGAGCTGAATGTGCCGGTTGTGCCCCGGTCCACACCGGCACTGAGACAGAGCAGCAGTGGCACAAGCCCAGATCAGCGCTAAGTGTTGAGATGCAATTTCTTAGACCTAATATTTCTTGTATTTGTGATGTACTTAATTATAGAGTCAATGTTACTATTATAACTTCTCCACGGGTCAGTCCATGTGGGACCACCCCTCTGACGAGCAGTACCGCCAGCTAGTGGTGCAGGAGCGCAAGCGCACACGACACAGCAGAACCACTCCGCCCGCGTCCAGCACTGCCATGGGGAAATACAAGGAGAAGAAGAAGAAGAAAGAAAATAATAAGAAGAAGAAAGACCCGAAGGGAGTCAGAGCTCCAGGGGTGAGTTCATTTCAGAACAACATCTCGTAACACCTTAAAGGGATACTTCAGGATTTTGCATTAAGCTTTGTAATAGTAGAAAACCTGTAGTATTTTTGAATTACCGTGCTTTCCTCCCTCATATCCCCCTGAGACGAGAGATTTATGTTTTGTTTTTTTGCCTTTGATGACGCACAAATCGTCATTTTGCGTCATCGGAGGATTTTTTGGTCAGAGGTGAGAGACTACAGCCAGTAAGAGGAGCTGTCCCGCATGTGTTCAACCCGCCCAGAGGGTGGAGTCTCACTCACTCACAGAATCACTCACTGTCCATCGTGAAGAATTTAAAGAACACGTCCCAAACTACAAAGAAGCCCTTTCTCAGGCAAAAACAATGTATTACTCCACACTCAACCAGCAGTCTTGACCCAATGCCCACCACTCTGGTCAAGGCCTGTTTTCCCGTCCTCTGCCACCCAATGCAAGACATTATAAATGCATCTCTTAACTCTGGTGTGACACCATCCAGCTTTAAAATGGCGACAATCATCCCCACTCTCAAAAAGCCAGGCTCAGACCCAGCTGGAATGTCATGTTTTATCTGCTGGATCCGACACCTGCAGTGGTCACACTCACATACTCGCACACACTCACACTCATACACTCACACACACAAACTCAGACACACACACTCACACGCACACACATACACAAACACTCGCACACACATTTACAGGTTTAAAGGCTCATTCTGTCTCTCTGTATGTGTGTGTCTCTCAGGACAGGAAGGAAGAGGAGGGAGAGGGAGACGTGGACAGCTGTGTGGACGTACAACACAGAAGCGCTGCGCTATTACACTATGTCAGTGGTTCTCACACTTTTTTGGTCACTCCCCACTTTAGACAAGGGGGAATTTTCAAGCCCCACCTGCCCCCATCGCCCCAACACAATGCTAATGAAATGCTTTTTTGGTATACAGGCCCGGCTGCAGAAAGAAATGACTGAGGGGGCTGTGTGACAATGACTGTGAAATTGTTAAGGGGGCTTAACTTTATACCATAAATGAACAAAACACACAGATAACTCGCTTAATAAAAAGATAAGCCAGCATCATTTATTATGCATATATTAACCCTTTCACGCTTAATTTTATAAAATATTATAACTGACTCCCCAGAGTGAGTTTTTTTCAAGGCGACTGTTATTTTAGAACGTTCCCCCTTAATGTTTCCATGGCGACGCGTCATATTTGTCACGTGACACACCGCAGCCACAATAACAAATTCAAATTCAAAGGGACTTTATTGGCATGAAAGTTTTTGAAACAATGTTGCCAAAGCATATACAAAATATACAAATCAAATATATACGTAATATATACAAACATAATAAAACAGTTATATAAACAATAAAAAAAAAAATCTAATAACTTTACTATATAAAAGTTATGAAACTTAACACAAAGTTAACGAAGGTGGGTCCCATATATCACCCTTATGGGTGATCTCACTGGACCACAGTGGGCCCCATTTATTAAGTAAACCTGATTCCCGTGGTTCAAGTAAATGTGCTATAGCAGGGATGGGCAACTTCGTTCCTGGAGGGCCACTGTCCTACAGAGTTTAGCTCCAACCCTAATCAAACACACCTGGACAAGCTAATCAAGGTCCTCAGGATTACTAGAAAATTACAGGCAGGTGATTTTTTCAGGGTTGGAGCTAAACTCTGTAGGACAGTGGCCCTCCAGGACCGAAGTTGCCCATCCCTGTGCTATAGGGATCTCCCAGTCACGTGACCCCTAGCCGCGTGTCAGCCATTTTGACGGTATATATCCGTCAGCTACTCAGTGGCAATGGATCTATTATTAGGGGTGGGTAATATATTAGGGAGTATATTGTTATACTAATAATAATATAATTATTAGTATAATTATTTTATAATTAGCCTAAATATTGCAATACTTTGCGCTACAGTATTGATATAATTGCGTGCGCAAAATATCTCGATACTGAACAGAATCTATTTTTTCCCCCACCACTATCTATTATTAGCGCAGCAGCCGTCAGCTCTTCACGTCATGTCATCGCACTTATTAGCATCACAAAAAGATACCTTAAGTTATTCACTTCCCATCACGCTACACCGGAGCTTCATTAAAAGCATACAAAAGACTGAATAGACGTAAAAAGTCAAGTAACCTTGTATAATTTCATTTAAACTTTATTGTATATTTTTCATGCACTTTTATGTACCTTGTACCTTTTATCACAAACAGTTGGAAGCCCAAACACCGCCATCAGCGTTTTGCCTGTTTATTGCCGCCAACCACTTGTTTCTCTGTTTTGTTTCTTTTGGGATACGGTATAAAGATATTCTTTTTGTATGATCACGTATCTGATCGCATTCAACTGCACAGCATCGCTCGGGCATGATAGGAATATTTCGCGACGAGCTGTAGTATCACTGTAGTTTATGTACTGTCTATGAGTATCACCGGCGGTTTAGCATTTTCGATTCCGTCAAGATGGCTGCTCCAAATGGCGTGGCGTCACGCCGGACATCCCTATACTACAAAATTAACTTTCAAATCACTCCAACTTTGTTAACCAGTACCTGCCCAAACCAAAAATGCATTTATTTGTGTTACTTTAACATTTTAATATTTAAATTACTGAATATTTGAATTGCAGGAAAAAAAAAATACTTCAATTCAGAATGTGTAAATCAAGGTTTCTTTTATTAAAGTTAATGTCTTCAAGATAAAACCTCAAATAAAAGTTATCAGTCCTGTGCCTGTACAGAATCCTCAGCTTCAAACCTAAAGAGTAAAGAAAGAAAAGACAAATAAATACTTTAAAAGTCCTAGCAGAACTTCAAAAAATCAGTTTTACATGAATATTTATTAAAGAAATACATGAGTATAATCTACATTATAACCAAGCTTCACGCTCATACCCCCCAAAATTATCTGAGCAAATACAATAGATATTCTAGATTTTGGTGCTTGAACCCCTAATAAGAAAATTGGAATATAATAAAGATCATTAATAACAATAAGAACAGTACCAAAATTATTAGGTGCCTATGCACCCTCAATGATTGGCCCCTAACAAATACAATAAGGGTCTTCCTTTGCAGTTTGACCCCTACAAATCAGTGCTGTTGAATATTTGATTCTGATTGGTTAACTTAACTTAACATATGTTAAAAATTACTACTAATTGAATGAAAAATAAACAATTTAGCTTTCCCTTTATTTGTTATAAATGATGTAACTTGCACCTCTGACTGTGCTGCTCTCCGCACAAGGTTTGGCTGGGCTCTCAAGGCACGGTTGCCATCTCTATCCCTAGCCTCTGTGAACCCTTACCGAGGGCTGTCTCCACCTCTTTCTTGCTGACCGTTCTCAAGAAATTGTTCTGTTTCAGGCTACCTGTGAACCAAAATAATGAATTAATTTTAATTAAAGGGTGCTACTGCAGCAATACACCACTATATTGAGAGCAATACAGCAAATATATGAAAAGTTCAAGATAGATAAAACTTAAAATAGATATTGATTTTCATAAACATGTTTTTTATATTGTGCATTCAAACATCAATAAACAAGTAATAAAAACTCAGTGAGTGTTTCAGCGCAATTTTCTGACGTCATGGGATCACAACACTAACGCCGCCTTCACACTGGCAGTTGAAATCAGCTCCGATACGGCAGCAAAACGACCGGAAGTCATTCATTTCCTATGGAGATTCGCAGACCGCATGCGAATGGGTCCGAACCAGGTGCGAACGAGTGCGGTGCGAAAAAAATCGTGTCCGTTGGCCATCCGGATGCGTCCAAAAAATTGAACTCTTGCGAAAGGCTACGGACGGTTTATATCCGAAAATCCCAACGGAAGTTAGCGTTGCTATGGTACTGATAAACAAACCTGGATTCTTAACTTTTAATAAAATAAATAGTGATTTTATAACGATTAGTTGTCATGTCATTTTTTTATTTTCATGATGTTTTAACGTTATTAGGGCAGTTAAATAATTCAATATTTAAATATACTCGCTTCCGACCACTGATCTATATAATGACATACATATATGTCATTCTATATAGAGCAGTGCTTCCGACGCTTTTCACCGTTGTGTACGACGTCCGCTGGGGGCGTATTGCATATTACGGAGCTGATTTCAACTGCCAGTGTGAAGGCGGCGTAAGAGATAGTAAATCTTTTCCTGGATTTTTTTTGTGCGTTCTCGAGATTAGACCTTCCTTAACATAATGCCGAAAACCCGAAGTCTCTAGGTGGTCTGGTTGAGGAGTAGATAGAAGTACAAGTTTGGTGCGCACAGACAGAACAGAAATCATGAGTTAACAATCGCAATTTTGTCCGGTGGAAAATTGCGCTAAAAAATAAACCTGACATCTAGGGCCCTATTTTAACGATATGAAACGCAAATATCAAGTGCGAAAAGCAAGTAACTTTGTGGGCGCAGGGATTAAAGTGAAAAAAATTCTTCTGACTGAATTTTTTTTTTAGGTCAAGTCATATTCCTTTAACTTTTTAAATAGTCGAGACCAATAACGTTTTAAGGGGAGACGTTTTAAACCACTTTAATATTGCCAGTGGGCGTATTGTAGAGCACCAATGGCAGCATTAATTGTGACTAGCTTCTGATTGATGGCGACCTAGCACTTTTTTGCCATTATTGCCATATTGAAGTCTCCTGTGACATACTGTGCAAAGACACGTACCTGGCTGTTTGATTTTTTTAGTCCACGAACTAAAAGGCTTGCCATTCTCCCCCCATTTCGCTAAGCCAAGCCCATCTCCATTTATTTTTTAAACTTTTATCGATCTCATATCCCGATATATTTAGGCTGAATATCGATATACGATATATATCCCGATATTTTTTCCGCAACGTGAGAGCAAATGTTCAGTCAAAGTCAAAGCCATATATGACGTCACAAGTAGTTTTATTGAAACCAGCTATTTCAGTGAACAGTTGCAAAATCAAATGAATAAATAATAAACAGGTTTCTTCACCTAGGTTAAGGCTGCACGATTATGACAAAAATCACAATTGCCAATTATTCCCTTCGAATTGTAATTGCGATTTATTAATTATGATTATCAAAGTTTACAATGAATATATATAAACAAATTTTGTGTAAACATGTTATAATTTGCCTATATATATATATACATACACGTATATATATATATATATTAGGGGTGGAGCCGAACCCGAATAGGGTATTCGGAAAGGCACAAATAATGTGTTTTTTACGAATACTTATTTCGAACAAATACTTTAAAAAATATTTGTATTCGGGAACAAGAAAAACTTTATATCAAAAAGCTGCGTTTCCTCCGGCTGTAAATCCACTTGTTGAAAAGAAAGGAGGAAATGACACGGAAATATTTTGGATTAGGCTAATGTCATGTTGCCATAACGGGTCGGTTCACATAGCGCGTTTTTTGCACGTGCAGATTTCAAATGTAGGCGCGCGACAAGCGCGCTCACGGTGCGTGTCCACTGGCGCGGAGCGAGCGTTTTCAATTCATTCCTATGGAAGTCGAGCTTCACGCTCGCGCATTGCATTTTGGGATTGACAGCGGACCGGAGAAAGCGTTGAGAGCGACCGAGAGCGTCAAAAGGTTGGGCAGTTTTCGCCTTTATGCAAATATCAAGCGAAAAACGCGGTCGGCAGCCAATTGCTGTGAGGTTCGGGATGTGACGTCTGTTTTGAGAGTTTAAAAATATGCAAATTGTGCCGGAGTTTATGCTGGATTTAGTGCGTAAATCATTTTGTTTACAAATTAGACGCTTTGCAGTTGAACAATTATACATATATATTATATATACATATATTAGACCCCTAGGGTCAGAGGCCGCCCAATTTAGAATTTGTGAGTTTGTAAGAACAAACTTAGTAGTATCAGAAAACTAGCAGGGAAGCCTCTCCTTGTTTAGATAAGGGCCTGTAAGCAGAAGACCTTGAAAGCAGTATAAAGACTCCTCTGCCCTCCCTCTCCTGGTCGCACTTGTTTCACAGACTGTACTGGTGACTTCTGTGTGGCAACTGGGCCTTCTTGCAAGAATAAATACTTTTAAAAGACAATTTGACTCAGAAATGTCTCTTACGCAGGTTGATGATTGTTTAATGAATACTTTTGCCACAACACGCGTATCTACCCCGAATTGATAAAATAAAATAAAATTCGGTATCAAAAATTATAAGGAAACACCAGTACTTTGTTTAGGCTCGGTCTGTAGGGAACTCCAAACCTGCGCACATATATTCAAACGCACATAACTATAGAAACAATTCTTAATGCGCATGTGAACGCCATCAGCGTTTCTCACAGGTTCGCGTTTAAAGTCTGTGTAGAGAGAATGGTGTCGTCTTAGCAGCTCCAAATTTAATAACAAATGATCGTTGCGATGGAAATCAATCAAAACTAACTTTAGCTGGAAAATAACTTTATTAAAGAACTGCTATTAAGCCAAAACAATCTGTTACCTTAAATTATACATTTATCTCTGTAAAGCTGCTTTGAAACAATCTACATTGTTAAAAGCGCTATATAAAAGAAGATGACTTGACTTGACTTGACTTGATTTATGTTAAATCTGTGTAATCCAAATGGATGGAAATTCTATATGCAATTCAAATACATAAATCTTATGTTTAGACATAAAAAGTTTTTGAGTGTACAATCATTCCGATAATTCGATAGCTTTAGACTTCAACTTTTTTTCCTTAAAGCACTAGGCTTACTCTAATATAATTCAGAAATAAAAAATACAAACAAACGACTAGACTTGCAATAGGCTATAACTCATCCAATGAAAAACAACTGGTGCTTAGTTAGGCCAAATATCCAAATAATTCAATCTATCCAAAAAAAATTAATTAACGTCCTACATTTCCATCTTATTTTACAAAAAAAAAGAAGAAAAGAAAGAAAAACAATACAGTTTAAGCCCACCTTTTTTCAAGCTTAAATTAATAACTTAAATTCTACTCTGTTACCTTACTTCATACAAAACTACTGCCAGAAAGGACTGTAACACATCGTCACGTGAACGAATTTTGGTACCGGTTTTGACATTTTCTCAATAAATAAATGATTGTGATTATACTTGTCTGTCTGTTGTTTTTCTTTATAATTGTAACCTACGTAGTTTTAAGAAATGGTTATGGTTAGGTTTAGGAGTACGGTTAGTAGCTCAAACGCAAACGAAAATGGACCAACGTGACTATTTCACGTGTTGTCGTGATACTGGATTGACGCAGTAGCCTATAGCCTATAGCCTACCTAACTCTACTTTTTACAAAATTTAATCCAGTTCTCTAGTCTTTTGTAAATTTAACTGTATTAGAAACTTTTAAATCAACCTCAATCTTGTATAACTTATATACAAAGATTCGCCTACTTTGATAAATTAATATAAAATACTTCTTCCCATGGCTTATTGATCTTTTAATTTTTTTTACCATAATAAGAATACATTTATTAATAAATATTATCCTATATATGGAGTTCAAATTGTCCCAGTCAAATAAGCAGACAATACAAATAGGATCAAATGAAAAATTAAACATTTATTAAACATTTGGTGAACACTTAAAACACTTGTACTTAAAAAAGAAAAAAAATCTAACGGTAACGAAACTGAAATCGACAGCTGTACTTTAAACTTACAAACCACCAGACACCGAGTTGCCTTCCTCCGTTGGCTGTGCCCCGCCTTCTGAATCACCTCTCCTCCACGCTGAGAGCAGGAGCCGCTGCCTCTGATGAGCCGACTTCACGAGCACGATGGACACCGAACCACCACACACCGCGTTGCCTTCCTCCGCGACCGCGTTGCCTTCCTCCCCGCCTTCTGCATCACTGTCCCACCTCTCTTCCGCGGTGAGAGCAGGAGCCGCTGCCTCTGACGAGCCGGCTTCACGGGGATGAGCTGCCTCGATGGATATAAGAAAACCGTCCAGGTTGACTTTCAGGTCAAAGGCGGGGGACTGGAGAAAGTGGTCCTCGATCACCTCTGAGTCGTTTGACAAATTGGTAAGGCCGGCGGCGCGCATAAATGTTGACAGTGCCGAGCTGGTCAACAACACACTCTCATCTCCGCTGTCAGTGGAGACACAAGCTTTACCTCCAAAAGAGGGGGAGAAACGGAGGGACGCCTGCTTCATCTTGCAGCCCTCGCACCGGTGCATTGTAGACTTCTCTACAAACTCCCTCTGTTTGAACTGGCAGCTAGAGCATTTTCTTTGAATAATTTCTTTTGAATAACCACCTCAATTCCTTTTATTGTGGCACTGAAAAGTGCTGTTAATTGCTCTTGCTCAGCACCTTCTCCCTCCTCCACCTGCAGATCAGTGATCTGGTCTATGGTGCTGGATGGACCAGTACACAGACAAATGCACCCGTCTCTGTATCGCGTGGACAGGTTCCCGAAGCTGTAAGACTCTCCGCCCTCTGTCGAGTTGACGAATCTGTCCCACAGCGTCACCTTAATCTCGCCCGTCCCGTCACAGATCCACACCTCCTTAAGCTTGCAGTCCATGCCGTTAACGCTCACCACTCTAACACTCTAACTCTAACAAACAAAAGCAGTCAGGAAAAGTCAGCTCTGCGATTCATACCTTGTGCTTCGGACCGAGTGCTTTCACCCAGTGGTGTAGTCTAGTTTTTTGTAGTGAGTATACTGTGATTTTTCCCTCCCAGCCTCGAACTCACTAGTCCCAGAGCGACACCCCATAAGCACCACCACACTCACTAATGCACACAGTGTGCAACTACATGTGATTGAGAGCATTCTGAAAGACTGCTTATGTGTTATAGACATGTCAGCCAATGACATTTACAGCTGTGGGGAGAGTGGACTGATTTTCTACTTTACTGTTTGCATAAATTAACCAGTTAAAATCTGTAACATATTGTGATGAATGCAGGGATTTATCTTTGTGTTTGGCTTTGATTCCGCCCCTCTCTGAACCTTTCTGCAGCACTTTGTCGTATTACCTGAAGGCAGGGATAATTGATTTCACCTGGAGTGAGAGAATGGGGCTCGACAGTGGTGAACGTGACTGGCTTTCTGCGCTCAGCAAAGGAATGGGGACGCTTGGTGTTGCTCGAGACCGTTAGGGTTTGTCCGGCAACGAAGATAGTTAGCTAGTTAGATCGTATCGGTGTAGTTAGATAATAGTGGGACGGGGTGTGTTGGAGCACTGGCCCCATGTTCCAGGAGCGGTTTTAAGAGCTGTGTTGCGCAAAGAGACATTGTGATTCCCAAAGAGAAGCGTGCTGCGCAAAGAGGACTAATTAATGCCAGTTCCATTGTGAGTAATCACTGTGACTGCGGGGTCGGATTCCCAGAGAGAAGTGCGCTGCGCAAAGAGGACTAATTAATGGCAGTTCCATTGTGAGTAATCGTTGCGACTGCGGGGACGGGAATAACTCGAAGAAGAGTCAAGTCAAGTCAAGTCAAGTGTATTTGTATAGCGCTTTTCACAATACAGATTGTATCAAAGCAGCTTCACAGTATTAAATTAAAATAATACAACAAGGTTTGTTTCTAATGGAATTTATTGATTGATAAAATTAAAATTAAATATCCCCAAAATATCCCCAACTGAGCAAGCCAAAGGCAACAGTGGCAAGGAACCAAAAAACTCCATCAGGTGACCTAATGGAGAAAAAAAAACCTTGGGAGAACCCAGGCTCAGTCGGGGGCCAGTTCTCCTCTGGCGTTTATGAACTATAGACCGGATTTAACTGTAAGATTAAAAATATTATATGAATGCCTGGCTGAAGAGATGCGTCTTTAATCTAGTTTTAAACTGGGAGAGCGAGTCTGAGCAACGAACAGTATCAGGAAGGCTATTCCATAGTTTTGGAGCTAAATGTGAAAATGCTCTCCCTCCTTTGGTGGATCTGGATATCCTAGGTATGACCAAACGCCTCGAATTAAGTGATCTTAAAGAGCGCGATGGATTGTAGGGCGATAGAAGATCTGTTAAATAGACTGGAGCTATGCCGTTTAGGGCTTTATAAGTCAGTAGCAATACCTTGTAGTTAATACGGGACTTTATAGGTAACCAATGTAGTGATATTAAAATCGGTGTTATATGATCATATTTTCTTGATCTAGTAAGAACTCTAGCGGCTGCATTTTGGACTAACTGTAGCTTGTTCATTGAGGATGCAGGACAACCAGCTAATAAAGCATTACAGTAATCTAGTCTCGAGGTCATGAATGCATGAACTAACTTTTCTGCATCAGAAACTGATAGCATATTACGTAGCTTAGCAATGTTTCTAAGGTGGAAGAAGGCTGTTTTTGTAACATGAAATATGATTTTCAAAAGACAAGTTGCAATCTAATATAACACCCAGGTCTTTTACTGTAGAGGATAAAGTAACAGGGCATCCTACTATGTTAAAATTGTATTGTGAGAGGTTTTGTGGGCGGTTTTTTGAACCGATAAGTATTACCTCTGTCTTGTCTGGATTTAATAAAAGAAAATTACGCGTCATCCAATCTTTTATACCTTTAACACACTCTGTCAATTTGGATAATTTAGCGTTTTCATCTGGCCGTGATGAAATATATATTTGAGTGTCATCAGCATAACAATGGAAACTAATTCCATGTTTCCTTATAATATTTCCAAGTGGCAACATATATATTGAGAATAATAGAGGGCCTAACACAGATCCTTGCGGCACTCCATAGTTTACTGTTATGGTAAATTTTTCTCCATTTAAATAGACAAAATGATAGCGGTCAGATAAGTATGATCTGAACCAGCTTAATGCTTGTCCTTGAACACCAGTATAATTTTGTAGTCGATCTAAGAGTATTGTGTGATCTATAGTATCGAACGCAGCACTAAGATCAAGTAAAACTAATATTGAGATACAGCCTTGGTCAGAAGCTAAAAGTAAATCATTTGTGATTTTAACGAGCGCAGTTTCAGTGCTATGGTGGGGCCTAAAACCAGACTGAAACTTTTCATAGATGTCATTTTCTTGCAAGAAAGAGCCCAGTTGAGCAGACACAACTTTTTCTAATATTTTAGACATAAATGGAAGATTTGAAATAACTGCCAATTTAAATGTTCTTGGAACATGACCTAAATATAAAGATGAGTTAATAATATTGAGGAGAGGCTCTTCCACTATAGGTAACACTTCTTTCAGTAGTTTAGTTGGTATTTAGTTATCTAATAAACATGTTGTTGTTTTAGAGGAAGTGACAAGATTATTTAACTGTTTTTGTTCTATAGTTGTAAAGCACTGTAATTGTTCTTGCGGGGTGATATTTGAGGCTGAGTTATAAGGCGCGATTGAGGATTGAACGTTTACAATTGTGGTTCTGATATTTTCTATTTTCTCAGTGAAGAAGTTCATGAAATCATTACTACTAAACTGTAACGGGATATTTTGTTCCGGTGACACATGTTTATTTGTTAGTCTAGCCACAGTGTTAAATAAAAACCTTGGATTGTTTTGGTTATTTTCTATTAGTTTGCGGAGGTGCTCAGCCCTGGCCGTTTTTAGGGCCTTTTTATAACGTGACATACTGTCTTTCCACGCGATTCTAAAGACCTCTAAGTTAGTTTGTTTCCATTTACGCTCTAAATTACGGGTTTCTCTCTTTAGAACATGCGTAGTATTGTTGTACCATGGTGCTTTACTTTTCTCTCTGACCTTTTTTAATTTAACGGGTGCAATAGTATCCAATGTTCTGGAGAGAATGGTGCTCATAATGCTAGTTAGTTCCTCTAGTTCATCTGTTTGTTTGGGTTCAGGCAGCAGCGGAAACAAATCGGATAAGCAATTTGAGAAATTATCTATGGTAGATGGGAGGATTGTTCTGCCTGGTCGATAACGTGGCGCAGCATGACATATTACAGCAGTACGTAATATGCAAGTTACCATGTAATGGTCAGTAACATCATCACTTTGCGGTATAATATCTATATCGGTTGGATCGGTTCCATATGATATAATTAAATCGAGTGTTTGATTAAGACGATGAGTGGGACCAGTGACGTTTTGCTTGACCCCAAAGGATATATTTTAAAGTGTTTTAAGAAGAGCGCGTGCTTTCACTGTGGACAAATTTGGCACGGCGGATTCCTTTCCCTAGACCCTGGGGTGGGGTCTTGTTGCCTGGAAATGGGGAAGTGTTTTATATTTTATTTCTTTATGTGTGGTGTGAATGTGTGAGTGTGATTGTTGTGGTTTTGAGTTTTAGAAGTTATATGGACATTATACTTCGGGTACGCTGGACGGGGGACACGCTGATTTTCCCACTTGATAAATTGATTGCTGTTTGATCACGATTTTTATTGTGCCGTGCGGGGCTGAGGATAACCACTGGAGTGCAGTGTAGTGACGTTTTGGAGTTTCACTTGTGTATTGCCGTTTGCCTTAGGGGAGCGTATTGATGGTGCCTTCACGTGCTATGGTAATTATGGTAAATACCAAAAGCCGACATGGAAAATGCACATGAACACCCCCTCATGTGGTATTTTCCACTGGGCAACTCGTAGAATATTTTGATGCACGAGTTGGCGAGATGAGATAACCTTTGACCTTTTCAAAATGGCGGAGAGCAACGCAAGAGTCGTGAATACTGTTAGCGGATAGTTTTTGTAGCCTATACAATGTTGTGTCATTAACGATTGTAATATACTGCTTTAACACTCAATTTTCAACTTCGCCGCAATCTCCTTGGTTCATATTTAATCATTTTATGTCATGTTTTATTTTTTTAATTATTAATTATGTTTTAATCATCAGAAAGCACCACATTTACGTTTTTGTTTTTGTTTTTGTAAAGATAAAAAAGGTAATCTACTGACACAGACCTTGCGGGTACTACATTACGACAACAAAAGCACTTGAACACAACACACTGGTAAATACCAGTTCACAAGTGGAAAATATCATCTTTTCCATAGCAGAAGGTAGCAACCCACCAACACGCCACCTCAGCACAGACTCTGCCATAGAGGATGAGTTATTTTCCTTTGAGGATGAGGATGACACCTCTGCTACTGCTGAAAATCAAGTTGCAGACTATTTAAAATCAGGAGAACAAGGGATAGACTCTCTTAATGGTTTTGCACTGATTAAGAAAATTGCACTCCGTTATAATGCAGCCACTCCATCCAGTGCCCCAGTAGAGAGACTTTTTAGCCTGGGGAAGCTAGTCTTGACTCCACTGAGGAACAGGCTCTCTGACCAGAAGTTTGAGAAGCTTTTGTTTTTGAGATACAACCACTGGTTCAATGACAAGAATTGGTGGATGGATAGCTAGATAGGGTAGCTTGGATGAATGGGGAGAGTAGAATGATGGATGGATGGATGGATGCATGGATGGATGGATGGATGGATGGAGAGAATAGAATGATGGATGGATGCATGGATGGATGGATGGATGGAGAGAATAGAATGATGGATGGGGAGAATAGAATGATGGATGGGGAGAATAGAATGATGGATGGATGGATGCATGGATGGATGGATGGATGGAGAGAATAGAATGATGGATGGGGAGAATAGAATGATGGATGGATAGATGAATGGATAGAATAATGAATGCATGGATGTATAGATGAATGAATGAATGTTCAGGAGCTAAAGTTGGATACAGTATGTCTAAAGTTGTGTTGCATCTTTTTACATTTGCAGTTTTGCACTAAAAAGAGTGTATTTTTTTTTTTGTTTTATACATTTTGGTACATTGCTTAAAGAGCATAATTTAATTTAGATTTATTTGTTGGCTGGCTGCAGCCTCTTGAAGTAAGATTGTCAATGGCCAGAGTACGAGATTTATTTTTATGGAGATGTATTTTTTATTTTTTTATGTATTACCTACCTGTTTATATCCTTTGTTTTGCTATACATTGCACTTTCCAGTTACATTGAAAGCACCTAATATTGTTACACTGTTCTACTTGAAGTACAGTATTTTTTCAGTAAATTTTTTTAGTTTTATTTGCACTACAAAGAGTGTATATATTTGTTATTTCTTTTTGGTATATTGCTTAACAAGCTTAATTTAATTTTGCCCAGTTGTGGCCTGTTGAGGGGCAATAAATATCAAAAGTTCCAAAACATCTATTGTGTTATTTGCATTGATCCACTATATAAACATAATATCTACATACATGGCATTTGATTGGAGGCTAGTCTCACTTTGTCCCACAGCAACATTTTTTTTTTTTTTGATGTGTGTACAATGTTTCATGTTTCTGTTAATAATGTATTGCATTAAGTGTCCATTTCATTATAATATTCAGATTTATCATAAATAATTGAACACGCACATGTATTTTAAGTTCCGTTAAAGCAGCACTCAGTAGCTTCGGGATTTCTTTGCTGTATTCTCGCATTTTGCTCACAGGTTTCTCTCTAGAGCTCCCCCCACAGCTTCGGAATAGATATTTGACAACACTGTTGTAAAAACTCTTTGGTGATTCTCAGACACCAGAGGCTAGTAGATCAACGACATCAAAGCAGATGGGACATTCTTTAAAACGTCTTCTTCATTCGGGTTCGGACAGCGTGATGGAGCGCAATAATGACAGCATTTTAGCAGATTTCTTTTGGCCGTAAAGCAATTGTTTACATCGCGAGACCTGATATCACGCGAGACTTCCTGGCTCAAAGTTGCAAGTGCGTATTTTCCGCTCACGGGCACCAGGGGGGTGCGAAACGACCACCAGTCAACCCGAAATAAGTAATATAACCATTCCAATGACTCTGAAGCTGTTCAGTTAAGGTAAAAAAAAGTTACTTAGTTCACCTTTAAAGAGGGGTAGAGGTGGGGTCACATTTGAGCATTCAAAATTTAATTTTACTTGAAGGTAACGCAATAGTTACTTTCTTAAGTAACTAGTTACTTTTAACATTTGTAACTGAGTAACTAATTTAGTTACTTTTTGGAAGAAGTAACTAGTAACTGTAACTAATTACTTTTTAAAAGTAACTTGCCCAACACTGCCTGTCAAGCGCGCCCTGTTAAACTGACAGGACTTAAAAGCACATGCAAATGATACACTTTCACTCTATGATGGTTAGACTGTGCAATTAATTATTTTTTCTGAGAGAAGCCAGCTTCCATTGAAAATTAATGACTTACGATAACTTTGGAAGCTCAAGTCGCCGGCGGTGTGAACGTACAGTTAACGTAGACTAACCATGTTCAGTACACTTTTCACCTTTCACCGCACGCCAACGGCTACTCCTCTGTTGCTGAGAGACATACAAGCTTGTGTGAGTGCTCATTCTCAGGGGAAATTCCTATTGGAGGATCTATTCTTTGATTGCTGTCTTTTGGACCAATAGTATTTGAGAAAAGTGGGGTTAAGTCCAAGCGGCAACATTCTGATCTGAAAAATGAAGCCTACCCGGAAGTGCGAAAAACTGCAATACCTCGAAAATCCGCTAGGGGAAGGTCCCAAAAGGGAGCAAATGTCCATAGCCCCCATGTTAAAATGTCCGTTTTCACAGCATAAATTCATGTTTTTACAGGTTGGTCCCCTGGACTTTTATAGCATTTTTCAATAGGTTCCGAGTGCCTGACAACGGCGAGGGTAGTGAATTTTTTTCTAACTCGTTAGTTTAGATAGTATTTAGATATAAAATGTATGACAAATAAGGGCGTGGTTAACTTTGATTGACAGCTTGATTGACAGCTTAGGCTGCGCCAAGGAGAATGACAACATAAGAAGCGACATTTTTTACCACAGTTGAAATATAATACTACTGTTTCTGTATCATGAAATGTAGTTTTAAGAGTTTTTCAGGCGAGAATGTAGTTGTTTAAAGCTCAAATCTGTGGTTTATTTAAAGATTTATGAAAATTTGATCCAGTTGTGAGATCCAGCGATGACCGGGCGCTCGGCGCTCATGTACCCCACCTGTAACAGCTTTTCCTCGGCTGGCGTTTGCCGCGGACTCTGGCGTCTCTGTAGTGGTTAAACATGAGATATAATTCGTCTTGTCTAGGCTATATCTAATGGGCGATTTTTGGTCTTGTGAATCTATAATTTGGTCCCTGGGTAATCGTTTTGGCTGTGGGGAAGTTTCATAACTTTATAAGCTATTTAACTTTACCGTTGTATGGTTAGACTAGAGCGCTGACTTTGTATGTTTGACTGAATTGTTTGCTTTATTTGTATAGCTTCTTGTACCTTTTACTTATACTTTTATAATGGCTAATATTGATAAAAGTGAAATTTAACAAAAAGAGACTGGGTTGAGTTTTGTCATTTAAAATTTTAATATAACGAAAATGATCAGTAAAGGTGTTTACTGCAAAATCTGTTGTTTAGTACAAATGCACATATTGCCTGGACCATATTAAAATGTTTAATATTTTTATATTATATTTAAAATGAAAAGAGGCAGGTTTGTGTTTTATATTTTTTTTTTATAAATAGGCAAACGTTATGTGCAGTGAATATAATCAATACGCGTTGCCTGAACCACATTTGTGTGGCTATCATGTTTAAGATTTCTTTAAATGAAAACGAAAAGAGTTAGTATGGTGTTTTATAACATATTTCGTTGCCTAAAATATACACAGAGAATAACCGGAGTAGCAGAGCGAGCTGAGTGACGCGCGCTGCATCAGAAGGTGGGCGGGGTTAGGATTTCCCAAGATTTTCCAAGATGGCGCCGCCCATAACCCCCATAAACGGCTTCAGAACCCGTTCTTCAGAAAGTCTATGGGTGACGTCACAGACGCTTTGTCCATATTTTTTACAGTCTATGGTTAAGTCCTTCTTCCACCTGGGTTCGGATGCTCACAGACGTTAACGGTGTTCCGTACAGAGTGCATTTCAGATTTCAACTGCAAAATTTGACGTTAAAATTATCATTTGTGAGCTGTTTATTTATTTTAAAAGAAGAGGATATTATTGAAATGTATAAGAAAGGTGAGTACATTTTTCTTTTTGTTAAAACTTAAGTTAATTTGCCTACTGCCTACTAAGCTAGACCACCACGCGATGGTTAGTCATGATTTATGGCACGTGAATTAAGCCTGAACCATGTGAAACGTTATAAAACAACTTGGTCATATATTTCTGAAGAACAAGAAGGAGGGTAAACAATTTGCATTTGTTTAAAACGTTTAATAATTGAAAGTAATTAATGGGCAACCGTGAACTGATAAAATGATAAGGACATTGTGTGCGTGTGTGAGTGTTGTAACGTGTGTGTGTGTGTGTGTGTGCCAAGGTTATTTTCGTAAATGAAAACTGAAACTAAGACTAAAACTATTGGTCAAAAAACATTTTCGTAAACATTTTCGTAAACTGAAATAAAATTAGAAATTCGTAATAAAGGGTTCTTCAACAGTGGGCGCACCTGGCAAACTTACTGAAATCTCTCTGGAACAAACGGCGGGCGAGCCGTTTCTTGGTCAGGGATGAGAGAGGGAGAAATGAGGTACACACACATATATAGTTTATTTATAACCTTGAAGTATTTATTCAGCAATCGGCGGGAAAAGGTCATCTGTACGGAACATCGTTGCTGTCAACAACCCACCCGTCATCTATGTAGTGTGCTGTGACCGTTACATATGATTCTGTAGCGCACAATGTCCAACCGTCCACTGTTACAGCAACTCTTTGGGCTTTGTGCAGAGACTCCTCTATCTCTCTTCTGACTTTGTTGTACAGAACAGGAATCTGTTTATCAGAGAATAGCTTTTGGTTTGGTATCTTATAACGAGGCTCCAAAACATGGAGGAGGTGTTTAAAACCTTCGTTCTCCGTGACACTATAGGGCTGAATATCTTTGCAGATGAACAATGCAATAGCATCTGTTATTGCCGCGGGGCATGGAAAAAACTTTCAATACTTTTCTCACCACTTTTGGAGCTGGTAGCTACAGGTGAATCAGAGCAGGAGGCAGGGGATGCAGGGTCACTGGCAGATGCTTCCACAACAACACGTGGTGCCGCTTCAAGTGCGTTATCAGATTAGTCGTACTGCCCGTGTATTTTACAGATGCGCGGCACATTTTACAAATTGCATCTGTCTTGTCAAGTCGTCCGTCTTTCTTGTAAAATCCATAGTGTTTCCATACTTTAGATTTAAAACTCAGTGGAGGATAAATTATCTCAGCATCCGACATGTTTGTTTTGCTTACTCCTCGCGCTTCCCGACAACTACCTTTGGGCGCATCACTGGCTTCATCCGCGCAGCTGATACATTGAGTTGTAGTGTACACAATACACATCCGCAAGTCCGTTGCCTAGGCCTACTTTATGTAGGTCGATTAAATTATGTGCCAAAAACAAGTTGACAACACTTGTTAATAAATAAAGAAATACATTCTGTATTAAAAGGATAAGCTGTATCTCGGAAAAACCGATGCATCTCGCAAAAACCGATGCATCTCGATTTGCTTCCAAAATTTCATTAATCCTCTGCTGCTCTACCGATGCACTCGCATCGTGCACGAGCATGACCGCGTATCGATACACATCGGTTAATCTTCCCATCCCTAATATACATAGATAGATAGATAGATAGATAGATAGATAGACATATGTTTATCTGTCTATGCATATATACATATGTTTGTGTACATACACATATAGATATCTATATAGATGTAGACGTATATAGATAGGTATAGATAGACATATATGTGTATATATATATATATATATGCATAGATATCTAGAAATATATAGATAGAATATATAGATATAGAAATTCACCAGAAACCCGAAATAATACAAATATAAATTAAGAATAAATATACAGAAACTCAGCAGCTCTATAGAGAAATTCAAAAGTTTTCAGGGTTAATCGGCTCTATAGAGAAGATCAACCCAGATAAGGGTTAGACAGCTCTATAGAGAAGATCAACCCTAATAAGGGTTGGAACCTAACCCAGGAGGGTTAGAACCCTGATAAGGGGTAGAACCCTAACCCTGATAAGGGGTTGAACCCTAATAAGGGGTAAACAGCTGTGTGTGTGTATATATAGATTTATATACATATATATATATATACATATATATATATATATATATATTGTAGTAAGGAAGAGATAGGATCCAAATGCAAATGAAAGTTTAGAGTTTATTGAGAGAACAGTGATAAAAAGTCTCTTCAAACAGGAACACAGGTAACTGCAGGTTATGCAGAAATAAATAGTCTCTTCAAACTGGAACACAGGTAGCTGCAGGTTATGCAGATAAGTCTTTAGAAAAGATAACAGGATGGACTCAAAAGAAGGTCCCCAATAAACGGGTCAGCAGCTCTCTCGCAACTCTCACTCATTTGTGGCTGGAATGCAGCAGATAATCAGGGAGACCGGCTAGTAGACCTCAGACCTCTCGTCTCCACGTGCTGAGCGACAGCACTGCATAGAAAACAGCTCAGGGCATTCGTCGACAGCGGAAGGGCTGGACACAGTATAGAAGAGAAGATTAATAGACAGTGAAATGGCTTTAGCTGACCTGAACTTGACTGTTGACGGGACTGAGACACGACAAGACAAGATGGATACAGCCGGGTTTGTAAATAGCCACCAGCATCATACTCTAACGAAATAATCCGGCAAATGGCAAGAAAACAGGGAACATTAAATAGCAAGCAGGCTAGAGGAGAGAACAGATGAAACGAGTCAGCGAGATAACAGCTAATGAGAATCAGCTGAAGAGGGAAAAGGGAAAGAGCGAGGTAATGACCAGCAGAGGGGGGGAAAGGAAAGGAAAAGCCAAAGAGAAGAACCAGACTCATGACATATATATAAATATATATATATATATATATATATATATATATATATATATATATATATAAATATATATATATATAAATATATATATATATATATATATATATATATATATAAATATATGACAAGATTAGAAATGAGTTTATTAGAGGGACAGCGCATGTTGGACGTTTTGGTGACAAGGTGAGGGAGGCGAGATTGAGATGGTTTGGACATGTGCAGAGGAGGGACATGAATTATATTGGTAGGAGAATGCTGAGGATGGAGCCACCAGGAAGGAGGAAAAGAGGAAGACTAAGGAGGAGGTTCATGGATGTGGTGAGGGAAGACATGCAGGTAGTTGGTGTAAAAGAGGCAGATGTAGAGGACAGGGTGGTATGGAGTCGGATGATCCGCTGTGGCGACCCCTAATGGGAGCAGCCGAAAGAAAAAGAAGAAGAAAATATATGTAAATATATATATAAATATGTATGTGTATATATATATAAATGTATATGTATATGTATATATAAGGCCGTCTTCGCCTCGTGTCGCTGTCTCGTGTTGCACTTGAGTCGACGTCCCCATAAAGGACTTTGTAAGTAACGTTATGTTATAAAATGGAAATACTAATAGTGAGTGATTCCCGAAAATTTTATCAAAGTTTTTTTCGTTACAGTTGGTTCAGCTAACGTAAGTGATTCAAATGTTTTTTCCTCTAAATGGACGTGCCAGCTACTTAAGCTAGCTTGCTAAGGAAGGCCGTCTTCGCCTCGTGTCGCTGTCTCGTGTTGCACTTGAGTCGACGTCCCCATAAAGGACTTTGTAAGTATGTTATAATATGGTAATACTAATAATAGTGAGTGATTCCAGAAAATTTTATCATACATTTTTTTTCGTTAGTGCCAGTTGGTTCAGCTAAATGTTTTTTCCTCTAAATGGACGTGCTAGATAACGTTACTTAAGCTAGCTTAGTTGGCACCAATCAGCCTCAAACCGGACTTTCTATGGCAAGCCGTTTTAACATTTAATCATTTAAACCGACTAGTATCTATTTTCATGCTATAACGTTACATATTTTTTTCTATACTAGTATCTATTCCATTAATTACTATAGTAACGTTACTTATTAATTCTACTAGTGGTTATTCTTTAGCATGACTAGTCAGAACAGCCACTGTAGAGTTCAATAGTAACAAAAGAATAGTTACTAGTCACTATCAAAATAAGTACTAGTATCTAATGAATAAGTACTAGTATCTAATAATAAGTACTAGGGGTGTAACGGTTAACAAAATTCACGGTTCGGTTCAATACGTTACACTTGTGTCACGGTTCCGTACGTTTTTGATAAAGTAAAAAGAAATGCAAGAGAAATTTCCTTGATTTTTTTTAAATCTTTTTTTATTAAAACTAACATCATAAAGTATGATATTTTTTACTTTGAGTTATGATGGAGCTATAATTGACTCTTCTTAGGAGCATATAAAACAAAACAACTCCTTGGAAAAAATGAAATGTAATATTTAGTACTTATAAACAAATGTTTATTTTAGTACAAATTAACATTTGAGGGCAGCAATGTTATTCATAATGTCGAAATAAAACCGACGTAACGTTACTTGAAAGCATTATAGGCTACTATTCCTGCCAAACTTCCATGGTTACAGTTAGTGTCTTAATTCAATAATGAGTGGGGTCATTAGGCTTGTTCAGACCCAATCAAGCTAATTGTAATCACAGGGTGGGTCAGTTGATTGTAAGGCCTATATATCTCTGTATCAAATGTGTTTTACCATTTGCCTGAAGAAGACCCAGTGGGGTCGAAACGTTGCTTTTTTTTTTTATTAAAATATGGGAGTAAGCAGTGTTGCGGACATTTCAATCTTTTCTATTCAGTAGTCCTTTTTGTCCAGCACCTGCCAGATGGTGGGATGTGCACACAATAATCTTAACATATACAGTTAGTGTTACTACAGTAAATCCATGGTGAATGTTTCTGATCTGAGGACACTGGATAGTTCATTCATGGCACAATGTTTCTTCCTGGTTTCCACGTCAGCGCTGTTTGATCCGTTAATAACGGAGAAATGTGAATGTTTCTCACTAGATGTCGCAGCGATGTTATTCTGTGGCGAATTCAAATGCTTTCTTTACTGGATCTCTTATTAGCGCTGTGTTGTAACAGTGTCGCTTGATCACATAGACAGTATAAGAAGTGGACAGAGCCATCTCATTGGAACTCAACTGAGAAAAGTGAAGCCCATTTTTAGCGATTTTTTTATGACTTCCGTTCCTGACGCGCAGACTCAAACCAACTCAAACTGAGCTTGACGACGTAGATGTGACGTGAGCAACCCATCTGTCTTCTAGTGGCTGTGGCATGAGAAATCTGAATCATTCCCTTCCGAAATTTGCAGAGACGGAGAGTGTGAGTAGGAGCTGTCCATGAGCTAGGAGCAGGAGCAACTTTTGCTAAGTATTCTGATTAATTATTTTGTCATTTTGCCTCCACATCCCCCCGATTGCCCGCGAGCTTCTCCTCCTGTCCATACGGTAATCGCTCTACTGTGCGACAGAGAGTCGCGTGGTTATGACGCAATCGTTAACCTACTTTTACAAAAACTGCTTCTACAGGGCCGTAACGTAAGATACAAGGTAATGGAGCCTTTTATACATTGTCGTGTTTCTTTAGAAATAAATAATGGACAAATGGAGTCTTCAAACGCCTCAGATGTAAAGTTATTCGCTGTCAAAGTGACGCCAAAATGAATGGGAGTCAGTGGAATGCTAACAGCAGGTGATGGTCTGCTACAAGATGGTGGCACGCGGCCGGCTTCAACTTCCGGTCGACTTCCTTCCCGCTTGCTTGATCACGATCGGCTTGCCCTGCTTTGGTCCAAACTGATAAACGTTTCGTTCCGCTTAAATTAAGTTTGCTGAAAGCCTCGTACCGAACGGTTCAATATGAATACGTCAACCGTGACACCCCTAATATATATATATATATATATATATATATATATATATATATATATATATATATATATATATATATAGTGTATATGTAGATATATGTGTGTGTGTGCGCATATATATGTGTATGTATACGGTAGACACACACCCCTGTAAAAGAATAAAAAAGAATAGCAGACATTTAGGCCAAAGTGGCGAAGATAAAAATCTTTGTCATTATTTTCTTTGTTAGTGAGATTTTCTCTTGTATTTTGTTGTTTAATTAACATTAAAGGGATAGTTTCCCCCAAAAATTTAAATTGTCATAATTTACTCTCTTAAGTTGTTTTAAACCCAAAGAAAGGAAAAAAAAACCCCACCAAAGACAGCCAGCACACCAAATATGCATACTATTTAATCTAACTTATTTGTAACTGTGAACTCATGATCCGGTATCTGCGTATAAAAAACAGACGAGGCATCTCTAGTGTGTGTGTGTGTGTGCACACGCAAAATATTTAATATTACTGGATACAATTTCAACTTAAGGGTTACAGATGGCTTATTTAAGAATGTGGAGAAAACGTAAAGCAGACATCAATGAACTTCTCCAGTCTGACGATGACAATGCGGTGACAATCGACAACGCAGTGACGACAAATGACAGAGAGGAAACAACCAATGATGATGGTGGAAGCAATACGGATGACCACAGCACCAGTGTGACCACTGATGGTTCAGACTTTGACACTGACATCGGAATGTGTGACTCAGATGTGGAGATTTTGAATCCCGAACCAGAGGTCCTAGTTAGAAACATAGGCGATGACTTGCGAGAGTGGAGTACAAGACACCAAATTACTAATAGGTCCCTAAATGAATTATTGCAGATTCTAAGGGATCATGGACATGTACTCCCCAAAGATGCACGCACATTACTAGCCACTCCTCAAGTCATTGACAGCCATTCAAAATGCAATGGCCAGTATATATACTATGGCTTGGAGGGGGGCATTTCCCGTGTACTGTGTCAAAATTATGCTTTCAGACAACAACACAGTACGGTCAGTTTGGATGTCAACATTGATGGACTACCAATCTTTAAAAGTAGTAAAGTCCAGTTCTGGCCAATACTGGTGACATTTTGCAATTTCAGTCCATTTATTGTGGCATTATACTGCGGGGAAAGCAAGCCTGAGCCCCTTGATGAATATCTCCATGACTTTTTGGAGGAGTTCAATAATCTCCAACAGAATGGCCTGGTGTTTCGTGAGAAAAAGTATGCCGTAAATGTTCGTACCTTTGTCTGTGATGCACCGGCAAGAGCATATTTAAAATGCATTAAAGTTCATACTGCATATGACAGTTGTGAGAGGTGCCAAGTGAAAGGACAGTTGTCTTCAATCAGCTGACATCCACCTTGCGCACAGATGAAGCATTTAGTCAGTTAGAGTATTCCTGCCATCAAAATGGGTCTAGCCCTTTAATAGCTGCTGGGATTCCCTGTGTCAGTGCCTTTGTGTTAGATTATATGCATACGATTTGCTTGGGTGTTGTTAGGCGGCTGTTGGTGTATCTGACTAGAGGCCCAAAACTGTGTAGGATCTCTGTGAGACACAAAATGGAAATCTCACAAAAACTGAACATGCTACGAGGCCAGATGCCCAGTGAGTTTGCGCGACAGCCCCATGGCCTTCAGGAGTTGGACAGGTGGAAAGCCACAGAGTTCCGTCAGTTTCTTCTTTACACGGGACCCATAGTACTCAAAAATACAGTCTCCTCACAGCTGTATGATCATTTTGTGACATTGACCGTGGGAGTATCCATCATGCTGGACTCAGATGACAGGACAAGAGCTGCCTATTTGGATTTTTCTGCAGAACTGATGAGGCACTTTGTGTCTAGCTGCCCTGCACTCTGTAGAAAAACATTTACGGTGTACAATGTGCATGCCCTGTTACACATCCATGAAGATGTCTCTCGTTTCAGGTGCTCTTTAAATGATATATGTTGCTTTCCATATGAGAACTATTTGCAGCCGATCAAGAGATTGGTCAGGACTGGCCAAAATCCATTAGCACAGGTGTCCAAACGTCTGGTCGAAATCGAACATGCCCATTTTCTGGAAGATGAGAGCTTTGCTTTTGTTCAAGAGAGGAGGGGAGATGGGACAGTTGTTTGCAATGTGGTAAAACAGAGACACACTGTCGACCTGTTTGACTAACCATGTCCGTCAAAGCTCTTGAACATCGCTTACGTAGGGAATGGCCGTATATTTAGAAGAAAAGAAGTCAAGGAAAAAGACCTTGGTCGAAAAGTAGCCTGTCTACCTTTCAGCAATGGCTCTGTCATGATTTCTCTGCTGCATGGCATTGAACATTCATGATGAAGATTGGCAAGACGTAAAGTACGTTGGGTATATACTGGGTATATAGGGCTGCATGATTTGGGAAAAATGTCATATTGTCAATATTGCGATATGCGATTGCAATTTTATAAACAAATGGTTTCATGAGTCAACTTGCTTGGTTCTCAAGTAAAATGCACACACAGATTAGTGATAATGCTGAAATGTGTATTTCTCAACTCAATCTAGGAACAAGCAACAACTAAATGCACTGTTTTCAAATTAAAATAATTTTTTTTTTTTTATTCAATATTGACATCTTTATATTACTGCAAGCTTGTTATTTGTCTCAATAGTACAACATTAAAAAAGAGATGTCATATTTACCTGTGCCCTTACTGTCTAACTGGTAGGCCTTGCCTTGGACATATGGTCAGGCCTGGGAACATTTTTCCCGGAAAACCGAGCAAGAATTTCATCCTATGCTCTTCAGGCAAGAAGACGCACAGTGTCACCCGAGACATGGCCCGGTTCCTTGAAGCGTACGTACCTAAAATCCACATGATACAGTTATTCGCAGTCAAAGCAAAATTAACGTTTCATGTTACCTTAATTTCTCCTGCAGGTACCAACTGTCCCCTTTCGGAAGCCAGGAAGCCAGCAGCAGTTGTAAGGGTGGCCGCCAGGAAGCTGACTGCCCAGCAACAGGAGGCCGTAAGGCAATATATGTACCCTCACGTATTCCTGCCTCAGGATGTGGTGGAAGCGGCTACGCTCCTGGAATCCTTGGCCAGGTGTGTCTGTTCATCTAAAGTAAAAATAAAATAAAGGACAAAAAACAACACACCACAAGCAGCTTGTACATCAGATTTAGCAAGTTGTGCTCATTTTTGTCATACCTCGTGTTCCTTTCCCCTTCTTTAACCCCCTGAGGTCGGCGGTATCGCCGGCGATACCAGCTCGCTTTTTTTTTAGCAGTGTAAAAGAAACTCATGAATACTCTGTTGACTTTGATTTTTTATTCGGAGTTTCATACATCAATAGATTCTGTTAAATGTGTATTATTTTTGTGTATACTCACAATAAAAACAAAGTGTTGTGCTTTTTGCCAAATAAATAAAAATAAAAACGAAGCGAGTTCTGCCTCCTCTCTTTCAGTGTAGTCCATTCTGAAACGTGTCCGAAAATGAACCATAACTCAGCGAATACTCAGTCAAACAGGCATACAGACATGAAGCTTGAATTCTCTACTTTAAAATGAAGTAATTTTTATAAAAAACAAATATTCACAGTTTATGTAATATGTATGCAAAGAGAGAGATGTCAGTCGTTCTCATCTCAGCTAATTACGTTTTAATGTGCTCCGCCCACGGAGAGCGCGCACTATTCAAACGCAAATGTAAGCCGATCCATACAAACCTGTGAAACGCCCACATCAGCTGGATAACACACACCGCGAGTTCACTTTCAGACGTATGTACTTTACGATGCTGTGAGGAATAATACTATCTTGATAATAATCCTGCAAAAATGTACCTCAGAAGTTCTGGAAGTATCATTTCGAGGAGCAAACGGATCCCGCTATAGGTCAGTTTGCTTTGTTCTAATCGGAATGAATGAACGCACAGATGCGCGCTGTTGTGGAGCTACTACAGCTGGCAAAAATACTGTTTTAATATGAATCGCGAATACAAAGAAAGATTACACTGGAAATACTGTTACAATTTTAAATGTTGTTGTAATTGTATAACCTTAAAGGAGTCATAATGTTGTTTTAACTTTGGTACCCAAAGCTCTATTATAGTCTTTCAGGCACTTCTAAAAAAGAAAAGTGGAAAAAAAATCAACACAGAGCCCCTCAGACCCTTATTTCTGAAGGCATTATTGTCTCGCGAGATCTGATGCGATGTTTTGGCTGTCGTGGACGGTCATTATAATAATGCAAATGAGGGGCGCGTTGATTGGTTGCAGGAAGGAGGGGGGTTGACACCGCAGGTAACTTCAGCATCATTACACACTGACATCATGGCGCAAGTTGTCAATGAACCCGACCCGGCCGCGACATATGGGATTCAACCGTACATGTTTGAGCCGGACTCTGAACCAGAGCTGGAAAGTGAAGATCTAGAGTCGATGGAAGGACGTCTACATCAAGATGTCTCTGAATGGTAAAGACAATCATTTTGACTGAGACATACATTAACATCAGTAACGAGCAAAAACGTGTGTTGCTATTTTCTCCCACATAAATTTACCTTTTATTTAATGTAGATTA
Source organism: Squalius cephalus (assembly GCF_949319135.1). Taxonomy (NCBI): domain Eukaryota; kingdom Metazoa; phylum Chordata; class Actinopteri; order Cypriniformes; family Leuciscidae; genus Squalius; species Squalius cephalus. The sequence continues at coordinate 5,060,461 of NC_137125.1, forward strand.
CATTAACGGAGATGTAGTTTTTTTTTTTTTTTTATCAGCTTAAAGTGGTTTTGAGATTTTTACTATCATGTGGTGTTTTTGCCTTGATTCACGTTGTGGTTATTTAGACATTCAATATTTTTCTTCTTTAGACATGCAACGTGATGTTATACTTGCATTTAAACAGTTTTAGCCACTGAGCATGGACTATAGAATATATTCCAAATCTGACAGTATGAGAACAATTAACTGCACAATTACTAGAAATGTTTACCTTGGATATTGTACAATTTGCAAGCAAAATTTGTGGAAAAAAACAACAAACCAGTTATATATTGTCCTTGCATTCTTGTGGCTCAGTCACACACCTGAATGAAAGGCTCATTACGTATGCAGCCTCATTATGCGGGCCCCATTGACTCTGCAGGTGTGAATCACGCCCACCCACATATGGCCTTTCCAAACAAAAAGTGTTTTACAAGATTTAAATCAATGTATTGTGTTATGTGAATGATTAGGCAGGATGATTTTCACATAATTTTGAAGAAAAAACAGTAGGCAATGACATCCATTAGTCAAAAGTCTTATTTACATATATTTAGAATGTGTTTTATGGCCTTATTTCAGAAACTTTAGTTTTTTGTTTTTTAAAAAACCATGCATAAACATTATTCTCTCAAAAATACAAACATGTACATGCAAGTTGTTCACATATTATGGTAGCCCTGTTTGTGCTAAATAGAGTGAATTTACACCTTTGCCATTAATATGTTTATAAGCAACTGAAAAAAGCACAAATGTCAGGGCATGTCAGAACATCTCAAGGACCCCAAAAACCTCTCAGACCCCAGAGGGTTAACAGCACTCCTTTGGAAGCTGACACTGCACCAGCCCAGCAGAGTGAAACCTGGCACCAGCACGTCCAGAAAACGCCCTTCCACTACCCTGTCTGAGTTTTTAAAAACGTTCCCGGTCCTGATGGACGGTCCACCGCCGAGCAAGAAACAACGGTGCGATGCGGGATTTCCCCCGGACCGTGTGTTTTACGATAAGTGGAGGATATGCCAGTACAACACCAGAGTTAAATTTCTGATGTGTAAGTCCCGAAACAATCAATACGGCATCGGCTAAATTTATTGCATTATTGTATTATTTAATTATGTATTTTAGCGCACTTCACGTTGAGGAAACCTTCTGTGGCCAAGGTGGGAAGGTTAATCAACAAGGAGGGCTGGAAGGTTAACATCCCTAAGACTGAGGAAATCCTGGAGTTATGGAAACCAGCGGCCAAGCTCACCATCGAAACGGACCCGGTTTTTATTCGGTGTGTTTCCGAGCAGTCCTGGTCGGGCCTGGCAGTGAAAGACTTTGGTCCGGAGCAAGGTCTAGGTGAGAACACCTTTCATTTGACTTGTAAGGCCAGAAAAAGAAGAAGAAAACAGAAGAAGACTTTAGCAGCCGCCTCAAACTAAAATCAATTGCTTAAAAAATTCCTTGATGCCAAACAAATTTCTAAAATTAATCAACTGCACTACAAAACAAAAATTCCTAAAAATGTCCTCATTTCCATAAAATGTCCTTAATGTCTAATTAAATTTTCTAAAAGTTTTCAATAAGTTATTGGTCGCAACTATCACTGAGTAACTAACAGTTGCAATATTGTCTTGGTCATAGGAGTGGTTGCCACACGTCCCTTTGCCAAAGGAGACATTGTGTGCAACTATCATGGGAAAACAATTACAGCTGCTGAGGGAAGGGCCATGATGGAGGAGCTTTATGGAGAGCCTGGATACATGTTCTTCTTTAAGAATGGGGACAAGGAGATGTGTATCGATGCTCAGACCTTCCCCTGCGACTGTCACCCGGAGGCAGACACGGTGGGCCGCAGAATCAACCACTCTTCCAAGAGCGCCAACATAAAGCCCTCCCACTGTGTCATATCTGTCGACAGTCAGGATAGGGACGTCATAATTTTCAGGGCGATCAACGACATCAAGGTCGACACTCAACTCAAATTTGACTATGGCGTCAAAAGAACATCATTCCGCGGAGAAGGCCTGGACCTGGCCTGGCTGGACGACTAGGCTAGGCTGATACACCTGCACCTACTACTTTTTGGACCTCACAGGCTGAGCATATGCCTTAAATAACTGATGGAGAAACATGTTCTTCTTTCACATCAGGTAGTGTTAAAAAGCGTGTTCAATTCATTTTATTCTTCACTTGCTAGCATTTGTTTCAATGTTCATAGGAAATGACACTTGTCTCTTTATCTCTCACAGTGTGAAGGACGGATGCCCTTAAGAGAAGGAAACCCTGCCTGGACACATCAAAAATGCTCAAAGTATGTATTCATCGAACTACATTGCTCTCTTGTTCTCATTCTTTTGTGTACGTGTTTGCGCTCACACTCTATTTTATCTTTCGCAGCCGGTTTCTGGAGAGATGGAGCATTATTTTGTGGGAGGAAGAAACTTTTTTTTCCCCAACATACATGTGTCTACATTATCATATTTATGAAAATATTAAAAGTGTGAAAAAAAACCCTCTGTCACTCCATTGTCTCAGGTGTGTATGTGAGAGAGTGAGTGAGTGAGTGAGAGGACACCTTACTAGGTGCTGATAGATGAAAAAAGTGCAGTGACTTTCATTTTCCACAGGGTGGCGCCGGCACTCATCAATCCCTGAAACACAAAGAGAAGAAAAACTTTATGCAAAACCTCACTTACTGAAGTGAAGCACACGCTCGTAATCAACCCAAAAATAAATAAATTAATTAATTAATTAAAAAAAAAATATTCCCACATTTCCATTATTTTACACACCATTTAAAACTGGTAATGTATCCACTCACACTTGCAACATGAATTAAAAACTTATAATAAAGTTAAACTAGTTCTCGTGAATTATAACATTAATCAATGTGAAATCACATGTGTCTGAATAATAAGATGAACAAGATGTACATTTTAATAGTTTATTAATAGTTATTGTTTATTAACCATCACAATTAATTAAATAAATAAATATTTTAAAATATTATAAAAAATATTGTACATGACCTGACATGATACTTAAAATAATGAATAAAAAAAATGTATAAAAAATATTGTACATAGTCACCTTTGTGCTTTCAACCTCTGGCTCATTCTTCTGTGGATGGCACATGGCTTTCGTTGTTTGGGAGGGATTTAGAATAGAATAGAATAGAATAGAATAGAATAGAAAACCTTTATTGTCCCACAATGGGGAAATTCGTTTGAGGAGAAAAAATACAGCATAACATGAGGAGAGGTGAGGAGAAAAAAGGCAACCCCCAGACTATGCTCCTGTAAGGAGTACAGTTTGGGAACAGTAAAAAACACCTCAGCAACATTAGCACATAATCAGTACACAACATGAACACACAAGACTTGCAACAGGGGAGGGTAGTGGGGAATGGAGGTAACCCAGCAGTGGCAAGCAGCCATCCGATCCTGCAGCCAATTACGGCGCTGGTCAGACCCGCCTGTCAGACTGGGGGTATAAAGCGTTGAAGGCGAGGGATGGGGGGAGGGGAGGGTGATTGCATATGTGTATATGTAAGAGTTCGTGTATGTGTAGGCCTGGAGAGTCGCTACGCCTGACATCCTAATCTAGATGCCTCAGTCCGCAGGATGTCATAGCGATACACAGCAGTTGCCATGGAGTCAACCTTGATCAGGTCCCAGAGTCAACAATCCGCAGGTGTCCATGGGGAGTGGGGGAAGGAACGCAAGAACGTCGCACAGCAGTGCTCTACTGGAGGAGTTGTTGTTGCAGCAGCAGCCTCGGCCAAGGCCATTGCTGGTTGAGGGGGGCCAAAAGCAGATAAGATTGGGGTTGTTTGGTCTTGGGACGAGTAGCCGCATTCCAATTTACACAGCTCCTGGTCCATTTAGGTCTCCGAAACGATCCATTTGCCTTTGCAAAGCTGTAAGCTTCTCCAAGATGTTATCAATATCACCAAAGTCACAGTCTGAGTGCTGACAGCTCTGCCCACTGCTTCAATCATGACGGGCAGCCTTTTGGGGTTTTGGACAGCTGTCACCGTCTTCTTAATTCCTCGATAAACCAGGGCAATGCCTAATCCAAACAGCAGAAAACCTGTTATCATGGTTCCGAATAGGTAGATATCTTCAATGTCCTCCACGGAAAGAGCCGCCAGACACACGACCCGCTACCTCTCCCACGTGTCCATCGTGTAGCCAGCTGCGAACGTTCCGGCAGGGCAGTCAGGTTCCCCCGAACCCAAGCTTCTCGTCGAGAAGATGGTGTCAATTGCGTTGAGAGACCAGTTGATCATATCCATAATTTCTTAGTTTGGAGAGCAGTGCGGAGAGAGTATCTCAAAGTACAAGACAGTAGATGAGACGAGAGCAGCAAAGCAGGAGAGATAAGGGAGAGGAGGGTAAGAAAATGCGACCGCCTTCGTTGAGAGCCAAAGAGAAGACCTAAAAATAAAAATAATATTAATGATAATAATATATATATATATATATATATATATATATATATATAGAGAGAGAGAGAGAGAGAGAGAGAGAGATGTAGGTTACTAACTGTTTCATAACTTGCAATTTATAAAGGACAAAACAGAACTGCTATTAATAACTATGTTAATATTTATTTGACAGAAATAAGTCTGACTTACTAAAGTTATTGGTTGTAACTACAATATAATAACATTATAGAAATGAAGATCGCATGTTTTTTTGTAAAATACATTCATAGAACAGTGTATGAATTAATGAAGGTTTGCAGTAAATAGCATCGCATATGATGACGGAAGTCAGTAGGCTACTGTTTTTTTCTTTCTGTGAAATTTTGACGGAAATTTCTCCGTGTTGGTCAGTCAAACATCGGCACGATCCTGCTTCGGGACAGGCCCTTTTCATGAGGTGTTGGGACGATTCATGAGCACCCGATTTTTCCGATAGTTTAAACGTGCTCATTTACTGTACTTCGTGTCATCATTGACACATTGTAGACATTATTTTTCACCTGAGGGGCCTGGCGAAAATCCTCAGACGACGATCGATCGGCAAAACCTTCAAAAGATTGTCTCCAAGAACCGACCCACAACGCACATCAAAGCAGCAAAAGAATACAATTTAGATTTGGGTGAGTTTTTAGTAGCACTAAAACTAAAAAAAATTTAGTAGTTTTGATGTAGCACAGGCCCGGCACGTGTTTATAATAAAGCATATCGCGTCCAAAAATTCACAAAATATCTCCCAAAACCACAGACGGGTGTACAGTATGATAAACATACAGTATAAGGGTCATCAGTGCACGTGCAAATGGGCCTGGGCCGATAGGGGGCCCGCCCCTTGGGGAACGTTTAATTAAAACGAGGGAATTAATTTTTAAGTTGTGGCCACAGTAAATATATTTTTGAATGCATGTCATGTGTAGTAGTTTAATGAATTTGTCCGTAATGTATAATTTCTGTATTATTTCTTGAATGCGTTTCTTTTTCTTTTTTTGGCACCCCGCGGCTGCTACGCAGGTATATGTCGCTAGCCAAATGAATATTAAAGAATGGGAAAATATAACCATAAAAGCCTTAAAGAGAAAAGTGAAAGTTGAAGAAGTTTGTTGAGACACAAAAACTACCCAAAATAGACAGTTTTTTTTTTTTTTGGGTCGACCTAGTGCGAATGACACTGATGTCGAAGGTGAGAGAGAAGTTTTGTCAGCTAATATTAGTAGTTACATGTCTTTGGATGAGAGCAACAATGCAGCTGTCAATCGAGAATGCACAAAGTCGTGAATTAAACACCAGTGAGAGCGTGGATTCATTTGCCGAAAAAACAACAAAAAACCCGGATAATGCAACTCAAATGAGTGAGTAGTTTTACATTTTTACATTTTGGGCCGCTGTGCCAAGATCAGTAGTTAATTATTGACATTGGCTGTGCCTCACTCTAAATTACCCAACAACTTTTCACAACCAGAACGCAACAAAAACAAGTATAAAACCAAAAAGTGTCGGTAATACATCCTAAATTAAATAAATAATAAAAAATTATTTTACAGGTATTTCATGTATTATTATGATGTAAAAAAAAAAAAAACATAAAAAGGGTCAAATGACGGCTGACAAACAAAAACCAAGTCAAGTATGCTAATTTAAATAAAGTGTAAGCAAATCATGTATAATTGTGGACTCTTAGAGATAATTTTCATTGTAGTAAACCATTTGTCACATACCATGTTACTGGTATCTGACTTCCATGAAGTTCTGGAGATACTAGGCCATTCTCAACATATCTGAACATCTCCGAGATGGTCTTACCTGCTTTTTCGGTCATGATTCTGTCTTTTTTTTCTCCATATTTCACACATTTTGGAGATTTTTTTTTTTTTTTTTTTTTTTTTGCACTTTTTTGGCTATTTTTTCCCAGCATTTCAGTCCCAATTTTGTAACTTTTCAATGGACTTTGACTTCTCTTGGAACATTTTCTTATACTTCTGTCTGACACTAGTGATCTCTATTTTGGGGTATTTCTGTAGGTTCCTGTTCTTTTTATCGGCCAACCATTATCATTGCAGAGAACACACTCATTGATGATGAGCACACCGAAGAGGAACTTGAATTTCTCTATGGGGATAGGCACCATTATGCAGATGTAGAAAATGCAAAAAATCTCCTTGATGCTTTCTAGGAAATCACATTGCCGAACCCATGCTAGAATTGAGGCAGTTTTCCTGTTGAATGAAAATATCCCAGTACGTCTAGAGGGAAGGGACTTTTTTACCCACCAGCTCTTCACACACTGCTGGAGCAGATGCCAATGGTCCTCCCTTTCAAGGACAATTCCCATGGGTTGGGCCTGCGACATGTGGTGAAACCTGTTGCCACATACCTGACCAGCACCCTTGAAGGCCTGTTAAGGAATTCACACAGTTAAGGGGGATACAAGAACAGCTGGATAGCTTTCCAAATGGAGCTTGCCCTTGAGGAGCTGTTCTTTGGAAGGCTGTTCTATCCTCCATCTAGGACTTACGCCATCAGCCTCGGGACCCTTTCCACAGATCCAAAAAGCCTTACGAAAAGAAGAGGTTTCCTGGGACTTTCCCCTGTCGGCAGTGCCAGCGTCAGGGAGTCTCCACCACCGATCAAGATCTGGATCAGTGACCCAATACAAAGGACAAGAATAGAACGCATATTTCCCTTCACTGACATGCTTGAGGCTGGACCGGCTGTCATCGGAGAGGCACTCGTGCGGGTCATCCTGTCTGACCTGCATGACATAAACGAGGGAATCTCTATCCAAAGCCTGAAAGGTGACGCTCCTCCTCTGCTGTCGAAGTTGGTCAGGTTCTGGACAGTCGAACAGCTGTGCCGGGACCTTTCAGAGAGGAAAGGCTTCGAATATCCTATGACCTTTGGAAGGGCAAAGGAGATGGCAAGGGCGGCAGGACATGATGTTTACTCATGTCTGGAGTTAGGTACCAAGGAATTGAAGTTCTTCCCAGCGTTTACTTTCTGGGATGAACAAAGACATCCCAAAGCGAGATCGGAAAGATTACATTGAACTATATAAATCAACTGAGGCACCATCAAATGCGGCAGAGGCAGCTGCACTTCTTGGAGATGTATGCGCAGAAATAGAAAAGCGGGGCCTGTGCTACTCCACCAACCTCCAGAGGTACAAGGAGAATGGGATGCCCTGGATGGAAGCGGTAATAAATCGACTCCCAAAGACCCTGGAGCGAGTGAAAAAAATAAACACCCTCACCCTGGTTAGTTGCGCAGGGCTGATACAAAATGGCGATTTTGTGTCATTCACATGTTTAAGATCCCTACTTCAAGATATGACCCTGAGCCAGAGCCAACTGCAAAAACTAAACATAATGTCTTCGTTAATTCTTGTCCACACACCCACCCTCAACCGGCTGCACCAGTCCATTCCCCACAAGATGCCTCCATGGCAGCCAGTAAAGCCCAAAGCCTCCACCTCTAAGGAACCTCCAAAGCGTCCAGTATCTCCCCAACTACCTGAACAAGAGGACCAGGAAGAAGTGGAAATGGAGGAGCAGGTCATTGAAAGAGTCAAAACAAAGACTGTGCCAGCCAATTCGAAAACCATGTGGTCGGATGAAGAACTTAAGTTAGTTATGGCTAACCCAGGTCTGAGCCATGCACAAGCCTACCAGGCTTACCTCAAGGCACGTGAGGAGCAAGGGAGGCCTGCAAGAACAATCCGGGCATTTCGGAGCAAGAGACAACGACTCTCATAAGTAAGTGTTTACTTCTTTGAAAATTAAAATACTTTAATACTTTTTTTATGCACATCACTAATGTCAGTCTTTTCTGTTTACAGTTCAGCCTGGAGACACGCACCTGATACTGTTGTGACGTGGAACTCCCGCTGGGATGCACGTCTCCCTTTGGTAGGTTTTACTTTTTTTTTTTCTCAAACACTTGGTTCACACTTGCATTTGTGTCTGCACATCACTAATATCAGTCTTTTCTGTTTACAGTTCAGCCTGGAGACACTCACCTGTTACTGTTGTGACGTGGAACTCCTGTTGGGATGCACGTCTCCCTTTGTTAGGTTTTACTTTTTTTTTTTTCTCAAACACTTGGTTCACACTTGCATTTGTGTCTGCACATCACTAATGTCAGTCTTTTCTGTTTACAGTTCAGCCTGGAGACACTCACCTGATACTGTTGTGACGTGGAACTCCTGCTGGGATGCACGTCTCCCTACTAAGTGTGACTCTCTAATTTTTTGCCTATTCGAACACTTTATTCATACTTTGTTTATACAAGTTTTCAAAAATCTCACAACTTGACTCACTTTGACTTGCATCACAAGACACGTACACAAGACACTTACAATTCCGTTGCTTGGGAATCAAGCTTGGGAATAAAAAAAAAAAACTTTTCATTAAATGTTTAAAAGACAAATATGCTTAGTTCCTTGAGTTTTATTTCAATTGTTCTTTGTAAAGAAAAGCCAGTGGTCAAGTGCCTGAAACAAGAGATATTAGACACATGCCTCATGCAACAAATAAAAAGGAAAAGTTGGCTATTCACTGCCCACCTGTAGACCTATGTCTCCTCTGTCTGTGCAGACTCTTCTGTAGGCCTTTCTGTAGATGTGGAATCCTGCAACTTATATTGCAGCTGTAAAGCATACAAGTATAAATTAAGTAAAGTTATTTATGCACTTGCAGGTAGGCTAGTTCCTCCATATGACTATGTTATCTGAGAGGGTTTATTCACTGTCCAGTGCAATGGAAACAAATGGACATTACAAAGTCTTACTTTCTTTCCTTTGGAAAGTTAGAAAATGTCCTCTCTCCTTGCTTTTGCAGACTTTGAGGTGTTCCCTGGCGTTTTGATTAAACATTAAAATTCCGAATAAACTTGGACTATTAGTTCTTGCTCTGCTGAGGAGAAAAATTGTGCACGCTCTATGACAACGCTGAGCAGCAGCCAATAGCAGCGTTGCTGATCAATGTTTCTACTATCGATACATATCCCCTTTTAACCAGTGCATGAACGCGCAATTATCTCAGATAACTCAATCCAGCTATACTAATCATATCCGGCAAGTGTGTTCGAAGAACTGAGTTAGCCAGATCATGATTCGCACGATTATATCATCTTGGATGTGTCATTTGATCTCGGATGTAATAAGCAACGTACGAAGAACGGGCCCCAGATTCACTGATAGTTCATCGCGTTTAGAGAGGATGGCTCGTTTCTTTGGTAAAGATGCCCTTCAGATGATTCTGGACAGCGAGGAAGAATTCACCTTTTCCTCAGAGGAAGATTGTAACTCAGACGACGAACGGCAGCATTTTCAAGAGCGAATTGATCCCGCCGAGGATACAAGTTCGGAGTAAGTTGTTTACTGTTATATAATTCCTTTTCTGATAATATAGAACTTTATATATATTTAATTTCTGAATTTTCAGACTATATTTTCCCTAGTTTTGGCTAGCTTTTGACAACTTACAGGAACGATTGCCTTACAATATCCCTAACATTCGTGTAACTTATATGCTCAAGTGTAAACTTTTTTAAATGTGATATTGCTCTTTAAACATATTTGTATATTAAATATATTTCACTCAGTTTTGATTAGCTTATGACACTGATTCATGCTAAAATACTGCCTTATGCGTAATGTAGATTGTTTGCGAATATCTGCTTATAGGTTATATAATGTGGTTAAGTGAAAATATATTTCAGCCTCCGGTAAAATGTGAGACTGTCTAAATACATTATATTTTTATACAAAGGTTCTGGTTTTGGTTGGCTTATGACAGTATTTATCATGCTGCCTTATGCACAGATGTTTGTGAATACAGACTGTGTAAATGATTTAGTGATGTGTCGTTCGCGAACGATCCGTTTATTGCGTGCGTCACTAAATTCGTGCGATCTACCTGATACCTGCCTTTACTTTTGTTTATCGCTCACAATTGCTTTGTTTATAGCAGATTGATTATTTTTTTATTTTGCTCACATTTGATTTGCTTAGAGTAAATTTAGAACATTTAGTTCCTCCACATAGAGGAATTACAATAAAACAGATTGAAAAACAAAACCTTTGAATCTCCTCTACTTCTTTGTTCAGGCTGCTTCACTTGATGGCCCATTAGCCATTGGGGGAGTGTCTATGTCACACCCCTGGTCTGAATCTCATTAATATAGATAGGCCATTACCACTACCATGCATAAACCTCTTCTGACAAAAAAACTGTTTTACAAAGTTTAAATCAATGTATTGTGTTATGTGAACGATTAGGCAGGATGATTTTCACGTCATTTTGAAGCCAGAACTCGAAGCGACAACATTCAAAACTCAAAAGTCTTGTTGACACATATTTAGTATGTTTTGAGGTCTTATTTCAGCAACTTTCATTTTTATTTTTAAACATTATTCTCTTAAAAATTCAAACATATACATGCATGTTGATCACTTATTATGGTAGCCATGTTTGTGCTATATAGAGTGAATTTACACCTTTGCTATTAACATGTTTATAAATAACTGAAAAAAGCACAAATGTCAGAGCATGTCAGAACATCTCCAGGGCCCAGAAAACCCCTCAGATCCCAGAGGGTTAATGTATTATTGTTATTATTATAGATATTGCAGTGTTTGTTAATCCTCCTGAGGGGTTTATGTGGGTGGAGGGTGGGGGTGTTTGTCTAGTTCTTCTCTGAGTTAGATGTGGGGATAAAAAAAGGAAAACGTGCAGATGATGTTTCCTTGACTGTTTCCTCGACTGTATTGTTACTATCTGTGCAATAATAAAACTTGTAAAAAAAAGAAAAAAGGATAAAATTAAAAATATTGTTTAACATGTTTGTCTTAAGGACAAATAAAATAATATCATACCATCGAAATTCCATATGTATATCATAATTTTAAACTATTTTTGGAATGAATTAAGTCTGTCCCCAGGTTTTACGTCATTTCCACCTCCTTCAACAAAATCCATTTTAATAGATCCACCTTAAATATTTTATTTACTTTGTAATCATGGAAATAATAGTGAAAAGGATGTATTAGTTGAAGATGAAACTTCAGGCACATGTGCTCTTCAGCACAAGAAAATAAATCAAGGTAACTCAAGCTTTTATACAGTATTTTTATTCAGCGTCATTTCCACCTTGGCTGTAGTTCGGTTGAATTATGTACAACAAATATGAAAATAATGTATTTATGTTTATTACGAGTAAACAACATAAGTCCAAAAGTAGCTAAGCCTGACATGAGGGAGTGCTAATATTGCAGAAAAACTGTTAAAATGTCATTTCTACCTCTGAGAAATTACAGGCGTAGCTTTGGACATGATATATGTAGTTTTTGTGTGCTATTTGCATGTTCTCATGACATATTTGTGCTTTTGGACTGGGAACTTTATATATCACCATTCCAGTACACTCTCAATGTATTTTTACTAATTGCATTTTCATGTTTTAAGACATTTAAAAATCTTTGCACTTTCAATATTAAATATTTATATTTATTCCACACCGATATCCATGTCACCATCATCTGCTTCATTAGCTCAAAAATGTCACAATCTGACACAGCGTCCCTCTGCTCAGCTCCTCGGTGAGCTCCAGAGCCTGCTTGGTATGCTCTTCTTCAGTCAGTGAGCTCCACTGTCCGACTGCTGCACTTGTGTAGCGATGTTGTCCAACAGATCGACCATTAGGTTCTCAGCCTCATTGAAAGCCGGTGAAAGTTCACCTCCTAATTGTAGGGATGGATTCCCAGATGATGGCAGTCTCTTGCAAAATAATCCCATTTGTCGACATCAATGCCGTTACCTGCGACTGCTGTGGATGCAATAACAACATACAGTAAATAAATACGTTTTAATAAATAGAAATAAATAAAATTGGAACTATAAAAATAATAAAACACATCATTCAAATCGTCTCAAATCCACTCATTCTTTGAGAAAATGTGCTTACCTAAATAACCCAAACAATAATGTTGTAGCTGAACAAGAGGTATTAGTAGCAACAGTCCACACGCTGCCCGGCGGGTCATGGGAATAACGCCGCCGGATCGCGGGTCGGCATAGTTTACGGTCAGAACTACGACGGGTCAGGACTAAAACTAAACAAAACTTAACTAAACCTCCAGCTTTCGTTCTTGATTAATGAAAATTAGGCTGTCCTTCCTCATCACTGCCACTAGCTAGAATGTTTTGATTGCCTTCATGGTTACTGCTACTGAGGGAATCCTTGTTAGTTTCTTTTTCTCTGCTAAGTGATATGCTTATAACCGTTCTAGATTTAACTAATCCCAAAACCAGTAATACAACTTTTTTTTATAAAGGAAACCTACTGCAATAACAATCCATTTAACACAGCATAAAAACAAACCAAAGACTTTCATTAAATGCAAAATCTTAGTAGTTTATATTTAGTAGCAAAAACACATTCACGCCAATCAATTCAGTTCAACCTTCCATCACAATTGTTCACCCCAAATCACAACACCAAAAAAATGTATATAGAGTTCAAGACCAATCAATGTCCATGGATGATACAAGTGAGGATAATAGAGAGAATAAAGTCTTATCTGAATTCCTCAAAGTCCCATAATATCCAGTATATCCTCCAGAAAACGATCAGTCTTAATCCACATACTTGCTGTCTCAATAACAGAGTCCATGTACAATAAAGGTGAATGTCATAGGATGAGTTGAAGAGCTTCATGCATCAAGGAACTTTTTTAAATTTCCTCACATTTTCTTCTTCTCATGGACCATCATCCTTCAGAACAAGCAAGTCCTTCTACAACAATCAAAACAAACCATACTAAATAGGGCTGTAGCGATACACTAATCTCACGATACGATACGATACACGATATTCAGCTCACGATACGATATATATCACGATATTTAGCCAACGATATGATTCGATATAATTTAATTCGATTCTATATAATTCAATACGCTTACATAATTTTCTGATAGATTTAAAGGGGACAGAGTGATTTTGGTGACATCTTGTGAGTGTTTCATTTACTTGGATTGAATTAATTGAAATAAACTCAAAAAACAATCAGACAGCTTGCAAAATAAATGCTGGACAAAATTAATCAAAAATGTGTTGAGAAAATTAGTTCCATTTATTGAAACAGTGCAAACTGTAGCTTACAAGCCTTTGAAAAGTAAATAAAGTGCAACATTGCTATTTGCAATTAACAATGGAGAGTTAAAGTGCAAGTGGCCTGTTTCTTTTAAATTTTTTTAGCTTGACAATGAACATGAGGTAGCCAGTCTAGCTGCCATGTAAGTAAACATAGTAGTACCATGGCTTCTCCAAAACATCAAATAATTCAAGTCACTAAGAACATTTAACTTAAAACTTAGCAGAGTATTTTAAGGCCTGTAAGCCTACACGTATGTGAGGTAGCCAGTCTAGCCAGCAGAAAAAATAAACCATGGCAGCCAGACAATAATTCAAGTTGAAAAAAATTGTACCCATCTTAGCAAAGTAGCTTAAAGCCTTAAGTGAACACTAAAAAAACTCTCCTCTCCACATAACTGCAGACCAAGTGATCTACATTGTCTTCAGATTTTTGTTCAGGAAAATAATTTGATCCACATGCTCTGGGAGAAGTGCACTTCTCTGAGCAGTGATGATATCTCCGGTGGTGGAAAAGACCCTCTCAGAGGAAACACTAGTGCCAGGGATACAGACGTACCTTTTAGCAAGTTGTGACAAGAGTGGATACTGATACTGGTGCTCCTTCCACCAGACCAGTGGATCTTCTTTCACTTCCAGGAGATCTGCCTCCTTGTAGCGGGTCATCTGCTCCTTGGCCTCGTCCTCTTGGGTATTTTTCTTGGTTCGTGCTGCACCACCGTATCGTTCACCAAGAAGGCCAGCCAGTGGACAAGACGGCCTTGGATTCCTGGTTGGAGGATGCTGACCTTCAAATAAATAAACAATAAAAACAAAAAAAAATTACTCATAGTTAAGCACATTCCATAATTCCTACACAGAAGTTCAGACAACACAGTGTGCTTCACTGGATAACAATGGGTAATACTACTGACCTTGACTGCTCACTCCTTCCATGAATTGCTCTCCTTCATCCACAGCGTCTTCATCATCTTCTTTAGATGCCATCCCCTCATCATCAGCATGAGCATTTGCTGTGCCCTCTTCATCCACACTCCAAAGTGACTGTCAACATGAAATGAAATTCATGAGCTTTTATTGTATAAATCTTTTAATTACTATATTAAATATGCCTTTAAACCTGTTAACATTATAGTATTTAATTATGCTTTTAAAACTATTCAATATTTATCTATTTTAACCTGTTAAGCTGCAACCCCACTTTTGAAAAATCCCCAGAAATGACATACCCAAACTGAAACAGATACAGTTCATGAACCCTTTGTACTAAAAGCACAAGTATGATCTCATTTGAAAGCTGAGACCTGGCAGTTTATTGTAAATGTAGAATTAATTATTGTCATAATGAAAAAAATTGTTATAAATAGCTTTAAAGTTTTGTAAAGTTATTAGAAATTTATTTTTATGAAACATCTTCATGAAAATAAAATTGAAGTTGACACTGTAGCAATCTAGAAATGCACTACAGCTAAAGCCACATGTCTGACCATATTATATTTAAAATATGAAGATGATAAGTCTAAAACTCTGTATTTAGTTACATTTTTTTCAAGATAGAAGCACGTAGAGCTAGCTAGCATGTTAGCTTAGCACACCATCAATACATGACAATTTATGAGATTAAAACAATGTTTGTGCTCCAAACTTACTTAAAACGCAAGTGAAGTGTTTTAAATATTCTTCTGTGATCTAATTTGGCATCAGATAAAAAAATCAGACAGAAAATATACTATTTGATCATATTCTGCACAATGATGGTCTATAAAGATTAACATTACATTATAAATATAATCTATTATTATGAAAATATGTGCAGATCCCAGGACAGGTTGTCAGCCACATGAACCCCCAGGAACTTTGTGTTTTTTACGATCTCCACAGCAGTTCCATTGATGTAGATCAGTGCGTGCACAGGCTGATTTCTCCTGAAGTCAATCACCATCTCCTTGGTTTTCTCGACGTTCAGGACTAAGTTGTTTGTCCTGCACCAGTCTGCAAAAAGTCTCACCTCCTCCCTATATGCCCTCTCATCTCCGTCCTGGATCAGACCCACCACTTTTGTGTCGTCCGCGTACTTAATGATGTGATTGGTGCTGGACTTTGCACACCAGTCATGAGTCATCAGTGTGAAGAGAAGAGGGCTAAGAACACATCCCTGCGGGGAGCCAGTGCTCAGTGAGATGATGGTGGATGTGTTATTGCCTACTCGCACAAACTGAGGCCTGTCTGTGAGAAAATCCAATATCCAGTTACACAGAGGAGAACTTATGCCCAGTGCGTCTGAGCCCAGCTTGTTGACCAGATGCTGGGGGATTATGGTGTTAAATGCCGAGCTAAAATCAACAAACAGCATCCGCACAAGAGAGTTCTTGTTCTCCAAATGTTCCAAGCTAAAGTGTAGTGTAGTGGATATGGCATCCCCAGTAGAGCGGTTTGGGCGGTAGGCAACTGAAATGGGTCCAGTGAAGGGGGGAGGACAGATGAGATGTGGTCCTTTACTAGTCTCTCGAAGCACTTCATTATTATGGAAGTGAGTGCTACGGGCCGGTAGTCATTCAGAATATTGATGGTGTGTTTCTTTGGAACTGGAATGATGGCTGAGGTTTTGTAGCATGAAGGCACAACAGCTTGACTCAGGGAGATGTTGAATATGTCCGTGAGGACCTGAGACAGTTGGAATGCACACTCCCTAAGCAAGCAGCCCGGTATCATGTCTGGACCAGCAGCTTTCCACGGGTCAATTTTCTTCGGTACCCGGTGGACATCTGCTGGATCCAGTCTGAGCACCTGGTCTCCTTCCTGTAGGATGGTTTTCCTCGCTGGTGTGGTATTCTGTGCTTCAAACCTACCGAAGTAATTGTTGAGGCTGTTGAGGAAATCCATGCTGTTGTCACAGTACTGGGGGGCAGTCCTATAGTCCGTGACAGCCTGGATTCCCTGCCACAGTTTCCTGGTGTCTCTGTGATCATCAAAGTGACCCTGGATTTTTTGTACATGTGCCCTCTTTGCCGATCTGATTGCTTTGTTCAGATTGGCTCTTGCAGACCTGAGATCAGTGACATCTCCAGATTTGAAGGCAGAGTTCCGGGCTTTAAGCAGGGCTTGGACCTCTGTCGTCATCATGGTTTCTGGTTCGCCCGGACTATAATGTTTTTTGTGACACAGACATCATCCATGCACTTGAGTATGTATCCTGATACAACATCAGCATACTCCTCGATGTCTGTGATATGGCCTTTGGTAGCAGCATCTCTGAAGACAGACCAGTCAGTGCATTCAAAGCCGAGCTCCCTCTGGCCAAACTCTCACCTGCTTTAACCCTCTGAGGTCTGAGCTGTTTTCTGGCCCTGGAGGTGTTCTGACATGCTCTGACATTTGTGCTTATTTCTGTTACTTGTGACATTTTCATGGCTAAAGTCTAATTACACTGTATTCAGCACAAACTCTGCTACAACTAGATGTACCGCATGGCGGTACAAAATATGACCGCCGCTCAGGCCTGCACTGGCTTTCCACAAAAATAAATGACGTGGAGCAATTTGGCTGTATTGCATGTTTATGTATATACCTAAAAAAAGTAGTAGTATGTGCATGCCTGTCTGTGTGTATGTGTATGTGTGTGTGTGTGTGTGTGTGTGTCTGTGCGTGTATGTATGCGTGCATACATGTGTGTGCGCGTGTGTGTGTCTGTGCATGTGGATTTGTATGTGTGTGTATGGGTGTGTGTCTGTGCGTGTGGATGTCAGTGTCTGTGCAGTTTCTACGAAACTTAGCATACCCCCAGAGGATGTCAAGTTAATCATACACATGAAATATGGTGCAGTTCTGAACATCTCAACTGAAGATAGGGGTGATTAAAGCAGAATAATATTGCACACAAATGAGTGATTATGGGCTAGGTTGATGTGGGCCCTTAAGACCAACATACCATAAAAATTTCTTCATCCTCGGTGCCACGGTTCAGGTAGTTATTTAGGAAAAATTGCATTTTTTGGGGTTTCGGGGGGCCCAGTGCAGGGGGGGAGTGGCCCCCGGGGACCAAACAAAATTTTTCCGTAAAAGTCTAGTGGGGCTACATGCCCACCAAATTTCATGTTCCCCGGTGTTTCGGTGTCCCTGGTATCGTTGACGAAAAATTCAGTTAGATGACGGGAAAAAAACAAAAAAACTTTGACAATCCCTATGGCTGTGTCCAAATTCAGGGTCTGAATCCTCCTTAGGATCCTTCCAACCCGGTTGAAGGAGGAGGGGTCCTCCGACGACCGCAAAACCCGGAAGTCGGTGTTTGTGAATTTGGACAGCCTACCCTTCTTTCACATTTTTTCAGAGGAGAAAGGCTGCGAAATTTAAAAATACTACTGTTACTGTGTCACGAAATGTAGTTTTAAGAGTTTTTCAGTCGACAATGTAGTTGTTTAAAGCTCAAATCTGTGGTTTATTTATAAAGAGAGCGCCATTTTAAAAATGTTATCTTACGGTTTCGGAGTTGTGAGATCCAGGGATCACCGGGCGCTCAGCGCTCATGTACCCCGCCGAGAACAGCATTGCCTCGGCTTGTGCTTCTGACGCTCTAACGTTCGCCGCTGTCAGTCTAGTGAGAATAATTCGTCTTGTGTTTATCTAACGGGCGATCTTTGGTTTCATTAATCTATAATTTATTTTATTCCTTGGCAGATTGTTGTGGCTGAGGGCAAAGTGAAGTTTCATAACTTTATATATTTAGGCTTATTTAACTAACGGTGTAGCCTGCTGTATGTTTGACTGAATCGTTTACTTTATTTCTTGACTTGTATAGCTTCTTATACCTTTTAAAAACTGAAATTTAACAAAAAGAGACAGGGTTGAGTCATTTTATTTTATATAGCCTATGTAATAATATTTTAAAATGTATAAATTTACATTATTTATTATTGTTATTATAATAATATACTTGCGATTATCAATCTATTATAGTTATGCTGTTAAATTATTTTACTATTCATAGTATTTACTATTTGCATTGCACTGTAGTTGTACCATCCATATCATATGTATTACCATAAAGGATCCATCAGTTATCTTTGTTATTGCTAAAATCGGGTCAATGACAGAATATGCTTCTCCCACAATAAGAAAACTTTATTTAATTTAATGTGAAAATTAAATTATATCTCAGTATGGGGGTGTTCACAATTCTTATCCAAGAATGAAAAGCCAAATACATGACAAGCCTGAGCTTTGGCCATTCCTTATTAAAAAAATAAAATAAAAATTCAACCACTGAAAAAATATATATTTTTTGAAAAGCCAGTTTTTAAAAAACTTAGCTGCTACATCGAAAAGCATACTCCTCTCCCACTCCGCTACCGCTCGCGTCGTCCGCCATTACGCTCTGCCGAAAAGAATTATGGGATAGGTAGGACGGGAAAGGATCCACCACACCCATCCTTCCAATTCGGGGAAAAGGAGGACGTATTTGTGGGCCGCATTTGAAGGATCCTACGAATTTGGACAGCCTTCATCGCGGCGCTGTGACGTAACATCCTTCAAATGAGTACTCCGAAGGATGTAGACCCGGAATTTGGACACAGCCTATATGACCGCTTTCGCTAGCGGCAGTCATAATAATATATCAGCAGCATGTGTGTAAAAGTTTGTTGTTTTGAGATAATGACATTTATGCGTGGTTTGTGAAAATACCAAAAAAAAATCTCCCTGAAATAAGGTCATGAAACCCATACTGATTATTTTTTCACAAGACTTTTGAAAATTGTATGACGTAGCCTAGAATATTTGCTCTAAAACGATGTGAAAATCACCCTGACTGCTCATTCAGATAAGACAATATATTGATTTAAAAATGTTACGACGTGTTTTGTGTGAAAAAGCCTTATGCGGAAGCTCATTAATATGCAAGCTTTTCTCACCTGAGAAAGACAAAGAACCTCCCCTAACGGCCCTATTAGGAGCTATCAGGGCCCTATCATTCTGAGCAACCTTGCACAATACTGTAAATGAGGAGATTTAAAAAAGAATGGCTTTTAGATTGTTTGGATTTATTTACAACACAACATAATCCAAAGATACAAAACAAATGACAAAAAAGCATGTACTGAACACACTGAACACACTGATACAAAGACAGAGACCTTTGTGCCATTCCTAAAAACATTGTACATACCTTTCATTTCCAAGGTGTTTGATTTTCACTTAACCATGTTCATGTACAGAGACTCATGTGAATGTTGAAGTCAGCAGGAGTGGCATCTGGGCCCTGAAAGAAAAAAAAAAGTGAACATACTGATATCAAGAGAAAGGCCTGCACGATTTTGGGAATACATTTTAGATTTTTCTGGTTAAAATTGCTTTTTAAAATTCACAGAATACACACACACACATAAATGTTTCCAACAATATATAATATAATGAACATTAGGTTTGTTGTGCCTTGTAGGCATAGGCTATGAGCAGTGCTGCATAAAATAATAATAACAATAACCATAGGAGCCTATAAATCTTCCTAAATATTTCAGTAACAACTAAGCTAGAGAAAAATATATTGATTATCATGTTACTTCAAATGTTTCCATTCGTTATGATGATATGAAATTAGATAATAGTAAAAACATGAAGCCGTTTGGTGCTTTTCAAACGCGATGGCGATTTGAATATGATACATTCAAACGCGATCGCGCTCAAATATAAAACATTATGGTTACCATATACATATCTACATTTGAGCAGATATCCACAAACACAGTAACAGTAAACACGGGTCTAAATATTATAATATTCACCATATAGGCTAGCAACAGTTCAACTGCAATGTGAAATTTATGCAACAATAACAAACTATTATGTAAGAATTTCTTACCTTGCATCTTTCTTGTCTTCAAATCGCGTTCTTCTTCTTCTGAGGTAATTCCAATGTAAGCTCACGGCGCTCGACGAAAAGCTGAGACTTGTGAAGTGTTTTGGTGTTTTGTTTCTGAGGTAATGAGCGCGATCGCGTTCCACGTGGAGATTTGCATGTCAATCTCTTTTGCGCGAGTGGGCGTGTTCAAATTAAAAATAATTAGGAAGCTTTTGAGAAGCTGGACATCTTGTTGGTTTTATACAAATTACTTAAAAAGAGAATATTTGTTTTCAGTTTGAATCCGATCATTTAAAAGTACACACTTAAATGTTTATAAAGGTGTATGGCTCATACATGTGTGACAAGTATTCACTGAGTTTTGTTTCAGTTTATAGACGTGCTCAAGAAAAAAAAGTTCACCGCGACGGAGAGGCAGAAAGCACACCCTGTTTATTTTCTTTATTTTACAAAAGCACAATGTTTTGATTTGATTGTAAGTGGACACATACAAAAGTAAAAATATCACAGATTATTTTTTTATATTTCTTTTTTCTGTATGACCATAAATGACGGAGTAATTTATGTTTATAGTGCGACAATGTGAAGAAAATAACCTCAGAGGGTTAAGGAGGGCTTTGTTCTAACGAGCAGGGGTCTGTATGCTGGAGTTAGCATGACAGAGATGTGGTCAGACGAGCCAAGATGGGGACGGGGTGATGCTTTGAATGCTCCCTTAATATTTGTGTTAACATGATCCAGTGTGTTAGTTTCCCTCGTTGCAAAGTCCACATGTTGGTAAAAGTGAGGGAGGACTTTTTTCATGTTTGCCTGATTGAAGTCCCCAGCAACTATAAGTACTCCCTCTGGATGTATAGTTTGCAGCTCGTTTATGGAATGAGACAGAGTTTTTAGGGCTGCTTTACACTGCATGAAAATTGGGATTTCCGACCCCGTAAACGGCCGTAAATCTCCCTAATTTTCGGCAGTTAACGACAATTTACAGCCTGTGAACGTCGCGTTCGTCTGTGCCGAATATTGTCGGAAACGAACCATGACGTATGCAGAGCGCTCGCGCCGGAGGTGTGAATGGCTCTAATTACCATATGAATAGCAGCTCCCGCCAGAGAAAGGCTTGAATTTCCTCACTCACTATTGGTTGAACCCACGTGGTTTAAACAAGAAAAATCACTCGTGATTGGTTGGCAGATCTGTTACTATTGGTCACCCTCGCTCATTATAAATTCAAAAAATTATAATATTCATATAAATTATATAAAAATTATTTTTTTATATTCATAATATGCTATTCTGTGGTATATTCATGTCATTGTTAACCTATCGACTACTACACTATTACCATCAAGGACATGAATTTATAAAGGAAAGGAAAATTTGCCAGGGACATGCTGTTTATTCAAAGAAAGAGCTTTATTAGCACAAACACAAAACAATACACCTATGTACAAAGCATAGATCATCTGCACACACAACATATTGGAAGCTCAGTGTCTGTTTTCATCTTCGGAGCTGTAGGTGACTAGCGGCGCTCTCTCTGAATTCGATCCACTTTGAAAACGTCTGTGGTGCGTTGCCCTGTATTTAGGAGTCGCCTCTAAGCTCGACTGCAGCGTAGCACAGAGCTCTGTGAGCTCCTGGCTGGTGGTTGAACTTCATCGGACATCAGATCTATGGTGGCGCACTTCCAAATGCCCACGTCATCCTCACCTAGCACACCGTCTCGCTTCTAGCAGCTGTAAAAACAATACAGACAATCAGTACTGTGATGCACTGTGTATGGACACAAAACATCTATTAATGCACATGAAAAATAGTCACATTGACTAAAAATCTTACCCTCTTTCTTCTCGCCCGACTCCAAGCTGAACTCTTCACAGCTTCGGCCTGCAATGCCAGATCTGGTTGTTTGTACCTGAAGCTCCTGCGTACTGTCTCGTAGTACGTCTTACAGGCAGCTGGAAAACAATTAAATGAGAGTGATATGAATAAAAACAACACAAGTCACAGTAAAATGAAACAAGGAGAAAACAGTAAAAGTTACTTACAATGTCGTCATGATCAGCGTCATGAAAATCTGGACTTGCAGACATAGCTCTGAGTAAATGTGAGGTTACGCCCTCGTTATGAGGCGAGGTTACTCTGTGGAAACATGTATGATTAAGATCGTAAACTATAACGGATCTATTTTCAAGAGAATGAAAGAATATTCTTTGAATCTTACCTTTAAAATGTTTGTAAGTTTATATGAAAGTAAAAAAATAAAAGAATGTAAGATTCTTTTTTTATTTTTTTACCTTGATCCAGTTCGTAGCGCCCACAATTTGTCTCAGAGTTGTGAAGATGGCATACTGCTTCCTGTAAATTACAGGATTATTTACATTAAACAAATAATAGCCATCAGCCATCATTATGAGGTGATGTTACTCTGTGGAAACAAAATGTATGATTAAGATCAGTATCTATAACGGATCTATTTTCTTATACAAGAGAATGAAAGCATATTCTTTGAATCTTACCTTTAAAATGTTTGTAAGCTTTTATGAAAGTAAAAAAAAATAAAAGAATGTAAGATTCTTTTTTTTTTTTACCTTGCTCCAGTTCGTAGCGCCCACAATTTGTCTCAGAGTTGAGAAGATGGCATACTGCTTCCTGTAAATTACAGGATTATTTACAAGTCGCCTCTAATCTCGACTGCAGCGTGGTACAGAGCTCGGTGAGCTCCTGGCTGCGAAAGGACGGAGGTCGCACAATCCATCCAGACATCCCGCCGACGATGCCGTCTTCCTCATCAGACATCAGGTCTATGGTAGCACACTTCCGAAGGCCCACTTCATCCTCAGCTAGCACACTCTGTCTCGCTTCTAGCAGCTGTAAAAACCAATAAAGATAATCAATACTGCGCAATACATTGCGTATGGACAACACACATCTATTAATGCACCTGAAAAATAGTCACATTGAGCAAAAACTAATCTAATAAATCGTACCGTCTTTCTTATCGCTCGACTCCGAGCTGAATTCACCACAGCTTCCGCCTGCAATGCAAGATCTGGTTGTTTGTACCTGAAGCTCCTGCGCACTGTCGTGTAATATGTCTTAAAGGCAGCTGGAAAACAATTAATTGAGAGTGATATTAATAAGAACAACATAAGTCACAGTAAAATTAATAAGAACAACATAAGTCACAGTAATATTAAAAAATAAAGGAGAAAAAATGCAACCGGGTGAAATTCAAGAAATACACACCGGAAGCAAACTATGCTTTTTGAAATTGGGGTTTTATTCTGACTGCTGTTTAAAATAAGTGACAGCGGTCAATGGAAGCACAATTAAACACATAAAAGTCTGATTAAGAAAAAAGTTTGCCTTGTTCGAAGAGATTTCACAAGAAAAAAAAATAGATTTCACTAGTTAAACAAAAAAACAACAACAAAAAAGAAATTGTAGAAACAGTTTACAGTAAATTTGAAGATGACAATCAAATGTCACAAAAAGCTTAACCAGTGGATCAATGCCCAAATCCACAGAATACTTAACTCAATTCACACTGAAATGCAGTGTAATACATTGCAACTGGTCAGATTTAAATTGATTTCTCCAAACCAAAATACGTTACAATTAAATATGATAACACAAACTGGAATACGGCAGTGGCTGAGGTAACGTTAGGCCTAAGTTACAAGAGAAATAAAAGCACTTTAACAAAGCCACAACCCACGTTTAATCATGCCATGCGGAACCAGAAATATGCATTTAACCATTAAGTTATACTGTATAATCACAGAATATAGATTCAACTAATTAACAGATTTATCAAATAAACATGCCATCAGAAAATTTCCCCCATAAACCATGAAACGTACATACCCAATCCTTTACCGTCCGATCACCACGAGGTTCACTCGTCACACATGCGCTCCAAATAAATCTATAAACAAAAATGTACACATCAAATGTTCTTTTAACTTCGCTTCACAACTTATTTGTGCATATTAAAGATATTGGAGTAATATTTACCAAGAAAGAAGAACGTATAACACAGAATCCGCTCGATGCACGCACCGTCATGGAGCTCTCCTGAACAGTGTAAAATGGCGTCTCTGGTCGCGCGCACGCGTCCAGCACAAGTGAATAGTAGCGCGAGAAGAGAAGGATTTCTTAAAGGGGCCACACACATTTTTAATGCAAAATAGAAACGAGGTATATTTACACTACTACTAGGCCAGAAAAGTAACAAAAAAGTTACTTACACACAATATTGTCATTATCAGCATCATGTCAATTGATCTAAGTAAAAATATATGCACAGAATTGAGAAAATAGTATTTAGCCTATAGAGATAAATTGTGGCCTATCACAGGGCAAACATGTGAATGTTCACGGTACATTTTATGCAAACAACTCTAATCGTAGTTGTAACTCTATATGTACAGTAGGCATAATTCTTGTCATTGCGTGTGTGTATGCAGCATGAGTCAAATACAATCTTCTGTTTGTGTTGTATTATGCACAGTGGTTGGGCTCTAAGAGATTGTGATGCTGTTTGCATGGAATGCACATTTTACCTTTGTGGCAAAGCCTGATTGAAATTACTTGTTGAAATAAATGGTTTTGTGTCTTTTTTACATAACATTGGCTATTGCTAATGACACATAGTAACTAATCTA
Source organism: Squalius cephalus (assembly GCF_949319135.1). Lineage (NCBI taxonomy): Eukaryota > Metazoa > Chordata > Actinopteri > Cypriniformes > Leuciscidae > Squalius > Squalius cephalus. Next base: position 5,085,629 of record NC_137125.1, read on the forward strand.
GCTACTTTCATTAAATATATCAATTTAAGCTAAAGTCTATAATTAGGCTTTACTGAGCCTGATCTATTAATACCAGAGATTTTCTTAGAATTAAGTAAATACCTTTTAGAAAAATGTTACCTGGGGTCTCACCGGGACACGCAAATATGAGTCGATCACCCCTATTTTATTCAAACTCCACTGGCTACCTGTCACATTCAGGATTGATTTAAAAAATTTACTATTTGTGTATAAAGCTCTTAACAAACCGGCCCCCAATATCTGACCAATCTCCTCTGCCCGTACACTCCATCTCGTACTTTGAGATCCAGTGATCACTGTGTTCTCATCGTGCCCAGATCCAGACTTAAAAAATGAGGCGACTGCACTTTTGCGACTGCAGGCCCAAAACTTTGGAACAGTCTACCCCTCTATATCAGACTAGCTCCCTCAATTTCCATCTTCAAAACATCCTTGAAAACTTATTTATTTTCTCTTGCTTTTAATACCCCTTGACTATGATACAACTATTGCCTTTTGTTTTGTTTTTTTTGTTTTTTAATTGTCCTGTTTCTGCCCTGCATTTTATCTATTGCCCTGTACAGCACTTTGGTCAGCCTTGGCTGTTTTTAATTGTGCGTTATAAATAAATATTGTATTGTATTGTATTTTTTTTAGAATTAAGTTAATACCTTTTAGTCACCTGGGATAAAACTCCCCCTGCTACCCTCATTTGCATTTGTAAAGCTCACAGCAGTCTCATTTACATGTTAAAGCATTAGAGGGAGGGGGGTCATGGGGCAAGCAAGTCCCACGTCAATTTCCGACAATTTCCGACAGTTTGCAGTGTTGCCTGTAAATTGCCGTTTGCAGTCGTAAACCTGAACTTTCACGACAATCTACAGCGCCGGTAACTGTCGAAAATCCCACTTTTCATGCAGTGTTAGTATCTGCATCGGGAGGTATATAGACACCAATAATAATTATGACAGAGAACTCCCTTGGAAGATAGAAGGGGCGACATTTAACTGTTAAAAATTCAATGTCCGCAGAGCAATGGGAGTGAATCCCATCTGTGTTTGTGCACCATCTGTTATTGATATAGATGCATACCCCGCCTCCTTTAGATTTTCCACTGAGGGCTCCACTTCTATCTGCACGGAAAGTGGTTAGCCCCTCCATGCTAATGGCGTTCTCTGTAACTGTGTCATTTAACCAAGTCTCAGTGAAAATCAGAGCACAACAATCGCTCACCTCCCATTTTGTTGCTAGGTCCAGTCTAATATAGTCCAATTTGTTCTCCAATGAGCGGACGTTAGCCAGCAGGATTGATGGTAAAGGCGTTCTGTATGGGTTAGCTTTGAGCTTAACACTAGCTCCTCCGCGCTTACCCCTCTTCTGCCTCCGCAAACACCGCCTCCGCTTCCTCTGATGGCGGGTAGCGCTGGAGTGAGGGGTCGGTGTTGTGTAGGCCTCTCGCGAAGAACATAACAGTCCAAGCGTCTTGAGTGAATCCGCAGTGTTATGATCGATAGTTACTACTTTACCAACTCTAAGCAGTAACAGTAGATCATGCCGATCATACGCCAGTCTCCTCTCGCTTCGTCGTTCAGCAGTCGGATCTCTGTCGGTGTTTTAAAAACTTTTATCTATATTTTTGCCGTGAGCCATTGCAGCCGCGCCGCCATTTTCCCACCACGCGGAGTCACCTGTTTGACGATTATTGACACAAATGTCACACTATAATGTTACATTATAAATTAATACAATGAGGTTATGTTTAAATAGTCAGTAATACAATTTGTACCATTCAGCATAAGCTCTGCTCCACTGTGATGTTTCCAAGCACTTTTTTGCGCATGTGAAGAGGATGATTTTTTTCCGTCGATATTGGAACGTAAGTGAAGTACAAAGGCTATAATAAAGAATAGTTTACCATCCAAATACATCGCGAATGTTGAAACATTTTGATTCTAATGAGAGAGATACGTGAACCCAACGCCGCTTACTTTCACTTTCGCTGTAATTTATTTCGTTTGGGCTTGTTTAGTTTTTTTATTATTCTTGTTCGGTTCTGAATATTATTAAATTTGATCTATTAAATCATTTATTTAAATGTCAATCATCAATCATTGATCAAATAAAATTGTGACATGGCTTAACATTACCGTGACTTTGTGCACAAATTGTCTATGCACGCAAGGTTATGCGCATGACTCAAACACTGGCAGACACAGCAGCAGGTATATTGATTATGAAATCAGAATTTTCTTGTCCTGAATTAGTCATTGATTCATTCATGTCACTTGTTTAAGTTTATTAATATGTAAAAAATTAAATAAAAAAGGCGACATCTACGTATACATATACCCGCCCGCGCCGTCAGACCATTTGGACGTGTGCTGTTTTCAAGAGCTAAAAACGATATAAATACTGTTCGTTTTCTCACACAAACCGCTCGTTTCGTGTCTTAGGCCATCAATGTGTACTTATGATGGGGAATTGTTTCATTTGGACGATGGGGAATTGTTTTAATTTGGACTCTGTGCTTGGGGTTTGAGACAGTGACCACAGACCTGCATTATATGACTGACAGACAAGAACGGTTTGACCTAAAAATATCAAAATTGAAACTACTGCGGAAACAAAGACACCTACATCTTGGATGCCCTTGAGGTAAGCTAAAACATATCAAAAATTAATTTCAAAGTGAACTATCCCTTTAATGATGTCACTAGAACCGTTTTTTGACTAACCTCCGCCCACAGGAATGCTCCCTCAACTCTATTGGCTACTTGCACACTTCTTATAAGTGTTTACTCAGCTCTTACGGTGATTTTCTGAAGTAAAACTGACGCTTCATCTTTTGTGTGATGTACAATAAACTTTATTAAACTCATCAGTATATGTTTGATCATCATTCGGACCTGGTCCGAAACAGCAGACTTGTAGGCTATTAATAAATAATGGATACATACAAGCATATGACAAATACGTTATAATAACAGTAATTAAACTACTAAACTATACCTGTTTCATCTCTATACAGCACTCTGACTCTGTAGGCATTATTGTCCGACTCGAAATGAACACCATAACTGAGAGTTTCTGATATTATCATCATTCCGTGAGATGAAATTGTCCTGACAGACTGAGCGCGAGCTCATGAAGCTCCGCCCCCTGGGTCGTCCAGCAGCAGCTTATTTGCATTTAAAGGGCACACACTAAAACAGCTCGTTTTTCTGAGCCCCAAAAAATGACAATTTAAACATGCTGTAAAAAATGACCTGTTGGGTATTTTGAGCTGAAACTTCACATACACACTCTGGGGACATCAGAGACTTATTTTACATCTTGTGAAAAGGGGCATAATACGGGACATGTTTTTTTTTTTTTGCTACATGCCCTGGGATTAATCAATGCATGCTGATAAATAATGTATAATAATAATAATAATTAATCTGCATACCCTAGTTTTGCACTGATGTAAAAAGACTGACTGACACAATAAGACCTCATGTTAGCAAAAAGTTTTCATCTTTTAACTCTTAAAAAATTAAAAAAATATTAAAAAAACATGTATGTTCTTTAATGTTTGATTATAATTTTACTGTCTTCACATAGGGATGGGAATTGATAAGATTTTATCAAAAATAATGCCACTGACGATTCTGATTATCGATCCGATTCTGTAACGATTCTCTTATCGATTCTTGATAGCACTGTGTGGAAAAATGTAGTCATATGCTTTTTTTTTTTTTTAAAAAGTGGTTTTATTTATTTTAAAGTTTAAGCTTGAGTTAGCAAACTGTACTTTTTATATAATTTATGTAATAAATAGAACCTTATTGTAAAGTGTTACTGATTAGTTACACCGATTCACCTGAGTTCACTGTTGGAAAGATCAGTTGTTTAAACCATTCATTAAAATGAATCGGTTCAAAGGAGTCATTAGTTCGCGAATTGGACGTGTCATGCGCGTTGTGTGATTATCCCAGCAGTTAGGACATGGACATCCAAGATTTGTGTCAACATAGAAAAAATGTCATCACTGTATAGTTTTATTTTGTTTAATTAAAGTGTTGTTTATGTCAGCTGACTGTCCGGAACGCTTTTCAGAGAAGATAAGGAAACTTATTTAGCACAATTCACACCCAGCAGTAATTCAGAAAAAAACAAAAATCTCTGAATGCTCCACATGAAACTTTGGTCTTTCGACCTTTTACCACCGTGTCGATTCATTTTGATTAATATGTGCGTGCGAGGGAGAGAGAGCAACACAGCGCCTAGTTTGGAGACGATGAAGTCGTTTACACAGAGAGTGTGTACTACTCTCTCTCTCTCTGCTCGTTCTTTCAGTTAAACATACGCCCCGTCATAAACGCAGCCGTTCATCTACATTACTCACTGATCAAATAAGACTTTGGCGGGACAAAAATTCACTTTGGTGGGCGCTAAAACAAGTTCAATGCAGGAAAATTCATGTGTGAGTTTCCATTAGACTTGCACGGTAGCCAGGCGTCTCATCAAATGGCGAGCTCAGCGTCAGTTGACGCTGTGTGCTTCAAGATTCTGACGCAAGTGCTAAGATTCCAATTGGCCAAGAGAAAAAGTGCTAAGATTCCGATTGGCCCAGAGAAATGTCAATTATAAGAATGATCCAATAATGTTTTGCAATTCTAGCCTGCATGGCAGTTACTGTGAGAAACAATACCCCCACCCCCACCCCACAAAAAAAACTCTCCGGTTCTACGCGATTCACGTAAATGACCCAATTGACCAAGAAAAAGGCGATTGTTGCCGAAAAGCGACAAGTTTGCAGGTCTGATCTACCTTGTAAATATTTTTTTTTATTAAAAAGGTTACAATTACAACAACAATTCAAGTGTAATCTTACAGTATATTCTACAGTAAAAAATATTAGGGCATATAAATTTTAATTTGCAGTTTAATACGTTGCTTATACAAATAGCCTACATTTTATTTCAACATATTTCAGTCGATTTTTACTCATCTCAGTATATCAATACAGTTTGCAAAAACATCATCATTCATTCACACACACGATTTAAATTTAAACTGTCTTTTTGCGAGCTGTGGTAAACAGCGCGCATCTCTGCCGTTCATTCATTCATAAACAGAAACCCGATTCACGTGAGAAGGAAAAAAAACTTACAGTATTCCTCCGAGCTCACTCCTCGATATACCCGCACTTCTGAGGTACATTTTCCATTATTATTATTCCTCACAGCGCTGCGAGACGGTGTAAACAAGTAATGATCTGAATAATCTTGTGTTTTCTCGAGCTAATATGGGGGCGTTCACAGAGGATTGCCTCAGCCATTTGCGTTTGAATAGTGCGCGCTCTCCGTAGGCGGAGTCACATTACATTTGAATTAGCTGTAATGAGCTCGACTGGAATCGCTCTCTTTTAATACAGATTTCACAAGATGAGAATATTTGTTTTTTATATAAATTACTTCATTTAAAAGAAGAGAATTCAAGCTTCATGCCTGTGTGTCTGTATGCCTGTTTGACTGAGTATTCGCTGAGTTATTGTTCATTTTCGGACGCGTTTCAGAATGGACTACACTGGCAGAGAGAAGGCAGAACTCGCATCACGTTTATTTTTCTTTATTTTGCAAAAAGCACAACACTTTGTTTTTATTGTGAGTGTACACAAAAATAATACACATTTAACAGAATCGATTGATGTATGAAACTCCTATGGAAAATCAAAGTCAACAGAGTATTTATGAGTTTCTTTTACACTGATAAAAAAAAAAAAAAGCAAGCTGGAATCGCCGGTGATACCGCCGACCTCAGGGGGTTAATGTTGTTCAAGGGAAACGTCTTGTGTAATTTCATCAAATGTAGCAGAACAGTTGTATTTACAACACATCACTGTTAAGGGGTAACAAATTTAGATACATCGGCTTTACAAAACCAACGACTTGAACAGTATTTAAAAGTATTAGAAAAATAATATTTTACTACATTATAAGGAATTGAAGAAATTGTACAAACATAAACAGCTTATACTCACTATATCGTACCGACATCGTATTGCTTAAAGGGGCAATATGCAACTGTTTCCCCAAAATAAACGTAACAATAGCCTTTTTATTTGACCATGTATGACTCAAACATCTCCTGATGAGCATACTGACACCTTGTCCGCTCACAGTGGGTGCACCTATAAGCCTGTATCCTATTTTTCCTATTTTCTGTCGGGTCGGATATTTCGCGCTGTCTGCGGATGTGACGTCATGTTAAACGTTTCAGATCACTCTGCCACCACCGCTAGTCAGCAAACAAACTTAGTTTCTCAAACAATATATGTATTTGACTGTTCTTACCTCTGTAAACATAATGTTGACTTCTTTGCAGCGGATGACTTGTGAAGTGTGCACGTACGAGAGCGAGCAGAAAGGAAGAGCAGTTCCGTTTTTTGGCCACAGGTGTCAGTCGCGAGTTTAAATTTCAGAAAAAAGCATATAGCCCCTTTAAGTAATCAGTTACAGCAATGTTCAGTTTACAGTATTTAACTCCACCCGTCAGTATTTGTATACATCAGATTTTACAACACTGTTACTGTCACTGTTACACTGAAGTTCACAGACCGCAAGCAGTTTGTACATCAAGATATGGGTCATTCTACAGAAACGTCCACATTTGGTATGGCAAGATCTCTTAAAATTGATTTATTTTTCTAACATTTAAACTTAGACCACATTATTAGATTACCCTTTGACTTTGAGTACACATAAATGATAGCTTAATGATTTATTTATTTTTTTGTCTACATGTATTTAAAGACCGCATACACCATTGTTTTTGTCACTGGTGTTACCTTACTTCTTTAGCAATACTAAATGTGTTTATGAATTTTTTTTTTTTTTTTCAGTACATGCAGTCAGAGGTACAGAAAATTAATGATAATCTAACTAACTAGGTTATGTTTTATTTATTTTAATCAGGTTTGTTAAAAGTGTGACTGAATGATGTTAGTTCAATTGCGCAACCATATATTTGCTATAACAATGAAAATATTTGAAAAAAAGGTTATAAACAAGCAATGATACAATCCTTTAAAGCTTAACTCTTAAGTGTAGCAGAATTCAATGAATTTAAAATGATCATTATGTCACATATGACAGATTTTATTTAATGTGAAAGAAAAAAAATACAGTAACACCAGTAACACACAACAAATCACCAGTGACATACATAACATTTACAAATGACTAATTTCATAAGAACTGACATCAGTTAGAAAAATGTCATAGACAACATTTTAAATTAAAATTTTAACTTCCTTAGAAAACAACTAAAAACTAAAATGTACAACAAAGTACATTACCTAGTAAGTACAATACTTAGACTTAGACTTAGACAGACTTTATTGTCATCCAGCTACACATTTTGCAATGTACAGTTGAACGAAATTTCGTTGCAAGACTCTGAGCATAAAAATACATATATGTACATGAGATATTTATATATATATGCAAGATAAAATTAATTAAAATTCTAACTAGATCTAATATAAAAAATAAAAATAGCAGCAGGATCTATTTCAGCAAAGATACATAAGTGCAAATGCAGAAAAGGATTCATTCATTGGGAGTTCAGCAGTCTTATTGCATGGGGGATGAAACTATTATAAAGTCTTGTTGTTCTGCATTTGAAGCTGTTGAACCTCTTCCCAGAGGGTAACAAAGAGAACAGTGCATGATTGGGATGGAAAGGGTCCTTTATAATTGACTGAGCCCTGGTCAGGCAGCGGCTGCCAGCAGTGTTGTCGATGGGGGGAAGTGCTATCCCTATGATTTTTTCCGCAGTCCTCACCACTCTCTGCACACATTTCCAGTCTGAGGCGTTGCTGGACCCAAACCAGACAGAGATGCAGCTGGTCAGTATGCTCTCTATTGTGCCTCTGTAAAAAGTGGTGAGGATGGGAGGGGGGAGATTTGCCCCTCTCATTCGACGCAAAAAGTGCAGACGCTGCTGTGCTCTCTTTACAAGAGCAGAGGTGTTGAGGGACCAGGTCAAAGTGTCTGTGATCTGCACCCCCAGGAATTTGATGCTGCTCACCCGCTCCACTGTGGCGTTTTTGATGAGGAGGGGGCTGTGGCTTGGCTGTTTTTTCCTGAAGTCGACGACAATCTCTCTTGTTTTGTCGACATTCAGGATTAGATTGTTTGTGTCACACCATCTCACCAGATGTTTTACCTCCTCTCTGTAGGCCAGTTCGTTATTGTCACTGATGAGACCCACCACTGTCGTGTCATCCGCATATTTAATGATATGGTTTGTACTGTATCTGGCACGACAGTCATGGGTCATCATGGTGAAGAGCAGTGGGCTCAGTACGCAGCCCTGGGGGGAGCCGGTACTAAGGGAGATGACGCTGGAGGTGTTATTCCCAACCCTCACGGACTGAGGTCTGTCTGTAAGGAAATCCAGCAGCCAGTTACACAGAGAGGTATTAAGTCCAAGGGGAGCCAGTTTGCTCACCAGATTCTGGGGAATGATTGTATTAAATGCGGAGCTGAAGTCCAGAAACAGCATTCGCACATGCGTATTTTTCTTTTCCAGGTGTTCCAGGCTCAGGTGGATTGCAGAGGAGACGGCGTCCTCTGTGGAGCGATTGGTGCGATATGCAAACTGTAAAGGATCAAAAGTAGGGGGGAGTTTGGAAATGATGTGTTCCTTCACCAGCCTCTCGAAGCACTTCATGATTATAGGAGTAAGTGCGACAGGGCGGTAATCATTCAGTGATGCAATTGTGTGTTTTTTGGGCACTGGTATGATGGTAGCAGTCTTGAAACAAGATGGAACAATAGCATAAGTCAGCGAGATGTTGAAAATGTCTGTGAGGACATACGCCAGCTGGTCCGCACAGTCTTTGAGCACCCGTCCCTGTATATTATCGGGGCCCGCTGCTTTCCGTGCGTTCAGTTTTCTCAACATCCTCCGGACATCAGCTTTCTCAAGTGTAAGTGCTTGTTCGTCTGGGTGTGGTGTGGATTTCTTCACAGAAGTGTTGTTAAGTGATTCAAACCGGCCAAAGTAGTTATTAAGTTCATTGAGAAAGTCTATGTTGTCCTCACAAGGTAAGGGAGCAGCCTTATAATCTGTTATGGTCCGGATACCTTGCCACATACGTTTGGTGTTTGTTGGATCATGAAAGAATCCCTGGATTTTTTGACCATATGCACGCTTCGCTGTTCTGATGGTGCGGTTTAGGTCAGCTCTGGCCGACCTGAGCGCCTCTCTGTCCCCACACTTGAAAGCTGCATTTCGTACCCTTAATATTGCACGTACCTCATTGGTCATCCAGGGTTTCTGATTTGCCCTTGTGATGACGGTCTTGGTAGCAGAGACATCCTCCATGCATTTCTGGATGTATGCAGACACTGATTCAGCATACTCCTCTATGTTGATGTATTGATTTTCAGTTGCAGCTTCCCTGAACATGTCCCAATCCGTGCGCTCAAAACAGTCCTGTAGTGCTGACACAGATCCTGCAGGCCAGACCCTCACCTGCTTCTCAGTGGGTTTCCCTCGTATGAGCAAGGGCCTGTATGCAGGAATCAGCATCACAGAAAGGTGATCTGATGAGCCAAGGTGGGGGCGGGGTGCTGCCTTGTATGCTGCCCTAATGTTTGTGTAGGCTCTGTCTAGTGTGTTTGAGCCTCTGGTTGCAAAGTTCACATACTGATGGAAATGGGGAAGAACCGTCTTCATATTGGCCTGATTAAAATCCCCAGCCACGATAAAAACACCATCTGGATGTGTAGTTTGTAAGTCACTGATAAAGCGGTAAAGCACACTCAAAGCCCCCTTGGTATTAGCACTGGGTGGAATGTAAACAGCAGTGATGATGACGTTGGTAAATTCCCTGGGCAGATAAAAGGGTCTACATTTAATAGTCATAAACTCTATGTCCGGAGAACAATGATTTGAGATCACCTTGGCATTATTACACCAGCGGTTGTTGTTGTAAATGCAAACACCACCACCCCGGGTTTTACCACTGAGAGCGCAGCTCCTGTCTGACCGGAATGTTGTTAGCCCCTCCATACTAACAGCCTCGTCAGAAATGGAGGAGTTTAACCATGTCTCGGTCAGAATTATGACACAGCAGTCTCTCACCTCATGATTTGTAGTTAAATCCAGCTTCAAGTAATCCACTTTGTTCTCCAGAGAGCGGACATTAGCGAGCAAGACAGATGGAAGCGGCGTCCTACAAGGATTAGCCTTTAGCTTAGCTGTTAGCCCTCCGCGGCTGCCACGTTTCCGCTTTCTATCACACCGTCTTCGTCTCCTCTGGGAGCGGCCCGAGCTGATGTGAACTCCCGCTGCGTCATCGGCCGCTGGGTCTTTCTTGCATAGCAGTCCGAGGCAGTTTAATGTGTGCAGCGTTGTGCTATCCAGTGGTGTTGATATGCAGTGTACACGTAGTTCCAAGATAAACTGCTGATCATATATTAATCTACCCTTATTATGCTGAGCGTTCATTTCTAACTTAGCCAGTGTAGATACCTTATTTGCCATTAAATAACCCTTTTTCTCAGGAGCCATTTGCAGCCGCAGCCCATCAGAGCGCCGCCATGCGACATAAAATAGTCACAATTGGACAAATGCATTTTAGACAATGACTAAGAGGGGAAAACTTTGAACTGTCCCCATTTTCCATTTCATGGTGCCTTTTTGCTTTTTTTTTACTTGCCCAGCTGCCCCATAACGAACTCCCAGAACCGCTGATCAATCTGAACTGAACGCTTATTTAGTGCCATGGGCTCTGGAATCAGGCATATGATCTGGTCATCACCGTACCAGTTAACATCATCTCTAGGGGTTGGCCAGAAAAACTAGTTCACTCTTTTGCGGTGCATGCATTTGACTTGCACATTGTTTTCCTCCACCTGCAGGATGATGCCAGGGTAGGGATCATCATCATATCCCACAACACACCACTGCCCAGTGTGATGCTGTTCTATGACATTGGGTCTAAAATTGATTGGGCCTGTTTGATTGATTGCATCCATAGCTACAAGAGTAACCTCCTCTAGGATGTGGCATGGACACTCAAACACCCCCTCAGCAGCCCCACAGAAGCAGCTTATGTCCCTGTATTTGAGAATGCCAGGAGAAACGCTAAGGACCTCATGCATTTTCATGGTGCCTTTAATGGTGAATAGGGGCACTTGCTTTAAACCTTCATCCTTCTTCTCAACTTCTTTCTCACTCACATAGTAGAGTTTCACCTTGCTTGTGTCCTTCAGCAGCTGGAAAAAGCTCTGTGCATCAGGAATATCTTTACCTTGACAAACTAATGCGTCAGCTGTTCTCTTCAGTGCAGCCCCCACTCCATCTGGTGAACCCTTCCCGTGACTTGCCTCAAAGAAGTTCCATGTCACAGTCGAGAAACCCCTCTGGTGTGGCTCCGTTGATATGATGTAAAAGTTTAAGCGTTTTTTGTATTGGGTGGAAGGGCCATCACTAAAAAAATGAAGGTTTTGGACATCAGTGTGGTCCTTTTTCAGGAAATTAAGAATAGGATCCAAATGAGCCCATATAGCTGGTGGGTCATGCCTTCTACTGGGGGAGATGGTGCAGAAGGGCAAGGGGGGCTGGTTTGCCAGATAAAGCACTCCAGTGTGGAGGGTCGCCTGCTGATGTGACCCCCCAAAGTGGACTGACTGGATTTCATTGGAGTATTTACAAGAATAGTTCCTGCTGAAATCGACGTGGATGAGGCAGTCTTTGGCAGTGAGGCTCTCTCTGAGATTCCTGTACTGGCTGTACTGCCAGCGAATATTAAAAATGTGTCTCCTGAATTTAAAGAGTCGGTCCTGGAATTGTGCCACAAGCTCATCCTCCTGTATTGGGGTATCTTTTTTGACAGTGATTGTACTCACTCTTGTCTCTCCACCTTGCAGTGAGATGTTCACCTTCTCCTGGCACCATTGGCTCAGAGTCACCACCCTACTTGAAGACCTGTTTAAGGGATAGGCTGACAATTTGCAGTCCAAACAATCACCATACGCACATGTCTTGGAGCTGCTGCAGACAGTGCTGTCGGACATTTCCTCTAAGTTTCTGGAGTCTGAAATGCCAAGCTTGTATAATTTGTCAGCCATGAACTGCAAGTTTTCATGTGTCTTACATTGGCACGTCTCTCTGTCTCTCTCATTTGGTGGAACCACCCAAAATGGTCTCTGACGGCAGAAGAAAGCATAAGAAATTTGTTGGTGTTCAGATACATATTTCTTGTGGAGGTTGAGCAAGGAATCAGACAGTAGCCTCCTCTGTCTCTTAATCTTCTTGAGAGTTAGTGTGTTCTTCCTCCCTGTAGTCTGTCTGCTGACGTCATCCCTGAGAAAAAATTGTCTGACAGATTTTACATTCTCCTTCCATAAGCCAGTTTCTTGAACTTGCTTTGTTTTTCTGATGATTCGAGAATCACAACCGATGAGCTTCTTGCAATATGTCTTGCATTTATATTTTTTGATCACCTTCTCTGATACCAGTTGTGCAAGACTTTGTTTTGACTTTGTCTCTCTAAAACTTTTGTATTTGTGTTTCAGTGCTCCCAAAACAGCAAAGTGATATTTCAGGGTTTTTCTGACATGGGTGTTGACTTGCTGACCTTGAAGAACTTTTTGTGTTTTAACTTCTGGGCTGTCCTAGCTTGTTTCTCTCTCTTGCTTTCTCACTGTATGTGTATTTTAAATGGAAGAAAACACTGTTATTGACCTCAAAATAAAGCATTTTCTCTCTGTACATGACTGTGGGGACGAGCACTATCTGTGTTGTGCATGTTGTTATTCATTTTTAAAGTACTCAACTCGTGACGACATCGGATGACGTCACAACCATCGTTCGTCGTGTGGAATGTGGTTTTCCTCTTCATGAGGGAAAATATTTATTTTAGATCAAAATATCGAATGCCTATTTTAATGCCTCAAATCATGCTATACATATCCTTAACATCTCAATCAACTAATATTCGGGTAAGATGGATCATATTTTTAATTCTGGATGTTTTTTTTATTTTTAATGTGTTCCTCAGAAGGAAAATAATTAATTTAAAATCAACCAAATGAATTTTCATGCCAAAAACGGCTTATATGTGTAGTTAATGTTGTGTTCAACTGATATTCAGATGAGATGAGTTATATTTGTAACTTTAAATATGGTTTTTGATTGTTCAAAGATGAGATATGCAAAGCTCTGATGGGGACGTTATCGTATGACGTCCTAACAATCGTTCGTCGTGTGAAATGTTTTTTTCCCCACAAAAATCCTGGTCCTTTTTAAAGAAAATGAAGATAATATGAAAATGGAAGATTGAAGAGCACTTATAGTTCTTTTATCTGTGAAGATACTACTTGAAAACAGTGTAGAAAATATTGCAAAACCGTAAGACATGTAGAAGGAGTAAAATGAATACAATTTTATAAGAAAGAGAATCCTTGTAGGTTTTTTTTTTTTTTTATGTATGTAAGGATTCATTCTGTAAAATATTTTCATGTAAGGATCAAATATAAGTGTCAAGATAATTAAAAAGGAGAATTTAAGCTTTTCAATGAAATATTTGTATTATGAAAAATTTATTCAAGAAACCCTCTTTTGGGTCAAAAACTTGTATCATATTTATATGTATGTGTATATTTACTAATACATTCCCTTCTCATGTCAGAAAAAAATCAGGTTTTGTTCTAATAAATCTTTTTGATAAAAATAAATACATGAAATCTTTTTTAATCACATGAACTTTTTTAGTCATATTTATTTATATTTCTCCTCCTGTTTATTTTAAGAAATTGTAGTCTGCCTCGACCCAGATTCCACTCCAAACTATATTTTAGAAGGAGCTCATCCCCAAAATGGCTTAATTATCATAGAGATAAAAGAAAGTCAAATTATATTGTTTCTTCACCATTTGGGTTGATCACATCCTGAGCAAAGTGTCATCATCAATTGTAGAATGGGAATGGGTGTAGGAAACAGAGAACTTTCTCAGACAATGGGATGTCACGACTTCATTAACATACAGACCACAGCTGTTACAACAAGAGCAACTTCATTTACATTAAGAGTGGTAAAACTATAACAGGATAAAAGGTTTGAGATTTGGATGTTCTGGGTTCATTCTGACGCCGGTGAACCCAAGGTGTTTCGTGTACCTTGCCACTGCTATGCTGTAATAAACTTCATTTTTGAGATCTTCGACATCCACATCATTTTTTTCTTACATTATGCAAACAAACAACAACATTCCCTTGTCTTCAATCAGTGCTTATAAACAACTTGCATACAAACAACTATTTTTTTTTGCTGTATATAAAATGACATGCATTTTGTCAATGTTGTGATATTGTTTCATTTAAGTTCATAATTATTTGATCTTTTTTTACAATTTAATTCAGGGCGATTTAGCCTATGACAGACAAACTTTTGTCGTTAGCCTAATATGAACACAAGCTTACAGTTTTGAACGATGTAGGCTATACTCTACTCTTATCTGTATGACCAAAAAACTACAGAGTAGCCTATTAAGTTATTTTAGCTGTTAAGAGTAAAATAAATCCAAATGGACGCGCCGTCGCGTTTGTCGAACACTAATTCAACAGGCCAGAATAAAACCCGACTTTAGAACAATGCATTGCGCCAACACTTAATTATAAACTTCAACATTTCATTCAAAACAATCTCAAAACGCTTTGTGACATTTTGAAAAGCCGTGCATGCGTTACGGCCACTGGAACCATGAACGCAACCGAATACTGGTTCTGATTTTATTGTTTGTCGTTTAAACGTGCCTGTTGCTTATCTTTATTTTATATATTTTATATGGTCTATTGAATTAGCATTGATATATATATATATATATATATATATATATATATATATATATATATATATATATATTTAACAGAACTTCTTTTGAAATTACGATTGGAATTATTATAGGCTACAGAAGTAAAGTCATTGTATAATATTTGTTCCTTAGTGTAAAATGGAAATGCATGGTAATTTTAGTTTATAAATATAACCAAAAAACTATGGTGTAACAGAGTTTTAGAACTAGAGAAATCTCTCTGCATCAATTATAGACTATAAATGCATTAATAGGCTAATATAAAAATTGCAGTAGTCCAAGTTGTTTCGGGATTTGAACCCATGTCATCTAAATGATCCGTAAGTTCTACCACTCGGCCATGGCTTTACTCGTTGCGAAATGCCCAAACGTTCCAATGTGTGTTCCCTCACACGAGCGAGAAGCGCTCTTCATTCGTCTCATTCCTCAATAGAATAGTACAAATAATCAGCTTAACTGCACATAATTTACTTTTTGGTATTAAATTTGTTTGTGTGTGTTTTTTATCGCACTGCTCCCCGGGGAATAGGCGTGTTGCCCACCGACGTCTAGGCCTACAATATGAAATACAGGTTATATTGTTATCGTCTCTATTTTTAACTTGTTATTCTATTTTTCTGACCTTATAAAATGTTCTATTCTGTTTACCATAGTTGTAGTATTTCATCCTTAATGTTAATTGACATTACGGTCATTTGCGGCAATTGAAAAAAATGCAGCAATTGCTGCTGTTTTGCACAATATCCCTTTGCACCACCTGGCGGTCATTTCACGAATGACTTTATTTTTGCCGCAGCAGTAATAGGCATTCTGGTTGGTTACCATCTGTAGTTAAAAATTTAACTCTTTTCACCTGTAGTATCTCGCCTTAAAGTCACCATTCTCTGCCTTTAAATACGCAAGAGCGAGCAGGACATTTTTATTTCTTTTTGTGTTGTGAAAAAATAAGGTAATGAGGGTTTAAAAGAACATTGAGGTGATTAGCTGTCCTAGTTCACACAGGTCAAATTAGTTGCGATGGGGTAAATAAACTCTAAACAGATACAAGCCATCATTTGCTAATGATTGCGATGTCTGTGGTTTTCAAACAAACAGCTCAAAGGTTTCCAGATTTATAAATAATTTTATTTTGTACCATGGACTTCTTGCTGGGAAACCACTCCCACAATTAGCAGAGTAGCGCAGCTGTTGCTGATTACAAGAGTGTATAAAGCAGTGTGTCAAGTTGTGGCTCTTGATGGCCGGAGTGCATAGTGGTGTGCATTTAGATGATATCTATAGACTACATAAAGAGAAGGTTCTTAAGGAATATAGAGTTGTGTTTATAAAAAAAAAATAGTGAGGAAAGTACTATGTACACAGAAATTAATTTGAATGAACTAGTGATAGTGTTAAATGGTATTAGGAATATTTCTACAGGAGAAGATCAACTGAGTTATGTCATGTTCCAGAAACTACCTGAAAAGCTATTACAGATAATATTATACTTAAGAAATGGGAAGAAGGTAAAATGCCCAAAAGCTGGAAGACTGTGTTAATATTGCCATTTAATAAACCTGGGAAAGATTCTAATAATGCTGGTAACTACCCAGCAAAAACAGAACTTCGGCACAACGTAGCCAACCTTCTAACAACGTTTTAACAACATGGCCGAAAGGTTGCTATAACTACGTTGTGTAGTGAAGGTTGTTACAGTGAAGGCCATTGCTTAAGGTTGTGCCTAGGGTGTCTGGACAACCACTGGACTACATAATGTACTCGTCACTGCCCTGAAGCGGGAAAATCAGCCTTTTAAATTCCACACCTGTTGTTGGGCTCATTGTGTTCTCATTCTTCATCGAGCAAGGATACTTGCGTTTAGCCTACCTCAGCTATCAAACACAACCTACAACTTTAATTTCTAATGTGATTAATGTAGCATCGCTCGCACTGTTTAGTTTTTCGTTTAATTTTTCCGCTATTTAGTCTCATTCGTTTCTTTGCTCCTCTGGATTTATGGATGTTTCCCCGGTGACACCTGCTTTCGGCTACTGTCCGCCATACAGTACAGACCCGAAACTTAAAATAAAATTGTATATTGTTTGTTTTTTTCCTTTTTTTTCACAAATGTATGACTTTTGAAAGTGCAATTTGATATATGCAGTTTTAATAAAGTTGAATTAACGAAACCTTCTGTCATTTTTACTCTTCAAAGTGTAGGCTACACTTGCAGGTGTTGATAGCCCTATTAAATAATACTATAGATAAACAAACGATAAAAAGTGTAATTATCTAACAAAATACATCATATAAAAATATTGTCAGAACGTCGTCTCAGTTGTTGAATGTCGCGCAACAACGTTGCTACAGCCCTGTCACGTCTTACAATTCTACGTTGTTAAAATGTTGCGAGCACGTAGACAGCGACGTTGCCATAGCAGAAATACAACGTGCCAGAGACGTTGCCACAACGTAAATGTGTTTGCTGGGTATAGACCTATCGCCCTAACATTACATCTCTGCAAGTGGCTGGAGAAGATACTAGTAAGAAGACTTAATTACACCCTTGAACATAGAGGATTATTTGCACCATATCAGAGTGGATTCAGAAAAGGGCGTTCCACAATGAACGTCATTAACATACATTATTGTGAAAAAAGCAACGAGATAGAGAAAACATTTAAAATGTATTCTTTGATATTGAAAAAGCTTATGATTCCATGTGGGAAGGGCTGCTAATTAAAATGATCAAAATGGGAATTAGAGGTAGGTTTTATAACTGGGTCTTAGATTTTATGTCAGAAAGAAGATTTAGAGTTAAAGTGGGATCAGACGTATCTGAGGAATTTGAAATTGTTAATGGATTTCCACAAGGCAGTGTTATTAGTCCAGTTTTATTTAATGTTATGATTAATGATATTGTTATGAATCTAGACAGAAGGATTGGGTCAGCTCTGTATGCAGATGATGGGGCCATCTGGGCAAGAGGACGAGATCCCATAAGGGTGAGAAGTAAAATCAAGGAAGCAATAGGAAAGGTAGAACAATGGTTGTATAGTTGGGACTTTAAGCTTTCTACCAATAAGTCTTGCCATATGATATTTACCAGGAAGAATAAACAGAACCTACAATTATATGGCAACAATATGGAAACCGTAGATCATTTTAAGTATCTTGGTATGTGGTTAGACCAAAAGGGAACATGGAAAATACACATTGAAAAGGTGGAATCAAAATTCAGAAAGTCATAAATGTAATGAGAGCAGAAGTGGGGAAAGACTGGGGAGCAAATAAACAATCATTAATGTATATTTACAGGGATCTAATGAGGTCAACAATAGATTATGGATGTTATGTATATGGAGCAACAGCTAAAACACATTTATTGAAGTTGGATAGAGTTAGTAACAAAGCATTGAGGATCTGTGCGGGTGTAATGAGATCAACACCAATTAAAGCAACCCAGGTTGAGTTAGGAGAAGTGCCCTCAGACCTGAGAAGAGATAAACTCATGCTAACATACTGTACTTAATTTGTGCCAATGAGACCACAGTTCGTGTCATGTGTAGCCTGGTCAATGGAATCACATATTGATGAATAATATAAAATATGCAAGTATGTGATCATAATTAGAATTTGATGCGAGTAGTTGAAAAAATATTGTAGGTGTTCTGTTTTTTGGTTTTTACAATTAATGTTATAGAGAAGTATTAAATCATTTAGGCAAATAATGCCTTCTCAAAACGCCATTTTTTTTCTTCAAACCAGCAGTTCCCACCTTGCACAACTGCATGACGTTCGAAGCTTCAAACGTCATCAATCACATGATATTGTCATTTCGATATAAGCATCGGTATAGTGTGTGACTCAATAGTACTTTGAAAACTGCGTCGGAGCATCAGACCCCCGGTATCAATCGTCCCATCACTATCTGCCAGGTTATTTCTAAAGCTATGTGATTATTTTTATATACATTTTGATGCCGTTTGTTGTTTTCTTAGTCATTCCACACGTACTTGAATTGATATTGTCACGTATCATTAGATGGAATGGTGTCATCTGAACTTGCCATACCTTATAGTGATTTGATGACACTGATTAGATTATCTCAAACATTTATTTACTTTGCATCTGCACCCTGAAGGGTTACAAATTTAAGAATCTATTTCAGATATGCTTCCTTACATAAAATCACGGTGAAGAAAACTGATTTTAGCATTTGAGGTTTTAATTTAGATAGTATATAAACTGAGAAAGTGATTGAGTTTACAGCAAGATATTCCTGCCCGACCTGTTTTTCCTTTGTAAGTTAAATGAGTCAGATCACGGAGACGCTAACCTATTGTCTTTAATGGCTCTTGGAGCAAGAGCTGACGTTGAATCGTTTGGCTGATTGGATTAGCACATATGCATTTGACTGGTTATGCTGATTAAATTGAGACTGCCGGTCTGGGGCGGGTTCCTTAACCCCCTGAGGTCGGCAATCGCGCCGGTGCGATAGGCTCGCTTTTTTTTTATCAGTTCAAAAGAGATTCATTTTGCTCTGTTGACTTTGATATTACAAACAAGTTTCATACATCAATCGATTCTGTTAAATGTGTATTATTTTTGTGTATACTCACAATAAAAACCAAGTGTTGTGCTTTTTGCCAAATAAAGAAAAATAAACACGAAGCGAGTTCTGCCTTCTCTCTGCCAGTGTAGTCCATTCTGAAATGCGTCCGAAAATGAACAATAACTCAGCGAATACTCAGTCAAACAGGCATACAGACACACA
This sequence comes from Squalius cephalus, assembly GCF_949319135.1. Taxonomy (NCBI): domain Eukaryota; kingdom Metazoa; phylum Chordata; class Actinopteri; order Cypriniformes; family Leuciscidae; genus Squalius; species Squalius cephalus. The sequence continues at coordinate 5,105,260 of NC_137125.1, forward strand.
GGCATGAAGCTTGAATGCTCTTCTTTTAAATGAAGTAATTTATATAAAAAACAAATATTCTCATCTTGTGAAATCTGTATTAAAAGAGAGCGATTCCAGTCAAGCTCATTACAGCTCATTCAAATGTAATGTGACACGCCCACAGAGAGCGCGCGCTATTCAAACGCAAAGGACTGAGGTAATCCACGCAAACCTGTGAACGCCCCCATATCAGCTCGAGAAAACACAAGTTTAATCACCGTCTCGCAGCGCTGTGAGGAATAATAATAATGGAAAATGTACCTCCAGAAGTGCGGGTATATCGAGGAGCAAGGATCAGACTGAGCTGAGGAATACTGTAGTAAGTTTTTTTCCTTCTCACGTGAATCGGGTTTCTGTTTGTGAATGAATGAATGGCAGAGATGCGTGCTGTTTACCACAGCTCGCAAAAAGACAGTTTAAATTTGAATCGCGTGTGTGAATGAATGATGATGTTTTAGCAAACTGTATTGCTATACTGAGATAAGTAAAAATCAACTGAAATATGTTGAAATAAAATGTAGGCTATTTGTATAAGCAACGTATTAAACTGCAAATTAACATTTATATGCCCTAATATTTCATAAAAACAACGTTACAGTCAGGCGAAATATGAAAGACAACATTTTGTTTAGTAGATTTGGGTACAGTTTTTACTGTAGAATATACTGCCACATCAAATAAGCTTTTGTTTAGCAATTTCTATATATATAAAATACTATTTGTCAAAAATAAAGTCATCAACTAAGATGTTAGCTGTTCCAATGTTGGCTATATTCAAACTAATGAATACATAGATAAAATGTAGGCCTATAATCTTTTTTTTTTTTACAAAGAAAGAGTACACTTGAAATATTGTTGAAATTGTAATTATTGTTGTAATTGTAACCTTTTTAATAAAATAGCAAAACATATTTACAAGATAGATGTAAGCAAAATCTTAAATGGTCAATAAAGTCTTCTAAATATATCTTTTGTCCTTGCATTGTGGCTCAGTCAGTGTCAAACCTGAATGAATGGCTCATTATGCAGAGTGGGTGGGACATTGTATTCTCAGGTGTAAACCACTCCTCGTTCACGCCCCCCTCGCATATTGGCTTTCCAAGCAAAACCTGTTTTACATCAATTTAAATCAATGTATTGTTTTATGTGAACGATAAAGCAAGACTATTTTCACATAATTTTGAAGCCAGAACTCGAAGCGACAACATCCATTAGTCAAAAGTCTTATTGACACATATTTATTATGAGTTTTGTGGTCTTATTTCAGCAACTTTCATTTTTATTTTTTTCAATAACCACGCATAAACATTATTCTCTTAAAAATTCTAAAATATACATGCATGGTGATCACATATTTTGGTAGCCCTGTTTGTGCTATATAGAGTGAATTTACATTTATCATGTTTATAAATAACTGAAAAAAGCAAAAATGTCAGAGCATGTCAGAACACCTCCAGGGCCCAGAAAACCGCTCCGACTCCAGAGGGTTAACCTGTATACTCATTTACATGCTTTGTTTGAATTTGTCTCCACCTTAAAGTCCCTCCTCCTAAAATGCCTATAAGACACAATGTAAATTTATATACTTTAGATCATGTTGGAAGTACTACAGCAACGTACAGCGGAGTTCTCAATAAAGATTAACTTCCGTTGAACGCGATCCCAACTGTCTCCTGGTCTCTGCTTCGATGAAAGAAAACTTTACAACAACCCCCAAAGCCTTTAGATATAATGGGACTTTTCTACCCCACCAAAGTAGACTGAGGCCACATTTACACACAGCCGGGTATTTAGAGAAACGAATATCCCCAGAAATAATGGATTTCTGTGATTAAAAATGGGGTTTTCGTATAAATGAGAGGCCAAACCACAGGGAAATATCTGCGTCTTCCCTTCGTGTAAACGGGAACGTAACGTAAACGTGTAAACCTGATGGGTAATGTGGGAGGAGATGCGAGGTACATTCATATTTCTGAAATTTCTCTGAAATGCATAGTAAGCCATTGTAAACCTATGTCTACACCAAGGCCACAAACATCCCTTGAACATCGTGGGGAACTAAAGTTTTGGTATCGGTCTAGAACGCAAGATGCAAAGAGTGATGCTGGGGTATAAAGTCTGTCTGGAAGAAAAAAGTCACTACAAGTTTGTCAAATTCCATGTTGAATCAAGTTAATTTTATCTTTGTAAAGTTTTTGTTGTTGTTTAAATTGTTTTTGGGGGTTATTTCTCAGTCAAAATGTAATGCCTGAATATAAGACTGTTTTTTTTTCTCTCTCTCTCTGAATAAAATGGGGTTGTCTTATATTTTGAACAATACAGTAATTAGATTTCTTTTTAAAAGTTTGATTGACTTGGTTTCCAGCCACTTTAGAGGGAGTGCAATAACACTGTTATTTCTAATATGGCTTAAAAAACATCACTCAAATCTAAAGGGGAATAAGAAAATATATAAATCTATGAAGACAAGCAGTACTAAAAGACATCAGATTAATGGGTTTGGGGGAAAAACATAAGTATAAAGTCGTGATGCATTTAAGAAGGCAATTGAAAAAAAAAAAACATTTTATAATTTTCCTGGTTTTACACAACAAAAATTAAACTATTACTGAATGTAACGGTCACCAGCTGGAGTGCCCTTGAGAGCCACCAGAGGGCACTCCACACCAGACTTTCATGTTCACTCAGACTACATCTCCCATCATTCTTTGCCTGGACTCATCAGCACTCATTATCACATTCACCTGTAACTCATTATCTTGTTTAGTTCACCCCATATAAGCTTGGTTCACCCCATCACTCACCGTGAAGTTTTGTATGTTGTTGCACTGCATTTCCAAGCATTTTTCCTGGTTTTATGTCTCTTGGTTTTTGGATTTCTTGCCTGTTCCCTGGATTACTCTTTTGCCTCTGACTAGTGATGGCAAAATGAAGCTTCTTGAACCATTGAGACCTCGCAGCCCATTGCTTCAGCCAAAGGTTCATTACTCGAAGCTTCATTCAGCATTGCTCACTAGTGACACCTAGCTACTGTGCAAAGAAATAGCAGACAAATTAATTCATTCTGAACCAGTGTCGCTCGCTCCCTCCCTCCCTAATTTTATAAAAATATTTTTTTTTATATACAAAAATTGTATATTTTATAAAAATACTTTTATAAATAAAATATTTATTTGTAATGTAAATATACAAGTAAATATTTATATTTATTTGTATATATTTAAATGTATATTTTATAAAAATATTTTAATAAATAAAAATATTTATTTATTTTGTACTCACTGTTGATGTCTGTAACCTTTCATTTGCAATAATAAAAAGACATGATCAGACATTTGTCTATTACTGTGTATAATATATGTATCTTTCTCTGTCTGAATTTACTTGTGCAGAGCATAGACTGTGGTGCAGAGTCACAAACAGTGAATTAATTATTCATAAATTGTTTGGATAGTGACAGTATGAACAACAACAGTAACACTGTTGAGTGCAGTGCTTATGTTAGAGGGAGTGTAATAAAGTACATTTATTCATTTAGCAGATTATAGATAACAGATTAAAGTAAACTGCAACAGAATAGTCCGGAAGGAAGGATTACAATAGATTTTTTATTGAGAAACAGAATTATTTCAAGTGTGTTGGGGTTTAGACGATTCCTCTTCTTGGACAAAATCTCTCTAGCCTTGGAAAAGATCCTTTCACAAGGAACAGAGGATGCAGGGGAATGTAAAAATGGCAGTGGTATAAATGAGGACACTGATGCTACTGTTGAGCCCAGACAGGGGAGGATTCCCTCTTTCTTGTTGGCTCCATTACCAGGAAAAAGGAAGAGTGACAAAAAGCAAACAAATCAAAAGGGCAATCCAAATAAAAAAGCAGTCCAGTCCAGATGCAAAAATCCAGAGCAATCCAAATAATCTAATTAATATAACAAGACTATAATATAGCTAGGCTTACTATAATAATAATATACTATAACTATTCTAACCTGATAATGTAATAATATACAGCCCTCACATATGACACAATAACGACACTGACACTGACAATGATAGTTATCTAACTCTCTGACTCTACTACAACTGCTTCTACTACTCCTGCAAAACCCACAAGGTGGCGCGAGTTTCGAACCGCATTTTATCCGGAAGCGACACTCAGACCGAACCGATGATGTATCCACACAAACCGAGGCCTCGTTTGTCATTAGTCACGTGATTTTCACGTTAACCTGTTAACCGTTGCCAGAGCGCGGGCGCACTGAAGCGGTTTTTTTATATATAGTTCAAAGTTACTATCAGATTTAATGTTATACCTTGACAAACTATACATCATTACAAAGATATAAGACTCAAGTTTCAGAATTTGACCACTATTGTATTCTGAGAAACTTATAGCGACAGTTATTTCTTAATTTGTGTCAGGAGTTATGAAATGAAAAAATGAGTCGATACCTTTGATATGAATTATGCGTGTCAGCCGCTTTCATTCATAAAAAAACTCTGTCCTGTCGTCATGACAGCGATACACAAAACAACGTCCTTTCGGGCTTTTAGCTAAAAAATGTGCAGATTTGGAGAAATATTGATATATTCTCATAGGTTTACATCAGATTTCTATAGACAGGAATCATATTTATTGAATTTATACCCAAATGCGTCGATGTAATCATTATGAGCGTTTGTATACTCTGTTAATGTGTTTTCAATTCATACCAATAGCCTGAGGGCGCCCTCGCTGCCCTGTGCACAGTATTAGAACATGAAGAAGTGCCATAATCATGTGACAATCCAGGAAGCCTCGAACACACACACAGCTAACAAGAGATCGCGCTGTAACTATGGCTGTAACATGGAGATACAGTCGTTTTGAAGACAATAAACATGTTTGCTATGATATTTGAGTTACCTGTGTTTTTCAATCCATGCCAGGTATTTCCATAATAATAGATTATATTTATAATGTAATGCTAATCTATATAGACTATCATTGTGCAGAACAGTATACAATAGTATATTTTCTGTCTGATTTTTTTATCTGAAGCCAAATTAGATCACAGAAAATTATTTAAAATACTCGATTTGCTTTATAAAGTAAGTTTATAAGCACAAACATGGTTTTAATCTCATAAATTGTCGTGTATTGATGGTGTGCTAAGCTAACATGCTAGCTAGCCCTAGGTGCACCTGCCACCTAGAAGTTATATTTTTATTATTTTTTGAATGCTTACTGAAATTAAGTAATTATTTCTTTATTCAAGAAATGCATTTAAAACAGTTTAGAATGTAAGGGTGAACTTTGAGAAAAGAAATTAGTGACTGAAACCATATGAATAGCATGTGAATAGCCAGTCGTTAGTAACTATAATGCAGACAAAATAAATGCATATTTAGAGCCATAGCCAGGCTGGAGAAGTGTGAATGTGTGCAGGGGGAGACTGAGACTGAATGGGGATCGTTTGCACCACAAAACAATAAAGACAATATACTGCATAGATGGTAAGAAGATGACAATAAATATCAGTAGCATTTTAGCATCAAATCAAAATAAAGTCACATGACATGGTCTTGAAAAACATTTCACTAAATACAGAGTTTTGGACTTATTATCTTAAGATTTTAAACATAAAATGTTTAGACATGTGGCATTAGCTGTAGTGCATTTCTAGATTGCTCCAGGGCCAACTTCAATTTTATTTTCATGAGGATGTTTCATAAAAAATAATTTCTAATAACTTTACAAAACTTTGAAGCTATTTATAACAATTTTTGTCATTATGACAATAATTAATTCTACATTACAATAAACTGCCAGGTGTCAGCTTTCAAATGAGATCATACTTGTGCTTTTAGTACAAAGGGTTCATGAACTGTATCTGTTTCAGTTTGGGTATGTCATTTCTTGGGATTTTTCAAAAGTGGGGTTGCAGCTTAACAGGTTTAACAACACAAGCCTCGAATCGCGGCTTCATCTGGCACGCCCACTTTTTCTCGACACACGCTCCGACGCCTCGGTTCAAATGTCACATCACTACCTCTGACCCCTGCCTGTTTTGATTGTTTTTTTTTTTGTTTGTTTGTTTGTTTGGACTGCCTTCCTATGTTTGACCCCTGCTTGTGCGGATTACGATTCTGGATTACACTTCAAATAAAGCTGCAATTGGATCTCAACCTTTGTGTCTCGGAGCAGTTTGTGTCAAGTAACAATACTTAACACTAGAACGGCCATGGCGGTCATTTTGACCGTTTTGAATTTTATATCTGCAATAACTTCGTTGAAAAAATAAATACAATCCTGCTGGTACCTGACTTTTCCTAAAAGTGTCTGTATTTTCATTTAAAATGTTTTTCATATAAATTACACAAGGCAAAAAAACAAATGAACATATTACCTATTTTGGCCATAGACGGTCATATTGACCGCACGGAATTTCGCGAAATTATTATAGGCTATACCAATATACACAACAATAAAATGTGGTTAAAAATACACTAAACATATTCAACAACAAATCATTTAAATGTAATGATATTCAGAACAGAACAAGAATGAAAAAAATAACTATAAACAAGCCAAAATGAAATGCGTTATAAGCGAAAGTGAAAGTAAGCGGCGTTAGGCTCACGTAACTTTCTAATTAGAATCAAAATGTTTCAACATTTGCGATGTATTTGGATGGTAAACTATTTCTTTATTATATGCTTTGTACTTCACTCACGTTCCAATATCGACGGAAAAAATCATCCTCTTCACATGCGCAAAATGGTACGAATTGTAGGCTACTAGGCTACAAACAGAGCAGTGGAATTTTTATATGTTAGGTTGACTATTTTATTATTATATTTTATTGTGGCTATAATGAACAGGCTGCAATGTCAAGACTGCAATACTGGAATATGGTTGATGTGTGTGTGAGTGTGTGCGTGTGTGTGTGTCGGCGGGTGCGGACACGATCGAACTGTGTAAACAAATATGGGCTACTCCGTCATTTTGTTCAGGACATCTACGGATATTATTTATTTATAAATGTATAATTAAACTTGTTTAAATGTACAGTTTGGTGTTGTTTTGTTTTTTAAAGACATATTAATACAATAAATGCATTCATCTCTCAATTGGGTATTTATCATTAAAGATATAGAGTTTGGAATATAGCGGTCAAAATGACCGCTTGCGGCAGTTCTAGTAGTTATGGAATTCTGGCACTTCTAGTGTTAAGTAAATAAACGGCATTTAAATTAATGAAGAAAAAAAGATCCAGTATATTAATATCAATAAGTTTACACAAGATCTACATCTGAATAAGCGGGCCTTTATTTTTCTTACATTTTTGTTCTTGGTCTTTTTGGGGGGAGGAACTGACAGCAGTTGCATGCAGTTCATTATCTTCATTATCATTTGACAGCATTACATTACAGATGTTAAAGGGGGGGGTGAATTACTGTTTCATGCATACTGAGTTTTTTACACTGGTAAAGAGTTGGATTCCCATGCTAAACATGGTCAAAGTTTCAAAAGTTAAGTTGTACGTTTGAAGGAGTATTTTTGTTCCAAAAATTGTCCTTCCGGTTTGTCACAAGTTTCGGAAAGTTTTTTTCGAGTATGGCTCTGTCTTACGTAAGAGAGGGCGGAATTTCCTTATATGGGTCCTAAGGGCACTTCTCCGGTAAGATCGCGGGCGCGCGCGCACTCGTAAAACAGAGCAAGAGAGTGAAAGCAGTTCGCCATCAAAGCGCCCTGCCCGGCTTTTGGGAAGTCAATGTCACCAAAGAAGTGTGTTTTTGGTTGCCAGGGCAAGACAACCCTGCACAGATTCCCAAAGAACCCGGCGTTAACCCCCTGAGGTCGGCTATCGTGCCGGCGCGATAGGCTCGTTTTTTTTCGTATGAGTGCAAAAAAATAAATAAAATAAAAATATAAATTTTTATCTTATATGCTTGTGTTATACATCAATCGATCCTGTTTAGTGTGTATTTTTTTTGTGTATGCTCATAATAAAAACAAAGTGTTGTGCTTTTCGCCAAATAAAGAAAAATAAACATGATGCGAGTTCTGCCTACTCTCCGTCAGTGAAGTCAATTCTGAAACGCGTCCGAAAATGAACTGTAACTCAGCGAATACTCAGTCAAACAGGCATACAGTCACACAGGCATGAAGCTTGAATTATCTTCTTTCAAATGAAGTAATTTTTATAAAAAACAAATATTCACAGTTTATATAATATGTATGTAAAGAGAGAGATGTCAGTCGTTCTCATCTCAGCTAATTAAGTTTTAATGTGACTCCGCCTACAGAGACCGCGCTATTCAAACGCAAATGTGAGGCGATCCATACAAACCTGTGAAACGCCTACATCCGCTGGATAAGGCCGGTGAAACACTGGATGCGTGGCGTAAGCGTCTCAGCTGCGTGGCGTGTCCGTTTTTATTTCGGCTCCCATCCATGTTAACAGTTTAGAGTTTGCACACTGCCTGTGTGAGACGCGCGTCTCAGGCGCGGCACGAGCCGCGTGGAAAACGCGTGCATTCTAGAAATAGAACCGACGCCTATTTTTCACGCGACACGCAAGCGTCTTGGAAGCGTTTCCATGCAAAATTGAATAGGAAAATCTGTTTATTTGTCATTTTGACACGAATACATATTAATAAATGTCCTTTTGATGTTTAAAAGTGTCTAGGTTTTGACATAAATGCAAATATAAATGTAATTTTACAAAATATGATCGATTTTCAAATACTGCTGTATTGAATGAACAGCTTTGAGCAAACTCTATTGCTATACTGAGATGAGGAATATATACTGTATGTGTTTTGTCAAAAATAAAGTCATCAACTAACTAATGAATCCTTTACTTTGAAATACGTATGATAAAATGTATACTTTAGTTTTGAAAGACGTTGACTAGTTTTGAAAAGATTATAAAGTATGTATGTGCATGCATATATATATGTGTGTGTGTATGAAGAGTTCAGATGCAAAAGCCTCTAAATGCCATCTGAAATTTTCTCCTAGAATGATCATTTTTATGAAGCTTGTATATTTAAGTTAGCTATAGGTGACATGTCACCTGAATGAATGGCTCATTAAGTATGCAGGGACGTAGTCTCACCAGGTGTGAACTACTACATATGCATGATGCTGTTGGAGCGTTTACGCCCCATCCGCATATTGGCTTTCCAAACTAAAAGTGTTTCACAAAACTAAAATCAATGTATCGTTTTTTTGTGGATGATTAGGCAGGATGATTTTCATATCATTTTGAAGAAAAAACACTAGGCGATGAAATCCATTAGTCAAAAGTCTTATTGCCACATATTTAGTATGTGTTTTGTGGCCTTATTTCAGAAACTTTAGTTTTTAGTTTTTTCAATAACCACGCATAAACATTATTCTCTCAAAAATGCAGACATGTACATTCTTGTTGCTCACATATTATGGTAGCCCTGTTTGTGCTAAATAGTATGTACATTTTTTTTGCCATTAATATGTTTATAAGCAACTGAAAAAAGCACAAATGTCAGGGCATGTCAGAACATCTCAAGGACCCCAAAAACACCCCAGACCCCAGAGGGTTAAGGAACCCGTGGATGGAGTTTGTTTTCCTGAGCATAAACGGAGTTGTGTAAGGCTGTTGTTCCCTGCATTTCGACGATGATTGTTTTATAAACAAAGCCCAGATCGGCGGATTTGCAGATCATCTAATGCTTAAGGATCGAGCAGTCACAATGATAAAGCTTCGCGGTCGTGCGTTGGAACGGTGAGTAAAACTGTTGAACAAATGTCTCTGTGTGTTGTTAGCTAGGCGGGTAAGCACATCTTTAGCTTCGCCCACACGGCCCGCCCCCAGCCGCTCGTTTTTTTCCGGAAAGACTCGGTACAGCCAATCTTTCAATTAAAAATATAATAAAACAAAAGACTTTTTGGAGATATGAAGGATGCAATATTACTCTATAGGTACTCAAGATTAACAGGAGATTGAGTGAAAATGAGCATTTCACCCCCCCTTTAAGTGTGCATCATTAGCCTTACAACTTCACGACCACGGACAGCGCCGTTTTACTGGTTAAACAAACTTTTCTGAACACAAGAAAAACAGAACTTGCGCATGTATTCTGGACGTTTCATTCAGAAAGCACAGACTGTTATTACATGTACAATTACTTAAAAATATTCTAGTAGGGCTCACATGAAAGAGACCACTGTGAGGCACTATGCCCAAAATGTAGCCCAGTTTATGAACTACATTTCGGAAACGCCTCCAACATCCTGCCGCCTCAGCAAGACGGTCCTTATCGGGCTGCGCCGGCAGATGCGCTGTGTGCTGAAAACGCTGGGCAGGGGCGTGCTGTACATGTACAGCACATATGTCCCAGTCCAATAGTTTGTCCTTCACCAACTGTGTTCCACCTGTAACTTATCTGACAGTGAGCAGTCTGTAGACAGTTCATTTCAATAACAATGATGCATAATTAATAGCTGTAATGTACATCAGTGTGTTTATATTGCCTTTACTGTGTGGTTTGCAGTAGGTATTTCCAAATAAAAGTAAGACAATAATTAAACTTGACAACTTTTTTCATGACAACAAATTTTATTACAAATTTATTATAGTAGAAAATAGAACTGTACAAAACTATATACAATAAACAAAGATGAAAAAACTTTAACAAGTAAAGAATAAAATTATGAAATAAATAATTAAACTCTGCAAATGTAAGTACTTGTCAGTCAGACCGTTGGACAGACTATTGGACCTGGCCTGTTCATCCAGCCATTCCAGGTGCAGGCCCTCTACCCGGGAAGAATGTCTCTTTACACCATAGTCAAACTTAAGCTGGGTGCCTACACTAATGTCCTTTAGTGCTTTGAACAAGATGACTTCCTTGTCCTCCCCATTTATCTGCATCCTGCAATGAAAAGGCTTCAGGTTGGGCAGCTCACACGAATGATTAATTCTTCTGCCAAAAGTGTTAGCATGAGGGTGGCACTCGCATGGGAAGGTCTGAGCATCTATTCAAAGTTCTCCTGGCTCGTCCTGTTGGCTCTGCACAATGGCCCTCCCTTCTGCAGCTGTAATTACCTTGCCATGGTAATCACAAACTATGTCGTCTTTGTAAAATCGTTGGGTTGCAACGACTCCTATAATAAAGAGAACATTACGTTTGCGTTAATGAATAAACATTACATGCAGTTCATGGCTGCTAAAATGAACATTTGTTTCTTCTGCCCTTACAAGATAAATGAAAGGTTTTCTTACCTAGACCTTGCTCTGCTCCAAAGTCTTTGATGGCCAGCCCCGTCCAGGTCTGCTTGGACACAGACTGAATCACAAACTTGTTATCTTTAACCGTTTTCTTTGGAGCTGATCTCCACAGCCGTTCAATGTCCTCCGGCCTTGGGCAGTTCACCTTCCAACCCTCCTGTGCAATTATCCTTGCCACCTTTGCTGCAGAAGGCTTGCGGAGTGTGAAATGTGCTGAAAGACAGAATTAAATAACTTTACTCATGCGAGTCACTTGTCACTGTAAATAAATGGCCTAGTTTGTGTTGAGTCAATGCTGTATTGATGGATTCGGAGACTTACACAGCAGATATTTCTCTCTCTGGGCCTACTGGGAGGCCCTCCACTAGTCATAAAAGACACGGTCTTCTGTAAAACCTGATTCGATCCTTTGTTTTTTTAGATGGCGGCAGACCCTCCAACGAAACCGGAAATCTTTCCACGAACGCAACAAAGTCTGAGACCTTCTGTGCAGCTGTTCGAACAGCCCTCCGCACACACTGGCTAGTAAAAGGGGCCATCTTATACCTGCAGAAAGAAAATTAAAAAGGAAATGTTAATTGTGGGGTGACATAAAATTTATGGAGCCGATTCATGCCATATGAGACACACTGAATTGCTGCACCGTCTGATTAATACTACACTGAATAATAGGCCTACATTACTACAGATAAAAAAAAAAAATCTTAATTACATTTTATGAATTAGACCAGGGTTTTCCAAAATCGTAAGGGACTGTTGTTAATTCTAGCCTAGCCATTTATAAAGTAAAATATTACAGATATTGAATAGTCATCAATAAAAAAAATAAAAATAAAAAAAAACTTTCAATGTATAATTAAAAAAATGCTACTAGGTCAAGACTAGTTTTTCTTTGTCTTTCGTTGTTTGATTACAATATCTACGTTTACATGGACACAATCGGAATGAAATCAATACGATTGATGAATCCTAACAAGGTGTTTACATGAATGATAAATAAAGTAATCGGGTTGATGTGCGCGTTTTAGTGAAATAAGGATTTTAGAATGATGGGAAACTTATTAACATGACACTTTATTCAACAGGAAGAACAGCTCGTTCTGCACGTCATACGTCATTACGCTAGTTAACGTCATTGCACATGCGCAGTCCTTTCAGTTTCGGTTTTCAATCCGATCAAGTGTTTACATGTTCTCTCGATCAGATTACAAAAGGGATAAACCACCCCTTTCAATCCGATCGAAATTTCATTCGGATCGTGCTCAATCGGATCGATTAAGGTGTTTACATGAAGGTTTTTTAGTCCGATTGAGCCGTCAATCCGATTATAAGTGTCCATGAAACGCAGCTATTGACACTCGAGCAGACAGAAAGCTTTCACTGCACACGTTTCGATTAGTTGCGCATGCGTATGGCACTCACCATACAAAAAAAAAAAAACGCATTCAAATCTCACATTACATTCTATATTCCTCTGATAAACCCTGACATTTATATAAACATCTTAAACTTACTAAATGCTTTCAAACTTTAAGCTTAACCACCTAGAAGCAGCTGTTTATAGCCTACTTTTACATAAATCAATACAATACTGCTTAAACCAATCACACCACGTGTACAAACACTCAATATACCCTACTTAACCAAATTACTACTAAATTAATAGCAAAACAAATCATTAACTTCTTACGTTCTGCTTCGGGGCCATTAACTTCACCTCAGCAATCGTGTTGTATTTCACCGGTGGGTTTTTAATGGGAAAGCCAAGGTTGGGCACCACAGAAATGTCGGCAGAGCCACCACACTGGATGTCAAATTCTCTGCCATCTCTACCTGGAAAACAACCAAATTAATACACAGGTTAATAAACAGTAACATTAAATACAAGCGTAAATATTTACATAATAAGCGAATAGATACTCACTGACGCAGCGTTTGATTTTTTGTAATTTTACTGGGCTTTTATTCTTATTTGCTTGCAAAAAAGATGTCCGTTTCTCTGCTGCGAAAACAACGACATTATGAAAGTCATCACGGCTGGTTTGAAAAACTGCATTAAAAAAGTTGTTACCAGTCCGAGATGCTTTTTTCACAGGACTGACATTGTGCACATATCCACAAATAACGTCTTTACTTTCCTCAACCTTAACTTTTTTGACCGGAGAACCCATTTAGCATGTGCTACCATAGATATCATATAATAAAGGCACATGTGAAAAAATAAATTATACATTTTGAACATGGAGACATTTAATCAACAAGTATTTTTTTTTTTATCAATATATTTATTAAACAAGTATTAAATGAAATACAAACGATGTTTTCACAGTGGAAAGGAAAAAAATATTTCATTTCAGTAGTGGCATCAGTCATTGCAGATGTGTTGGTCTCCAGTGAAGCTATAGGCTCAATTCTGATGATAAACTCATTGTGTGTCGTGACTTTCATTTCTGGTAGTTCAAGCAGACAATCAACAATATCATCATTAGATCTGCTGCGTTTTACATCAACAAGTGCGCTAACAATGCTATTGCCAATTTTTGCTTTAAATTTTTTTGCTTTATTGTTGCCAGAGTTAGATTTCATTAGTCAGGTTTCCATATATTTTAACTTCTGTTGCAGTTGGGGTTTGACATTTTGGACACAGTATTTTTGAACTGGATGGTGACATGTTTTCATGGGATGATTTAATGGACAGATATAAGTGTTTCTTATTTGTGCGCCATTTATTTCACAGTTTTGAGTGACTGAGGTTGTGGTGGGAACAAAGACTGCAGTGCCTTGAGATGTAACGCTTGTAAACTCAGTGTCTTTTGTCGTACTCAGACATGGTTTGTGGTCATACTGTCTCACTGAGATGTTTGACATACTATACCACTGTCCAATGTGAAGGCAGTGTTCGTCCCAGACTGGTTTTTGCAAGAAAAGTTCCATCCCTCATGACATTGTGTCCCTCACTCTCTTGCTGAGCAATTTTCACATGGAGAAATACCTATTGAAAGGGAAATTTACACAGATTAGTAAAATAGAGTATGTTAAAGCTGTTCTTTTCAATTTCAGTAATATTATATTGAGAATTGTGGCATCAAAGTTCCTATAAGGGGATCTCTATTAGTTAGTGGTTAATGATTAGGTAAAGAGTGAAGAATTACATCCATTTAAAATAGATACATCAATTTAAATTCAAATACTTAATTTTGTTATAAAATGTACTCATTCATATTGGGAGCTGGTTTTTAGAATATGCTCCAATGGAACAATTTTTGGATCCTCTTTTTGGGTGTTAAAAGTGAACCCGACATCTGCTACACATAATATTTTTGAATTGTGTGTAAAAAGAATGTCTGTCCTTCCAGAAATACAGCTGTGAAGGTTTAACGGCTCCACGTTTTCCAGCTTAATGGGTCTCCTAGGAGTTGCATGGATAAAGGAGATATAGTTACTCTTCTGATATAAAGAGTTTAAAGAGTAAATTCACACAGTCTAAAAATAAGATTGTTCTTTAAAGGTTTTTTACGTTTAGTAACATTTCTTTTTATAATTGTATGATACTAATAAACCTTTCTATATTAAAATGGTTCTTTGTGTTACAGTTTATGGTTGTTTATTCCCACCTCTTTTTTTAAAAAAGAAAAATCTTTAACTATCAAAGATGCATAATTAAAACAAATAGCATCGACTCAACACATTATCAAAAGTTAAATTATTTATCTTAAAATATCTTATTTTACCTTTCAAATTCTTTATACAAACTTTATGCATAAACAATCCCAGTCACAAAATCAAATCAATCTTCAATCTTGAGGCTAGAAGTTAATATAACACCTGGCAGATTGAGGGGTAAAACAACCCCCAGTATAATAAATATAAAAGAAAATAATATAATGAATAATATTAATAAAAGAAATATTTATAATATACAGATATTAATATTAATGAGAATAAACTTTATAATACCATGGGTTGTATATAATGCTTTCATTACAAAAATTGTTTTATTTAGCTCCAAAAAGGGTTCTGCAATTGTTATGAGTCAAAGAACTCTAATTTGGTTCTGTTTAGAGCCATTTTAAAGAGTGCAAAACTACTTCAGAGCTAAAAAGGTCATTGTGAATCTACTTTTCAGAAGAATAACATTTGTGACAGACTCACCAATCATTTTCTGATGTTTTAAATTGACCATGGAGTTCAGGCCTGAAGATTCTGACTGTTGAAACTATATCTTTTTGTTGCAATAATGCATAAAAAAATAAATAATAAAAAAAAACATTCCGCCAGCCCAGGAAATCCACACGAGCCAAATCAAGGATCGCCACACAGTCTGCCGGCAGCTTCTCCTTCCCGTAACCCTGGTACCTGAGAAATAAAATAGTAATGTTGAGCTCACCTGCAATTTCCGTTTAATAGATAAAAAAGGAGTGAACAAATCAGAAAAAAATAAATAAAAAAAAACGTTTTTGTCTCAACTCTTTTTTTTTTACCTTCTTGGACACACCAGCCTGAATGCCGTCCAGAGGATCAATGAAGTCTCTACAATCATTGAAGAGACTTTTGTCCTTGCTGTGAAGGCTAGTAGGAGTGACGGTGTACTTCATGAACCTTAAAGAGAGAGAAAGAAATGATTGTTATAGCCAGAAGACAGCCTATCTGATAATTATTAGTTGACAGTTACATGATGTGTTTGTTATGTTACACAGTCCTGACCTCTTGAGACTCCTCCAGTAGTTGAGCACCGTCTGCTTGGAGAGTTGGGTCTGGGTGAGTACATTAAAGTACTCTCGCACCTTCTCCACCTCCCGAACAAAAGACAGGCTCGGCTCATTGGGGTCCATGTAGTGCATGAACCGGGAGTCATTTTCCACCTGTAATTATACATTACACATTAAAATCTGCAGGGCTGAATGTAAAACAGGTTAACATGTGACCACAACACACATTTTATGGATAGGAACCAAAATACATTTTGGGAACACTTTATTTAACATTTAGTACCAGTAAATTATGCATAATTAAATGCAAATAAACCTCAACTAAATCCTAACCCTACCCTAATACTATAGCAAGTACATGTATTAATATTACTTAAACATATAATTACACTGTAACAATGACACCTTAAAATAAAGTGTAACCTATTTTTTCTTTAAATGTGTTTAATGGAGTGCTTCTTCTAGAGACCCCTTTTCTCCATCTCCACCCGGACTTCAGAGGTCCACCGAGGCCCATTGCTGCTGAAATCAAATAAACCAGGTGGTCAAATGATTGTGTATGTGTTCAAGAGTAATCATGTCCAATCTCTGCATCTGCTCTCTGTGAAGGATGATGTGAAACTTTACCCCTGATAGGACTCCTCAGAGCTCTCATCGGACGCTGGCTCCGGTTCTGCTGGCTCCACAGCTGGCGGCTCGCTCTCAGCTCCCCTCGAGGATGTTCCTCACCACCAAGCCCTTCCTGTCCATTTCGATATTCAGGTCAGAGCCACAGCCCAGAGAGAAGCGCATATATAATATGTGTATATGTGATCTGAAGCTTGTGAAGATGCTTGTAAAAATGCAAAAGTTTTTGTACCGGCATTTTAGACAGCACGTTTTTATAGTCTTAAAGTCAATTTATGTTGATGCAGACTGAGCTTCCATCAAGATCATCAAGCCCTACAATCAGCGAAGTGTCAGTGAGCAGCTCCATCTCAGATATTTTCTGTTGAAGACATGGGAGCAGTTAATCTAACACAGTGAGCGAGTTCTCCTCTTCTGAAGTCCAGAGCCGTGGGTTACAATGTCCAAAAACAAATCCACTATGGTCCCTGAAAGAACGCCTGAGGGCCGAGAGTAGATGGATTAAACGTTTGGATACCCGAGGGGACTGAATGAGACATAAAGTTTAGATTCTTTTTCCTTCTAGGGTCACTGAAGCCTTCGGATCATAGCCCGGGTTCTCTTAACCCTTTTTCTGAATTTTATTTTCACTCTCTTGTAATATTGTTCTACATTTTGAATTTTGCAACCTTAACGGATTCTCCCCGGACTCATATAATCCCACCGTTGGGTTCCCCGGGTCATCTTACCCCCTTTTGAGTGGTATAATTTAATTCAATTATTTAATTCATTAATTTATTAAGAGAGCACATTAGACCTTAGGTTTGAGCCTTGGACGTCTCATTCCCCTAACCAGCCGATGCCTCCGTCTCTGAGCTTTGGATCGGCCCTTGTCGGGCCTTGTTTGCAGTGCACGTGCCCCCATAACTTTACTTTAAAACCACAAACAGTGTTCAAGAAGTTATTGCAAGCCACATTCAGTCATGAGTCACTCTGTCCTATCCTTTATTCATGATATGTCTTATTGTGTAAAAATCATGAAGGGTACTAGAGTCTTTGGGTTGCAGCAAAATAGAGCAGTGTGTTGGAAAATATTCATTTTATATACAGCAACAAAATAGTTGTTTGTATGCAAGTTGTTTATAAGCACTGATTGAAGACAAAGGAATGTTGTTGTTTGTATTGCACAAACAGAAATATAAGTTATAAGTTCATGTGATTAAAAAAGATTTCATGTATTTATTTTTATTAAAAAGATTTATCAGAGAAATACCTGATTTTTTTCTGACATGAGAAGGGAATGTATTAGTAAATTTACACATACATATAAATATGATACAAGTTTTTGACCCAAAAGAGGGTTTCTTGAATAAATAACTGAATAAATATTTCATAAATTGATATATTTTGTGTTCTTTGATCATATAATAAAAAATATTTCATTGAAAAGCTTAAAAAGTCTCCTTTTTCATTATCTGGACACTTATATTTGATCCTTACATTAAATTATTTTACAGAATAAATCCTTACATACATAAAAAAAATACTACAAGGATTCTCTTATTAAACTTTATGTATTTTACTCCTACGTCTTACGGTTTTGCAATATTTTCTACACTGTTTTCAAGTAGTATTTTCACAGATGAAAGAACTATAAGTGCTCTTCAATCTTACATTTTCATATCTTAATTTTCCTTTAAAAAGGACCAGGATTTTTGTGGGGAAAAAACAACATTTCACACGACGAACGATTGTTATGACGTCATACGATATCGTCCCCTTCAAAGTTAAAAATAACTCATGCCATTTGAATATTAGTTAAATACAATATAATATACGCCGTTTGTGGCATGAAAATGAATTCGGTTGATTTTAAATTAATTATTTTCCTTCTGAGGAACACATTAAAAATCAAAAACAACATCCAGAATTAAAAATATGATCCATCTTACCCGAATATCAGTTGATTGAGATGTTAAGGATATGTATAGCATGATTTGAGGCATTAAAACTCGATATTTTGATTTAAAATAAATATTTTTCCCTCATGACGAGGAAAACCACATTCCACACGACGAACGATGGTCGTGACGTCATCCGATGTCGTCGCCATGAGTTGAGTACTTTAAACATGAATAACAACATGCACAACACAGATACAAAAATATGTTCACACCAACATGATTAGGCACAACCCTGGCTACATGTACACACCATTCCCATGCAATTGTATCAAGAATTCGATTTTATATCGCCATTTTCCCTCGTGGACTCTGTTGTTTCATTGTCTCTCCACTCTTGCTCGACCATGTGCGGAGGAGAGAGTGACCTAATTACACTAAAACATCGTGTAACTCTTTCATTTAAACTTTTTTCCACAAAAATCCTTTTATACATTTGTACTTTAACTTATTTACTAACAATTCGCCGACTTGGATTTTTGTTTTGACTGTTTAAAGCTTAAGTTTAGTCGTTTTTCGAAAAAAACAAACAAACCTTTTTTTCAACGACAGTCTATTTAAGGGGGGCGCGCAATGCGCGTGCTCGCTCACTCTCACACTTCACTTGTTGAATGTGCGGACACGACGATCGCTCTGTAGTGTCGAATTTAAAAAAAAAGAACACTATTTAAAACAGATTCATTAGAAAAATATATTGTATTATAAAATATATTCTTATTATATAAATATATATTTTCCCTGTATTTATCTTTTTTGTTTACATTTATTTACAAGCCTGTCTGAAGAAGGTGGTATTACATATGCCGAAACGTCGCGATAGGCTTTCTCCATTTTATTTTGATTACTTTTATTTATCTGATTTATTTTATTTATCTGATTTATTTTTGGGATTTCAGGAGATACTGTTAGGATGGATGTCTTTAGAGGCCGTGTGAAACACAGAAGCGCTCCACACTACAGACTCTCCAGTGTTCTCCAGCTCTGAACAGAACAAACAGTCAATTAGCAATTTTTTTTTATTTATACTTTATTTAACCAGGAGAAAACCTCACTGAGATTAAAATCTCTTTTACAGGAGTGTCCTGGCCGAGATAGGCGGCCCACTTATTCAAACACACATATGACAATAAAACAATACAGCACACAATAAATTGGTATTAAAAATAGAATCTCAGAAGAATTTGCAAGTCATTAAACCTTTCTCTAGCGCATGTGTAAGTGTTGTAAAATTGCTGAAAGACACCAAATGATTCAGCCTCAATGTCATTTGGAGAGAGTTAATATCTGTTGGTAGGGCATAATTAAAAGCAGTTTCACCTAACTTAGCTCTAGCTCGAGGTACATGCAGATTGTAATGAGACTGTGAACGCAATGAATAGTTACCTGCTACTTTTTGCTTAAGCATACCACAAAGATAAGATTGTAAAAAACAAAACAAATTGCTTTGTATATCAGT